>NW_009953077.1:0-18928 GCF_000747805.2 Chaetura pelagica
ATGTCAATGACTTTCAGTGGAGAATGAGGGATGCACAACTTATTTCTGCAGGCAGAGTCACCCATAAGGGACCAACAGAAAGCTTTCTTCATCAAAAGAAGTGTCTTTCATTGCAGCTCAGTCATGTGATTCCATCATTCCCTTGGCACTCCCCATAGAGAAAACTTGAAATGACCCTTTGGCTTTCTCCTCTTGGTTCTCAAAGCCTTTGCAGACTGCCAGGGTGCTGTTGTTTTCAGTGCCAGACAGAGAAAACTGGAGCTTTGGTAAAGTTCTCTCTCATTAAAGTACTGTTTTTCAGTTGAAGGGATGAACACTTGACCTTCTTTCTTCTCTCAGTGTCTGAGTTTACTCTCCTGCTTTGGTGAACTTGTGTGAAGCCAACACATGTAGTTTTATAGGAGAAAACCATCCTAGGAGATCTCTATCAAAAATGTCAGTAACTTCCATTAAAATCTTGCTTAGCTGCATTTCTCTGTGTCAACTGACTTAGTCCAAGCCTACTGCTATTTTAAATCAATTTTTTTCTTGAAATGTGAACACTCTGAGTTCTTCTTAGCCCTCTGTTTTCACAGTCCCTTACCTTCCTGTCTCTGATTCTGCAGCATGACAGTGCTTGGCTTCGGCTCGGACAATTAAAAGCTTCTGTTTGCTACACCAAACACAACACAGAATTTTATGTTTTGTACCCAAGTACTCAACATGCTTTTAAAAAATCCTAGTTCAGGTCGTCCTTTCAAAGTTTGCTCTGGCCTTGCACATCTCCACCCAAATGCTGGGAGAGCAGCTCAGGTTTTACAGGTGGGCATGAGGTGGGGACCTGCTGCAGACCTTTCATCCCTGGAAGCAGCTCAGCTCTTCTGTGCTGGGAGCCCAGCTCTTTTCCAGCTGCAGCCAGTCACTATGAGTCATAGAATCATAGAATGGTCAAGGTTGGAAGGGACCAACCTCTCAGCTATGAGCAGGGATGCCCCACACCAGCCCAGGCTGCACAAGCCTCATCCAACCTGCCCTTGAACACCTTCAGGGAGGGGACATCAACAACCTCCCTAGGCAACCTGTTCCTTCCTACCCCTGTGGTGAAGAATTTCTTCCTGATGTCTAACCCAAATCTCCCCTTTTTCAGTGTGAAACTATGGTCTGAATTGAAAGCTGAGGATCTGATACCTCATGAAATAATACTGGGAAGTTTAGCACTTTCATGATTCTGGGGATTTAAACTCTGGCTTTTGTTTGTTCTTCTGGTGAAATTTAGAGCTCCACATAGAGTGAAGCTGAAGAGATGTTTTTGCATTAATAAAGATTGGCTCAGATTCTGAGGAGACAGGAGATGAGCTGAAAGAGAAGAACAACATTTTGTTGTAAACCACACCAATACAAGTTTTCTGACATGTCTGAAAAAAATCAGTGTACAGTTGTACAGTAGTGATGGGCGATGTTTTACCAGTGTTATTATCCTGTTATTGGCACATGTCCTTACTTGTGTAGCCACTCCCACACAAATAACTGCATTTATACCTTTCTAGATGACATTAAAAGCACATTAATGCATCTTTCTAGCCTATGAAAAATACAGAATGTCACAGAAGACCCTAATGATTTATTTTCATACATTTGTTTTTTGCTATAGAAATGTAACGTTATGAAAACCCCCGATTTTCTCACCAGCCACAAGTAGTAAATAACTGTATCACATTATAGCCATTTAACAAATATTCCCCAACCAGCAGCAACATTTAGCTCTGTGAAATAGATTTGTTCTGGATATAAACCAAGGAGAGCAGAATACGTATTTCTCGGCCCTTGTGGCTACATGTGGTGGAGTCGTGCTAGACGACTTGAATGAAGATGGAGCATGTGTCTAACAAGTATTCCCTGGACAGGGAGGTTTATATACATTTCCTTCCAACCTCCTGTTTTCCCTTCTTCCCCAGTGCTCCTTATTATGGCCTTCCCCCCCCCCCAACCCCCACTGAGAGTGAATTTTAAAGTTATGTTGCAGCTTTCTCAACACCAGGCAAATGTGTGGAGCGTGTCCCTCATAAAAGGTTACTATGCAGGTGGGACTGAGAAACCTTTTTTCCAGTTTATGAAGCCATTGTTAGTAAATATCTACCACTTATGAATAATAAAAGAAAATGGCTTTTGGCAAATTTTGGCCATTAGTTTAGCTTTCTGTGGAAATCCTTGAAGAAAACGAACACTCGGAAATCAAATGATCAAAGCTGGTGATATAAAACGTCCTCAGGTGCAATCACATGCAACCTTCTCCACAATTCACACGGGTGACACCTCTTGCACATACAGCAAATCTTTTTCTTGCACTTTGTTTTTGTTTTGTTTTGCCACTGCTCTTAGAGCTACAGATAGATCTCAGTCGCAGGCATTTCTCCCTCTGTATTTTTAATGAGTGAACAAAGATGAGCTGGGGTTGTAATTTCCTTGTCTTTGCTTTGATTAATGTACCATCTATAATTGTCTCTGTGATAGCAAATGAAAGAAGATATTATCAATATATGGAAACAAACATCTAGTAAATACAATCTGGAATAAAGATTTACCAGAGGAAGAAAAGTAGATGATCAAACTCTACAGTGTCATTTTATTAGGAAATATATGATGCTGAAGGGGAACTGTTTCTCTAATAACTGGAGCTGTAGACAAATGGAAAAATCTGTTTGTCTGGGCTGTTGGTGCCTCGGGGAGGTGCCAGGAGGCTGTTCTGAGTCTATATTGCACTGCCCTGTTCAAAATAGATCTGGGGCTTTGGAGGCAGAGAGGAAGGGGAGCCAGGTCTTGGTCTGCTCTCACTACACAATCCCACTGCCCAGTTGTGATGAACTCATCTGACCTGTGCAGGGCATGGTGTCTGTAGGAGCTCCTGACTTGGAGCTGTCTGTCAGGAGTTCACAGCAGGTGAGACTAGGGTAGTGTCAGCAAAATGGGAGAAAAGGAGCTGGAAGAGTAGCTGAAGTTGGGGGTTTTTCAGTTATGAATCCATGCCTGAGGTGCTGCCACCTGCGTGCAGCTGTGAGGGATACTTTGGTGCTTGTGAGAAATTCAGGGGTATTGGCAGGGAGAAAAGAAATAAATCTACTGTGGTTCATTCAGAGATACCAACATAAAATACCAAAGAGGATCTTGTCACAGTCAATGAAAAATACAACAGGGATACATTGACCAGTGCTACATGATGAAAGATTCAGTAAATTAATACTTTAACCTGGAATGCATGGAGGCTGAAGGTAGAAGATCCTTGGACATCAAAAAGTTAATATGATTGTTTCAGTAGAAAGGAAAATGAGAAAGTGGGACCTCTTGCAGCTTGGTCTAGAGGGAGATGTCCCTGCTCATAGCAGGGGAATTGGAACCTGATTATCTTTACTTAACCATTCTCTGACTCTATGAATGTGACTGAAGTTTGCATCATTATTTGCTGGAAATTCTCAGAAAATGATGAAAGGGAATTTTCCAAAGAATGCAAGGATACAATGTTGCCTCAGATGTAGGATTGCCAGGAATTTCCTGCAGACTTTGGAGATTCAAGCAAGTTTGTGATTTGACCCAAAGTCTGCAGCTTCTAAAAGAAAAATGAAAAATATGGCTCGTTTTGTCTTTGGCAGCACACAAAGTTGCTTTTGTTCATGTTTTAATTTACAGAGCTAGTCTCTAGCAGACATCTGTTGCTGGATGGATTAACAACACACAGTATTTATATCTCAGCATGGCTGTGCAAACCTCAATAAAAAAAGGGAAAGTATCAGTGGCTATAAAGTGATGCAGCATTTCAAGCAAGGGAAAAAAAACAAATCCACTAATCATATGGTTAAACTATTAAAACGTTCCTTTCACTTACCATAACAACAAGAGGAGAAAAGGCAAAATGAGATATATTTCTAAAAAAATCACATATTTATGTGTATATTGACATGTACTCCTATTTTACTGGGTATTGTGATGGAATCTATGGCATAACTGGACTCATAACTCTGCAGAGCCAAGGATCTGTACTTATTTTTAAGCATATGAGGAATATGACTGACTCAACTAGGTTTAAAACTGTGTTGCAAATTCTTGTTATAACTGGAGCCTTATTTTCTTGCTGCTCCACAAGTACACCAAATATCAAGCTTTCATCTAATTTGATGTAATTAGGAAGAAGTGAAATGAATGGTGTCAATATGCAAGGTAAGAGGGGGAAGAGGTTAAAAATATGGCACTTGAGACAGATACCTAAGTGTTCTGACTGAAAATTCAGAGTGATTTGAAAATGAAAAACATGTTACTATTGACTTCTGATTTATGTCCCATTGGGGCTTGTCTGAAATGGGCCAGGACCAGGTTTACCCAGTTTTATCCAAATGGTAAGTAATAATTAAGATCATAATAATTGAATGCAAACAGATAAAATAAAACCCACAGATTCTATGACTTTTGCAAACTTTGGATCTGCTGAAAGCTCTTATCACATAAAGACAATATAAGCCACTTGTTTATGTCATTTTTCTTCCTACAAAAGGAAACATCTGTGCATACTTGTGTGTAAATTTCTAGAAAAAAAGATCCAATGTAAATAAAGCTAAAACATACTAATATCTGTACAGTGACTGATGATGCAAAGATTCAGGCATATATTTACATACACATGGATGGGTACAGACAAACCTCAGCACTTCACTCCAAGCACCTCAGACATGGCAAAGATTCGTTCTGAAAACCATATGTGAATGTAAATGAGGGGAATTAATTCCTTATCAGCCCAGGGACAGTAACTTGCTCATATGGACAAGAGTCCCACAAGAGAGCAGACGTGCTGGGCTACCCATGTAAATCATCCTTCACATTTCCAATAAGAACTGATACAACAATGGGATTAAATCTTTGGTCTCAGGCTTTTGTAGATTCTAACACCTGAGATCTTGTATGATAGCAACTAGGTTCATGGTGGTGGCAATTTGGTTCCTGCAAGGACAGTGGGCAAACTTTTTTTCTCACTTCACTTACCATTTTCCACTCTGTTTTAGCAATCGTGGTTATGAAATTTGCCAGGTACAAACCCACCTCTTCTTTACCAGCAAAGCTTTGAAAAAATCCAGTTACCTAGTGATTCATAAATAACTTAATATTGATGATTCAGTACTGCAGTCTGTTTTGTTGTTGTTAAAATATTTATAAACATCAAGCACAGCACTGGGGGTTGGCCCTTTTTAAGCATCTTTAGGACACGGGGCACAATCTTGTTTGCTGCATCATCTTTCTAAGTCATACTGGTGTCTGGGCATGTTCTTAACTATCAGTCCAGCAGGAACCTGAAGAGGATTCTACCATCAGCTAAATTAAAGGAATTAACTGTGTTCTCAAGAGAGCTAATTGTATTGCTTGATCTTTATTCCTTCTGCAGAGAGAAACCTAGAAAGTAGCATGACTTTGTACGTCTGGATTTCTTGTAAACCACCTTTTCTATTCTGATACAAATGATTTGTAGGAAAACAACATTATTTTCAAGAAGAGCTACTTACATGGTTTCTGGTCAGTCTTTAATCACCTTCAGATTTTCCTGTATGTCTTGACATAAATTTTCAGCACTGAGATGATTCATATACTAATGGTACAGAGATTCTTGTGTAATGAATTCTCATGTTCTTTAAAACTAGTAATCAGTGAAGATACATTTTCAAAATCACTTCCCATAACACAGTTGTGTGCTGCTTGACTCAGAGAGTCCTGGAGATTTATTTGAAACAGAATCTGCAGACTTTGCTAAGTTGAAAAGTTAGACTGCCTTCAGAGAGAGTTTTTGTTACCCCAGTTACACTGCACACTTGTATGTAGACAATCTCGTGGTTTTTTTGTGTATAACCATGAGCAGAAACCAGAGCAATATTGTACCTGGCTTTGATTAATCCAATTCAAATTGAAGAGTGGTAAAAATAACACACAATTATTACTTATTTTATTCTAGTCCAGCTAATAAGAAACAAAACTTCCTAGAACCAACATTATTTTGTTACCACAGTAGTATTTAAAAAAAAAATCCTCAGAAACTTTAAATCAAAATTGAACCCTGTATTTGCACATTATTTTTAAATTTCAGTTTGATTTTAAATTCTAAACCATAGGGGCTCATTTTGCCATTAGTCCATTCCTCTCTGTGAGCATTGAATACATTTGTTGCTTTTTAAAAGCATGTGTGAAGATGTAAATGTGTGTGAGAACAGAAATAAAGATTGAAGTAAAAATTAAAATAAGAAAAGCACTGGGAAGAAGATGGAATAACCCTAGCTGCAGCAGTGGGATGTAATGGGATGTCAAGGACAGTATCAGAAGCACAGCTACCACCTAACACGTGTGTCACATGTGGAGAAACACATGATGGGACTGTGCTTATTATCCTCTTCCTGGGAAACTGTCCTGCATTTCCTGGCAATCCAAAAGTTCTACCAGGAGATACAACGTGTAGGTCATATTGTCTGATTGTGTATGAGAAGCAGCTTCTCGTGCCACAGAGGCAGCTGACTTTTAATATGGAAACTTTTCTTTGACCTTGTATGTCAACTGTCTTTGTTTTAATGAAATTCATCATTATGGTGCCTCATTTTGATGATTCAGTATTCTTGTTGAAAAGGCAATTTCCTTTGATGATGCATATTATTTATTCACTATAGAAAGGAAAGAAAACAACTATTTTGGGAAGCAGGTAGTTTTCCAAGAAACTGGGCATGGGGGATTCATTTACATTAGCAAAACAAATCTATCCTTGAAAGAGAAATAAGGGTAATTTTACCTAATTTCTCAAAACCATGCTGCTAAATTTAGATCTGGTCTCAGGGTACATTCTGAGGATTTTCAAATTTCAGAAGTTTTCAAATCCAGGACTTTCATTTTAGCATTAAGGGTCTTCAAGGTCCACTTAAAACATAGTTAATGACACCCTACTATTGTTTGTCAGCTGGCATCACCCAGGGTCTGTACAGTAGTGCCTGTTCTCTACCTGATGGCTGGGATCAGTGCACAGGTCTTGCCAGTGCAAATTGTAATCAGTCTTTTTAGGGAGGAACTTACTTGTTGGTCAAAGTTCATATCTTTTATACAGACCCATTTTAATTAAAGTTCATCTGAGCTCTATTGAAGTCTTGCAGGCTTTTGACTCCTTTGCAGTTTGGAATCCAATCTCCTGTGCCTGGCACAGCCAGACCTTCTAAGGATGCCATGGGGGATCAGCTCCAGTTCCTTTCTCTGAGAGCCAGTGGCTTTGCTTTTAATTGGAAGAAAACCAGCACTGCAGCATTACATCGTAGATTAACCAGCTCTAATGAAAGCAGAGCATGTAACAGAATCACTCTAGTGGGATAATAAAAGATATTAACTGAAGAAAATGACCCTGCAGGATGTACTAATTCTCACTCACTGTTTCACGCTGCCAGTTTCTTTTCCTCACTCTTTCTATATGATTAGATAACTTCTGCAGCATATGCTGGAGATAACAGATAGGGCGATTTTGGACCATTTAAAAACAGTAGGTTTTTAATCTTCTTAGCCTGTGAAGAAAAACTTCAATGTTTAAAACAAGTGGACCTGAACGACACAGAATTGAAATACCAAAATCAGTATATGCTGCTTTGAAACACACCTCATGGTTTCAGGGGCTTGAATCCTGCATCCAAAGATTTGGCAGCACTGGAGATCCTATAACCTTTCTTCACTGCTCCTCCCTCAGGTCTTCAAACTAATGGCACTAATGACAGCAGCAAATAGGGCTTTTATTCCCACCCTAGAAGGTATTTACCTGCCTATGGAAGAGGAAAGTTTCTGTCTTTTACCCTCTTGCACTGCCTCAAATAAATGGTTACAGTCAGACTTGTAATATCAATATTAAAAGATCTAATTTGATCTCAAAGGAGCATCTTCCAGAGGAACAGAATTCTCTGTGAATACAGGTAGAAGAACTGGGCCCAGAGGAAATGCAGTGATAAAACTGCACTTATGTTTTCATAAGCAGTTTAAGTTTTACCACTGGTAAATGCAGTTTTGAAGCCTTTCTTCCAAAACGCTCTCCCACAACACACACGACTGACAGCTCTGAAGTGCACTATCTGTCACAACAAACCTCACTCACAGCTGTTAGATGGATAAGCTGGGACACACAAGTGGAAGGAAGTGGGTCACGTTTCATTGAGAAAAGTATAGACTTTGTATAGTGTAAAAATATATTAGCAGTCAGGTCAGGCCAGGAGTTTAAGAGCACAGGAAGCGAGATGGAAGTGTGATGCTGGTAACAGCAACAACAGTTCTTTTCCCATTTGTTGAAACCACACTACATGTAGTGTTGGAAACAGAATTTTATGCGTGGAGAATTTGGTGCAACAAGAGTATTACTGGGAAAAATACTTCTAGAAATACATCAGATGAAATAATTCTAGGGCTAAGTGTGGGAGCTGCAACCTGGATGAAATCGCTGGTGTTCTGTGTGTCACAGTGTTATAGAGACACAGATTCACTTACTGAGTCTCAGAGGGACAACTACCTACCAGCACCACTGCCTAAATGCCTTTAAAAATCTATTCATTCTTTCTCCATGTTGAAGTTGTAATTTAAGTGTTCTATTTTTGTGCAATTTTCTTGGAATTTTGTAGATCCTCCTACTGTGGCAAAGGGAACACAAGAGCAGATAGAAAAGCAATAACTTTAGAGCAATGGAAAGGAGTGCCCTAATTACAGGGATCATCTAGACATTCCTCACTGCATGTTTGGAGAAAGCTTCATTGAGTTTTAAAATTATTCATTGGTAAAATTTTTCATCATTCCAGCTATTTCACATTCAACTAACCAAAGAGTGGTATTATCAATTAAAAGTGTTAATTAAGTTCTTAATAAAAATGTGGCATATGTGGAAATATGCTGGTGTTTCAGCAGTTTGTGAACCAAATTCTACCATCAGTAGGAGGCTGCTCATACTGCCTTGATGTCAAGGGGTTTACTCCTAATCTACATCAAGACACACAAGAAGGGATCCAGTTCCACAAATTCACCTCTCTAGCAGACCTTTCATCTGCTAAATCTGACCTTTATCTTCAGTTTTTCCACACTAATATCTCTGTGTTGAATGACAGGTTTATGATTAGGGGACAACAGTAATGTTCAGGGAAATATAAGAGCTGGCTCTAACCTTTGGCTTTCTGATACCAGGAGGTTTTTAGACCTTCAGACTTCCTGTGACCTACTTCACTAGGAAAAGTCCTAACTAAAATTCTTAATAAAGTTTGAATTAGGATTGGGTTTGAAAAAAAAATCTTCAAAATGTCTGGACCCTGGGAAGTCTTCCCATCCCTAATTGTGATTCAGTAGTTCCTTCACTGACAAACGTGTGATAAATGCCAAAGCAGCAAAAGCACATTCTGCTCAGCATGAAGTTAAAGGCATGTTTGCCTTTAGACCTGTGAATTTAATATACATGTTTTATAAGTGAGTCCTTTCTGCCTTAACATTGTGGGTCTGAGGGAAAAAAAGCTTTTTCCCCATCTTTTCTCCCTTTTTTTCCCCCCCTACACTATTAGCTTGTCTGCTGGGAACAAAGGCACACCTTGGAAAAAAATAATCTTCTTTTACTACCACAAGGTGTGTTTTTTTAAAGAGCATAGAATTGAAAGTTCAGTGTCAGTAGCACTGCCTCTCAAGATCATCAAGAATTCAAACAATTCATTGTACCTATTTGCATATGTAACTGACAAAATGTCATTTCATCTGTCCCAACAAAGGAAATGAAAGATTTTAACATCCATTTGTATTTTTTTTTTTTTAAATGAAAAGTCTTCTGTGGTGCTTCCATTATTGCATGGAATAGAAAGGACTGAAGTTATTTTATTCACCTTTATACTTTCTTAAAAAAATCACACAATATTGTGAAAATAAAATGAGAACATCAGAGGCTGATCTTCAGATACTTAAACTTTTGTTACCTGTTATTCATCTTGTTAGAGGCAGTGAGAAGTAAAGAGAAAAAGAAAGATTCTCTTGGTGTGAGAGCTCTTTTTAAAAGGAAGAATACTCTTTTCCTGCAGCTATTTTTCTGGGTAGTTACCATCCTGGAGTAGAGGGAGAGTCCTCCCAAAATATTCAGGAACAAAATGTTACAGAAGAACCAGGTTAAAATCCAGTCTGTTTTCACCTTGAATTTTGGTGTGATGTGGTAGTTGGCAACTATTATCTCTACTTAGATTTCCCCTTTGAAACATTCAGTGATTAGAGAAATTATGTGTTATATATTGCTTTGTACAGTGGTTTGGAGATAAGAACAAGATAAGTTGTTAACTACCCACTAGATTAATAGCCTGAGGTCTTGGAAGAAGAGATATTCTACAAAGTGCCAGCTGATTGGCAGGTAATCTTGTTTCCATGCTCTGTTTTAAAGTATGTAGGAAATTTGTTAGTTCAAATCCACTGAGGGACAACACAGGTCCTCTAGTTTTTGTGCAGCAAAAGTTCTTATTGTTTCTTGGTATATTTTGCAAAGATTTAGGGAAAAATAAAGAAGTTATTTTAGTGTTGCTGGGCTGGGTTTTTTGGGTTTTTTTTTTTTTTGTTAGTTTCATTGGTTTGGGTTTTGTGGTGTTTTTTTTTCTTCCTGCTTTTAGGTGCTTGAATACGTTTTGGGTTGCACTAGCTGTGTCACATACATTCTGACATGTGGTGGTGTTTTGACTGAGCTGATTCCTGGATCTGTCCTTCCTGGGGAGCCCTTGCTGCAGAGATTCACCCCAGGGAGTTGGGAGACATGGCCCTGCCTCAACTGTCCATCCCTGAGTCTTTCCACTAAGATTTCTGATCTTTTCCTCTTCCAGAAAAGTTTTCTTGCCTGTCTGAGCTGTCTCCCTGGGAGCTTATCCTACCTGCAGGCCAAAATCTATTCAGATATTCAATAATACAGCACGGACCACTTAGCAGACAAGCACATGCTTGAACATAGACATAGATGAGTCTAAAACCATGATCTTGCTGTGTTTTTTTTCCCCTCTGTCCTGATAGTTAAGAGTATAAAATCCTAAGAAGATAGATCAGATGAAGGAGATGCTGAAACTGAAGAGCTCAGTAGAAAATGAAATGGAAGTTGTTAGAGAATGGGAAAGGGCTGATATCAATTTCCCCCAAAGGTCTCACCTTTACACCACTGCATCTCCCCGGGCTGTGCGCTGGGGTGAGCTGGCTGATCAAAGCAGACACATCCTCTGCTGTTGCTGAAGAAGAAGCAAGGAATGGGAAAGGTTTGTCTCCTCCGATTACCTGAGAAACTGTATTGAGTGATGTTCATTTTCAGATCAGACTGCTAGATGCAACTTTAGAAAATAATATACTGAGAGGTTAAGCATCTGCACTGTGGGCGATGGGCATTTTCCTTGCCTGGTCTTCTGGCATTTCTGTTCTTACCCACCAGGCAGCACAGTTTCAACAACAGAGGAGTGAGATTATTGTGAACAGCACCTCCATGTAGCTGCTGAATTGTTTATTAGGACGTGCTTGGGGAAGAAGGTATTTGAATCTCCTTAGGCAAATAAACTTTTGTGAATACTGAGGGATTTTGTAAACAGGAGACATAAACTGGGCTGTTGTTTAACCAGAAGCACTTGATATTTGCAAGCTCAGAGATGCCAGGCTCCTGGCAGGAACCCCTGAGGCTGCAGCAGGGGCAGAGGGGTCAGGCCTCCTGCTCTCCTGATTAAAAGCCCCTCATGTTAACGAGGGAGGCTCCCAGAAAATGCCAGGCCCAGACTGCTGCTGACCCTTTCAGTCCCCCTTCAGGTGCCTAAAACGGCTTCTGGGCTGCAACAGAGGGTGAAGTTTTAGGCATTTTCTTTGAATGTTAAACAAAAGGAGGTCAACCCAGGCGTGCTGGGGCAGAGAGGACAGCAGCAGGTCCCGCTGATGGCAGCTCGGGTGCCCTGCAGGCCTCGCTGCCCTGCAGCCCTGGCTCTGCTTCCAAGGATGTGCATTTAGCCACCTGTTTGCTGAGGTTGTGTGTGATGGAAATGCAGGCAGCAGGAGCCAAGGGGACTGTGCTGTCTGGATAAGCAACCGTGGTGACTCCCTGCTGACCCTCGTTTGCCCACATGTGTGGTTTAGGTTACTCTGTGGGCATCAGAGTGAAATCGCTCCTCACCTGGGCAGCCCTGATCCCTCTTGCTCTTCAAAAACATCAGCAGTGAGCTCCCAGATGTGAACAGAGGGACAAGAGTGGTTGTGTGCACCCCAGGAAAAGATAAAATCCCATTTCTGCTGTAATCAACCATCCCACTCTCTCAACTCTGCATGAGGAACACTGCACATGGAGCCAGTTCTTATAATTTCTACCAGTACCCTGCAGCTCTACCCTCTGTATTATCTTCTGTCTTCACAGCTCTCACCTGCAGCTCAAGGTTGCAGTGCCCCCAGAATTCATTAACAAATAAAAAATGAGCTAATTTGATTTTAGTTTCAAGAAGGAAAAAAAAAACCCCACAACCCTAGAAGCCTTTCACTTGCAGACCAAACTTCCCTAAGTGATGTGGAAACTTGAGACAAGTAGGGTTCTTGAACCTTCATTTTTCCTTTCACCTCAGAAGATAATGATGGTAGCAGAAAGGCACCCACCAGTGTAATTGCACAGAGATGTGTTTTATAACCATTTGCAACAGCAGGTTGGGATCTCTGTGGGGAAACAGAGGATTAACCAAATCCCCAGGAGGAGACCCCTGCTTTACCCCACAGTTAGTACAGCTGGTGGTTAAAGCCAAAAAGGAAGTTCCATCTTATTAGGAAAGAAGATGGATGTTGGGGGGGATTGGTTTCTTAAATACTTGATTGGTTTCTTAAATACTTGATTGTTCTCATCTGCAAGTTAAAGCCAAAAAGGAAGTTCCATCTTGTTAGGAAAGAAGGTGGATGTCGGGGGGGATTAGTTTCTTAAATACTTGATTGTTCTCATCTGCAGTTTGAGGTGTCCCTGAAAGGGAGGTGGTTTTCTCTCTTCTGCTGAAGAGAGGAGTGTTGAGGGGTGAGTAGCTTGACTTGAGTTTTTGTTTGACCTTTGAAGAGCTGCTTTAAGAAGACTTTCAGTTTTGGATTAGTAGACCTGCTTGTTGTTAAATAGGTGGCTGTGTGGTGTTTTGTATTCCTACCTGGTTTTTATGTGCTAACCTCAAAGTGATTAGGTAACAATTCTGATTCCCCTAAGGTTAAAAACAGTAACATTCTCCTTTATAAGGTAATGAGAGAAAATGTAGCCACAGGAAGCAGCATCCCATTTATTTTCTTTTGGGATTAATGACCCTGATGACAATAACTGGAAGGGCAAGGCAGGGAGGAATTAGAATTGTATAAGCAATTAAGCCCTGGGTTACCTTTAGCTCTGAATACATGCCTTCACTGGAACTGTCTTGCATATAATTCCTAGTATTTTCACTATATTTCCAACTTCTTTCAGTAGCATATTCACAAATACAAAATGCCACGATTACATAGGTCCTGCAGTGCCAAGTACCATGTGCATGCTTAAGCAAACTGGAGTGAGTTGTTCTTTACCTCCAGAATGACTAGTTGATACTACCTGAGCCAGCTGGCACCAGCATGAAAGACTATGGGAAGCACCTACTGAAAAGAAACAACCAAGATGCTGACTAAAGAGTGTTCACTTTGAATCACATGAGCCTGAAAGTTATTTTGTGTGTGGTTCTTTTGGATGTACGTTGCTATGGACCTGAAGGGGTGCTGCAAATCTTGATGTTCCGAGAAGTTATTTGTACTGGGCAGCCACTTGGTCTCTGCATCGCTCTGCTCACTGTAAGAAAAGGGAGAGGTGTGACTTTTAAGTTTGTTGACTTTGCTATGAGGACTTGCTCTCTTACTTTCTGATATCATAATGTTTCTTTCCCCATGTGTCTGGGCATGAGTGGTATTGAAAGGCAGCAATTACTAGAAGGGATTTTAACCTTGTGTCTCGTGGAGCTCAGAGGCTCTTCTGATCTTACAATGAAATGATGATCCAAGAAGACAAGTCCCTGTAGCACTGAAATGTTGAGCTCGTTCTGAAGCCTCAGGTGGGTAAAAGGCTTGCCAGTAGAGTTGAGCCTGTAGCAGCTCACCCAGAGCATTCAGTTAGAAGGTGTTTGTCACGATGAGTCACAGAGAAAATGCCATCTCTGAGGCTGCCAGAAGGTGCCCCAACGTGGGGTTTGTGCAGAAGGACTGAGCAGCTTTGCTGCCTCCTGCAGTAAGCTGCCCTCTGTTCACAGCAAACTGGGTCTAGATTTGCTCAAAAGTCTGTGGAAACCTGGGTCCTTCTTATGCCACTAAATCAAGTTTCAATTTGCAAAGAAACCTGATGGCAGCTGAATTTTGTCTTGGTTTATATTTGATTTCATCTTAACTTCAAAGATTCTGGTTGCTACACCATTCATTTTTGAAAGAACCATCAAATACCTCTTGCAAATAATTCAACAGGGCATGGCCACATGTGAAAAGATCTCAGCAGGCACATTTAACCTGGCAAATCAGTTTCATTTCCTACATGTTTAGTGCTTTATGAAAATTCATGTTTTTATCTCCATCTTGCAAATTCTTCATTGTATCAAGGTTTTTCATCAAAAAAAAAAAGTTCAAAAAAACTTGACTGATATTCTAATGAATTCTGCTGAATGCTGATCAGCTCAGCATTAATGGGCAGACGTTCCTTGTAGCTGCTGTTTAACTTGAATGTTGTCAAAATAATAGTGGTTGCTACTCATGCACCTCCAATTTACTCTCGTTAATGGTGCTTTAGTTGCTTCTGAAATCATCCTTCAAAGATGATTTTAAGTGACATCTGTGTAGGCCTAAAGACCTGAATTGCCTTCTAAATCATACCCACTTGTGCCCAGGGATTTAATTAAAATATTTTGAAATACAGGAAGAGGGGGGTAAAAAAAAAGCTTTGAAAGAGTTAGAAATAAGATTTCCCCCCACCCCCAATTAGCAGGCATGCTCAGACAGACAGGAGACTGTTCATAAATATGCTGTAATTGCCTTAATGAAGTACATAATCACATGATATTTGAAAAAACAGGATGTAGGTGATGTTTAAAAGGATGAAAGAGTCTCTGCTAGTGCTAATTACAAGCTACAGTCCCAAGGCTCTCATATCTATCTTGAAACTTCTACGTTTTGGATGTAGGACAGACATTTTATACCTCTATGTTTTACTTTTTAATAAAGCACAAAAGCTTCTTAGCAGGCTTTGCCCCATTTAAGCAATACAAAACTCCATTACCAAAGCAGATTATTTAGATTTACAGCTAAGGAAAAGTAAGAGGGGTGTAGAAATGGTTAGGAATTTAAAGTAGCCCAGGTCTTTGCTGTCCTCTACATTCAGGTAAAGCATTGAACAGAGGGGGGTTATTTGCAGACTATTTAAAAAGAAAATAAAAGGGGTCCAGATGTGGGACTGGGCTCTTAGTTAATAACTACTACACTTAAGTTACCAAAACTTAAGGTACCAAACTGCTGAATTCGTGTGACTGTAGAAACCATGTTCTTCAGGTGATAAAACTCAGACTGAATCCTTTCTCCTGCGCTGGTCCCGAATTGCTGAGAATTTGCATGATTAAGGGGAGGGCGGGAAGTTCTTAAGCTATTGTTGCTAGGGAAACTGCCACCTTCATAATCACCTGGTGAGAACAACTCTCTCTCTTTGTATCTAAGGGAAGGAGATCTGGGAACAACTCTTTAGTAGTGGCAAGGTTGCATGTATCAGGCAACCTTGTGGGATCAATGACAGTGCTTGCTTGAAGGGGGTTTGCAATGTGGAGGGGTGCATCTTCCTAGCAGTGCTCTGAGCAGGCTTTGTATCTTATTTTCTAATTATTCTTTTTAAACTCTCAGAGTTTAAACTGTAGATCAGTGTTCACCTGTAAAACGTATATTTATTTTTTTTTTCCCTTTTCCTTCAAATAAAGGTATGCAGAATAAGCCATCCTAAAGAAAATGATGTCACTCTACTGCTTATTTTATAGCTCCTGTTGTGTTGGTTTGGAAATACAGAAGGGTTCCAGTTGTAATATCCACCTCACATTCACCTTTGATCTTTTCTCTTGCAAACCTGTCATTTGTTCTGACCCAGTCTATCAACCTGGAGGAAGCTGCATGTTTTGATTTACAGGAAATTTATTCCCATCTGCCATGATGGAAGTCATGGGTGTTTAATCTCTGGTTTATGCTTTCCTTCCACTGTAAATGTGATTCTTAATAAGTTAATACTTAGCAGCTTTGGATTCCTAATGATGTAGGTCTCTCTAATGTTATAATAATGATGTGATATCTATTTCAGTCATGCCCTCTGTGTTTTACACTGTTGGAGTGTCAGCTGTACAGCTCAGTTCTGTGCTTTGTCCCTGATCTACTCTGATGCTTTTTTTTTTGTTTGAAGACAGTGATGATTCCCAGGCACCTGCCACATGTAAAGTCAGCTGTTCTGATAATGCAGCTTTTATTCTGCAAATTATTCTGGAGTAGCTGAACTAAAGAAACTGCCCAGTTATTTGCAAACTGCAAATCTGGCATCACACAGGTAAGATGCACAATTGCCTACTGTAGTCTCCTCGAAGACTGTTCAGTGTTAGAAATATGCAGACTGTGCTAGGTTGCTCAGGGAGGCTGTGCAGGTATCATGGAATCATAGAAAGGCTGGAGTGGGAAGGGACTTTAGATCCCTCGGAATGGGGATCTTAGTTTGAAATCCTTCAGGTTTTAGGTGGTTCTTTGCAAAACTCTGGATAATCTCAGTTAAATTTACTTATTGTTTTGGCGTTAAAACACTTTTCATCAGATTCTTCTTGTTTAGAGTATACATGGTGGATAGAGCACAGCTAGGAACAGCTGGACAAGGGCTAAGCAAAGCTTATTAAAGTCTTCAACCTTGTTGTATAGACTTTCAAAAAACAAACAAACCAAATAAAAGCAACAATCCAACCAAATAAACAAGCTCCTAACCCCTAAATCTTCAGCCTTCCTTTCCTTAAGCAGACCTTGCATATCCTCTCTGTGTCACAGCATCCACTAGTGGCTGTAGTTTGTTAACTTTTGTTTCTCTCCTATTTGAAAAAAAAAAAAGTATGAAGGAAAGAGGCAAAGCATTTTTCTCACAGGGTATTATAATCCTGAACTATATATTTTTACCTGTATCTATAGAACAACATTAATTTTTTAGAGTTGGATGTTCATCTTATCAGAGAACGGTTTGAAATAGAAAGAATAAAAGATTCAAGCTTAAGACAGGGAACACTTTTTGTCGAATATGGCACAAAGAAGGATATGAATGTTTGAAGTGATTTTAGGTTTCCTGCACTCTTTGTGTGTCTTTAGCATTCTCTGCTCTCTCTAATCTCCACTGTATCTCTCAGTTCTTTTAATCTTAATTCTTTGTGCTGCACTTTGAGCATCAAAAATCACATTCGATACCCAAAAAAACCTTCACTCTCAGATGTTTGCTCTTCAACAGAATAATTTTGATACATGGATAGAGAACAAGAATAAAGTGCAAACAGTGTAAGGAAAGTCAGGAGTGAAGAGAGAAGAAAGGGGCTCTAATGAGAAAGATGGTGAATGTACAGTGACTGCATTGTAAGAAGATAAAAGTCTGTGTAACACACCGAAAGAAGACTTTATTAGTTATTCTAAGCAGCACATGCAGCATCTAATGGCAAGCTGTGGTCCTGGAGCTTTCCTAGGGCCACCTGAAGGATTTAGGTTCCCACAGGGAAGCAAAAGGTTTGCTCATGCTTGAGCAAAAATATGAGAAGTGCAAACATTGTTTTCCATGATCTGATGTGAGGCCACGTAAAACTCTGCAAGGTGTTGCCTTGAGAGGGGTTCCTTGGGCCAGAAAGGTTAGAATGCCAGCTGCAGAAAGTGAGTCCCAGCAGGAGAGACAAACATCACTTCAGAAGGTGTTTGGTCGTAGTGGCTGCTGGTCTAGCGTAAAATGCCGAGTGCCTGCAACTCCTGGTGACTTCAGTGGCAGCTGAAGGTACTTGGTGAGGCTTCCCAAAAATGCTAAGCATCATTCAAGGTGAGCAGCCTGCTTGTAATAGGCTCTGGATTAGGCTGAAAGCAATAGGTGAGATGCTAAGAGCCTTTACTTTGAAAAGGTCATATATGGAGTTGAGTGCTTTTTAATGTGTTACACTTGGTGGTTTGTGTATGTTTGAACATCTCAATGTCAGGCCCTAAAAGAACAGCATTTGCTCTTCTCAAGTGTGACAAATAGATTGTCCTCAATTGCTAATCATATATTGGAAGGGTTAGAAATGCATGATATAGGTTTTGTAAGGGAATGGTGCCCAATGAATGAATATCTTTGGATGTTTGAGTACAGTAAGGCAGGAATATTGTACAGAATGGAATGATTCTGTAAAGTCAGGCAGGAGTCTTTTCTAAATACTCTGTTGTAAAATGTAAGAGTTGTGTAGAAGAGAATTCAATTAACCAGGGTCTTTCAAAATTTATCAAGGCTTGAAGACAAATCTAAGTTCTCTGACTTAATATGCTTTTAGTTCTCTTTACTAACAGTGGGTAGAAATAGTGAGAACTGGGGGTGGTGGTGGGGTTTGACAGTGGTAATGGCTTTGTACAAATACCTCACACAGCATAAATTTTACAAAATTGTCTAGCAAAAGACAAGCATGTAAATATTCTCATTCAGAAAGCCAATAAATACTGTGATTATACTCTCAATGATGATTATTCAAGGGGTGTATCGACTGGAATATTAATCCACTGAAAACTCCAGGTGTTTTCAGATAGGAAAAAAACTTTCTGAGAAGCAAGGTGCTGTTGATATGTTAATAAAAGCAAGGACTCAGAAAATTCCTTTAATATTTTTACCTGCTGATCATCAAAATATGACACTTCAGGAGAGATTATCCTG
>NW_009953077.1:18938-20683 GCF_000747805.2 Chaetura pelagica
CCTGCTGAAACCTTCAACCTGTTCTATGAACAGGAATGATCCTGCTGTTTTCTAGCTTCTGACACTCTCCATGCCTTCCCAGTCCTGCTTTTGTTCACAGAACAAAAAGAAAATTGCAAGCAGATTCATAAAAGGCTTTTTTTCCCTGTCCCTCAGCAGCCTTGTTTTAATTGACTGCAATGGGACTCCTCTTAGTACCAGAGTGTGTGCAAAGGAAACAATTCAAGAAGGAAGCATATTATTCTTTCAATATTTGAATATATGCTCTGCTGCAGAACTTTCCTTTGTCAACAGTTGGTTAAAAAAAAAAACACTTTAAGAAGAAATATTTTAAATGAGTATCCATTGGTACTGTTTTAGCACCTCAACTATAGTGGAAGTAAATATAAAGATGCTTGAGGGAGTATATATTGGGCCTTTCCCTTGCTCTGTGAGCCTCCTGAAGTTAATGTCCAGCATGAAAATGTATGAGAAATCGAAAGATAGAGTAGTTCAATTCTCCTATACACTAATATTTGAATAATACCCATGGTGTGCTATGTAGTGGATTTACATTGTTGTTTATAATGATACAGAGACATCCCACAGGATTTTCTAGGAACGTTCTTGAACATTGATTCTCTACAGCCAATATTAGCTGCTCATAGATGGTCCCAAATGCACATTATACCTATTTATTGGCTATTGCTTTTACTATCCAAAGTCCTCCTTCCTCTCTGTGCTCAGTGTTCCAGCACGCCTGAAGCAAAGCTTGCTGGCAGCAAAGGGTGCCAAAAGCTTGTGCTTTTTGTAAAGAGAAGGCAAAGCACCATGTATTTCTAAGGAAGCTTCTCTGCTTCTCCAGCTGAGGATATGTATAGTTATTTGAGGCTATAGCTCCAGACAACCAGCATCATGACTTCAGCCTACAGTCAGTCCTCCTGAGTGTCAGAACGGGGACTTCAGGTGCGTTTTCATTTGAGCTCTCAAATACACAAACCCACCATGCTATGGAGCAACATAAGCAAGAAGAGTCTGAAATTCATTTACTGGCACACAAAACATCAGCTGTATAGGCTGGCTACAGTGACATGGTTGCCTTTGTTCTCTTTACCTGTATGATACCCAAACTTGAGCTTTAGCAAACTCCCAGTAGGGATGTAGCCAGCAAGCTCCAGCCCAGAGCATGCATCAAGAGTACATTAAAAGCTGAACATGCTAAGAGTGGGTCAGGAAGTACATCTTGTTTGTGGTTTAGCACTTTTACAAGTGGTAAAAATACTTGCATTTCTTAGGGAACACTTAAAAAAAGATAGTGTCTTTTTCAAGAACTTGACCAGCTGCATTGTAGTCATGTGTTCTGTTTTGCCCACCCATGGTCCTGCTGAGGTGGTTACATTTAGCTGACAGCAGACTGTTCCCAAGGGTTTTCTCTTCCCACCCACCTTGCTGTGTAGGCTCTTGGTACAAGATTGAACACGACTGTTTTATAGTGGTTTAACAACTAAGTGCTTGCCAGCAGAGCTTCTAGCCCTGATTTTGCAGGTGCTATTGGCTCTACCTCACTGAGGAATAAAATGCATCACCACAGCCACCTATGGCCATGCCACAGTGAGTATATTTCTGCTCACAGTTGCAAGGGGCATGTGCTGGCCATGTGATTACTGAAGGCAGCTCAGCAGGCAGAGGAGAATTGTGTTAAATCCTGTGCCTTTGCCTCTACTTTGATAGACTGTAGTTGCTTGCATTTTTTTTGGGGGGAAAGA
>NW_009953077.1:20842-78006 GCF_000747805.2 Chaetura pelagica
GGAAAGAGTCTTCTCTTTGGCAATTAGCATTTTTTCTTTCAACTCTGAAACTGGAGTGCTAAGAAATCCAGATGCAGTTGCTGTAAGAATGTAGGCAGCTGGCATCTGGGCTCTGACACCAACAACTATGTTCCATATGGCCCAGTTTTAACACCAGAGAATTTTAGCAAGTGAAAAGGACAAACAATCCATCAAGCCTAAGTACTGTTCATTTCTTACTTTGTAAGGAAAGCAATTTGTACTGCATGAAGACACATGGTTGTGCTCAGTGACTTCCTTTAGTTCAGGCTAGAAGAAATGCTCCTGCAGAGAAGCAGCACAGGTATGATTTCCTTTGCAAAACATTCCAAGTTTTGCTGGAATAACATGTTTGAATGTATCTTGAAGGCTTCTCTACCTGGTGAGAGAATACACAAATGAGCACCACAGCTGAAAGGAGGCTGACTGGGGCTATTGCAGCTTCAGCACAACAATGAGGAGCTTGCTGCTAGCACTGCCCAAGCTGGATGTTTGCTCTCTGAAGCAGGTGCTACTGTGGGTTAGCCACCCTTACAGTGGATGTTCCTAATGTAAATGCTTCTGGTGGGAAATACTTCCATTAATGAGGCCTTCTGCACTCCTCTGCAGATTGCAACTCCTCTGAGCCAGTGCCATGAGAAAACTTATCTAAGACTTGAGTAACATTAAAGTTTTCATCTCTGTAGCATCTTAGCAGGAGGTTCTCTGAGGATGAAGCTCAGCCTCTCTGATGGAGGCAATGGACCTTGCCCTGTCCCCAAAGTTTCTGATGCCAGCTGTTGGAATTTTATCTCCCCTCTTCCTTCAAGACCTAATTGTGTAACAAATAGACCACATAGAGGTGAAATGTGCAAGTAAGATCTAGAGATTATAATTTTTCTATTCCATTATCATAAAAACAGCAAGTGTGAACTGAAACATCCAGTGAACCTCCTGAGAGACTAGAATTTGTGCAAGTAAAACATAACAGGTTATTTTCTCTGCCCTGTCTCAACTTCAGTGCTCCTTCTTCTTTAAAAAAAAACAAACAACCCAAGCAACAAAAAGAAGCTGAAAAATAAAGCCCACAAAGATCCAAAACCTCAAATGCTCTTTTTGAACTTTTCTTAATCCAGAAGAACAGATTCCTTGTGTACTGTTATTACCTTTGAAAAGCCCTGTCATTATTGGTATGTGGGAGCTGCCATTGCTTGAGGGATCAATCTTCTAACTGCTTTTCAAAATAAATATATCTATTATTTTAAGCATTTCCTGTACCCATGTAGATCTCTACTGGTGTGTTAACTAATAATGAGACATACTGTAGGATGCAAATATCCACTAAGTTGACAGATGGAAAAAATAGTTTGAAGTTCTTAAATTAACCAGCCTCTTTTCAACATCAATATTACAATGCAAGCATTATTCTAGAAGTGAATATATTTTCTGTGATTTACAGTAACTGAGTAATGATGTGGTAAGGGTGCAATTAGATCTAATTTGCTTATGTAAGTGAGCTGAATAAAAAAGATCAATATTCAATCTACACCTAGTGTGAAAAACAATTAGTTTAATTGACAAAAAACTTTCTGCTTCAGCTAATTACATAAAAATGACCTAATACTCATGCAAATTAGGATTATTAATAGTACATGAGTATTTTAATTACATCAATCATCTTTACCTGTTAACTGCTACTGTCTCTGTTAACTCAGGGATTTAATTTTTCAGGAACATTTAATTTATCCTTGTTTTTACAAAGCTCAATATTGCTTTTAAATTACAAACAAAACTATTTCTCTCAGGGTTTCTATATAGCCTGAGATTCTGTGGAAACAATGGAACATCAAAACTCATTGTTCTGACTGTCCAACTAGTTATTATTCAGTAGAAAAAGAGGCCAAGCCAATCTGGTGTCCTGCTGGAGCTTGGTGTGGATGATATGGCCACGGAAGCAGAGGCTGGATGCTGCACAGAGAACTCACTGTTGTCAGAGCAAACAGTGATGGGACGGGGGGCAGGACTTCTTCACAGGCAATGCTGAGCACAAACATTAGGTTTCTCTGAATCATCTTTGAAGGAGACTCTTGCTCACTTTTCAGCCAGTGAAGAGGAGACATCTTAATTGATTTTTTTATCTATTATCAGGCTATGTTGTACCCCAGCCATGCCAGGCTGAAGCCTGGCAGCTGTACATTATTTTCTAATGTCATGACAACTGCCCCACCTTACCTGGCTGCACTGTCTGGATGAGATGCAAGCACGAGCTTGCACCATTGCCAGGAAGGTATCAAGGCAATGTTGTCTTTAGATTCTTTGGCCTACCACGTCAGCAGGGAACAAGCCTCCCATCCCAGCTCTTCCTTCACTTTAGGGGTAGTACATGAAGGAGAGAGACAGCAGTCCTTGTCCAGAGATGCTGCTTCACGAGTGACATCCAGGCTACACGCTGGGCTGCTGAAACTCATCCCCATCCTTTTGAAAGAGTGCTGCTGCCCTGGAGCTGTCCAAGCTGCTGTGCCAGGGATTGCCTAACCAAGTCCTCCTAGCTCAGCTGCTTGACCATTTTCTAGTGCAGAAGAGTCCCCGTGTCTCCTGGTAACACAGAGCAGCATTCTGGCAACCCCAGTGGTTACCCTCTGCAGGCAGCTGTTATTGGAGTCTTCAGCATCAGCTAAGAAACTAGTCAACTGGTCACAGCAGCTTCCAGTGCAGTGAGGGAAGGTCAGAGCAAGCCTCAGACACAGCACATGGCTGACTTGTTCCACCCATTCTCCTCCCTCTAGCATCTCCCTCCAGTTCATGTGGCCAAGACACAACCAGGGACCACCACAGTAAAGGCAGTGATGTGAGGCCAGTGGTCCTTGGGCAAGGCTGCCTTTGCTGTTAGATAAAAGCTGCTGGTGCTCACACTGTGCTCCCCTGTGTTTTTAGTGCCCAGGACACAGTTTACATGAGGAACTGCTGCAGTTCTGAGGGGTAGGATAAGTGATGATTGAACCTTTTATAGGAGCCATTCATCAGTCCAGTAAGAATGGAAAAAATTAGTGCTGCTCCAAGCCCTTCCCAGGCCCTGCCAAATGTCACTTGTGAGCGATGGATGCTGTAAAAGAGGTGTTTGGTGTTGGGAGGAGGGATTGATTTAATCTCTATATAGAAATAGTGCTCTTGGTGACCCTCGAGGTGGAGAGTTGCCTTAGGATGTCAAGGGGTTTGGGTTAAGTCCCAGCCTCGGACTCTCACCTTCCCTTCCAGGTTCACGGGCACATTTCAGTAAACAATGCAAACATTTTGGTTATTATACAGACACATTTCCAGAAAGTGCTCAGATCTTGACACTTAGAGATACTGGAGAACAGGAATATGTCTTCAATTGTGTTACTCTTCTATAGTCCCTTCAGCCCCCAGCTCATAAGTACGTGTAATCTGTCCTTTCAATAGGGGACTTAATAAAAACTTTTTAACTCTTCCCAAGCTAACAGTCATTCATTGATCCATAACATGCTGCTCAACCTAGAATTCAGGACTCAAAACTCTCCCAATCTTGCAGTTCAAGACTTTTTTTTTTTTTAATATTTTTATTTTTATTTACAGGTCTGAATGCAATGTAATAGATTTTTATCCTGCAGAGAACAAAATACTCTGCAGAACAGTTGGTATTTTTTGGCTTTCAGCACTGTATGGTAATGTAAATGTCAGGACAGCATAAGGTAATAATTATGGAATCATATTTTGCTGCTTAGAAGAACCACAAGGTTTCTAAAAAGTAAAGAAAACTTGCCTTTTACATTGTGAGCTCTCTCAGCCAGAGGCTCTAGTTTCATATATTTGTGGACAGCATTTAGTGCTGTCTGAATGCAAATGGTATTTACAAAAAATATAAAAGCTGTTTCCTAGTTCTCTTCTCCTAAAAGCTGATAGTGTTCACTACCTATAGCATTCCAGCTACTTAGCAGGATAAAAGGAGAAACCCTGGATGAAATGTCTGGTTTATCTTTGCAAGAAAATGGCAGATCAGCTCAGTCAATCCTGATTCTGGCAGATGGGCTAAGCCAGATAGTTAAGCATGGCTCTGTCTTGCAGTGCAGTGAGTGTTGATTACAACCTTTTAGCCTTTTACTTACGGCTAGCACCAATACTTATAGCTTAATATGTCAGAGAGAAAAAGGACAAAAATGGTCATTCTCTTCCAATACAGTGAAGTTTGTTTGTCTTGTTAGACCAAGAAATACAGAGAGAAAACTTAAGTGAAATGTATGAGATCACAGAAACCAAGTAAATTTGCTCTTTGAGTCCTGGTTCTCGTGTTTTATCTGCTTCACTGCCTGCCCATCAGTTTCTGCCACAAGAATGAGAACTCTGGAGGGACAGCCCTGGTTTCAGAGGGTGTGTGGAGTTTATACTGGAGCAGAAACTAGTATCACCATTCACTGACATTTGTAGGATCATAGGTAGGTGGAATGGTCTTCACTTATATTTCTGCTCCTCATTCTTCCTCTTAGTCATCTAAACCTTTTACTTAATACAATCCTGCTTTTCTGCATAATGCATCATTAGTATGCAGTGGAGATTTGGAGCATATTTCCACAAATTATATGGTGTTGAGCATGAATCTTCACAATGCCCAAGTGCATTTTACAACAGCTCCAGCCACACGGTGAGCTATGTTACGTTTTAGTTCTGAAGGGGTGTTCCTCAGAGAGGAGGTAGAAAGTTATGTGCTGTCATAAAGTCTTGATGTGTTTCTAGCCATAAGTTTCACATTTGGAAAAACAAAGCCAACTGTTTGCAGGGAGTGCCATGACCTTGGGCTGGGGTAAGGGTGTGCATGCATCCCGAGAAGAGCTAGCATGATGGCAGGACCCTCAGGTTCTGAAGATAAGTTGCCATAAGAAGATGAGAAAATAATGCTAGAGAGGTGTCTTATCAATTTTTACCTACTGCACCAAATGCTTAGCATATTTAACTTCTGCTCCACGAGCTGTGGTGCTATTTCAGGCATGCTATTTTATTCTTCCTCCTGTTTAGGGTAAATAATTTTCCTATACCTGCCAATCTATCAAATATTTACATACTTGGAAATAATTTTGAGTGATTCCTTTGTCAGTCTCTTGTGGAGCTGTGACCTAATGTGCCGTTCTGCAGGGCTGTCTCTGGGGAGATTGCTTTTGTCTGAGCCTAAATAGAGTTGCTCAGCTTCTTCACTGGCTTTGGATTCTGAAAATTCACAGCTTCTTTTTCCACTGGGATTTTAAAGGTCTTTGCTTCCACTTGATTTGGAACTGCAGCATTTTAAAGCTAATGCTCTGTGGATTACTCAAAGCTAAACACATGCCCAGCTGATGGGGCTGAGGCACATGTCACACCTTTCCAAAGATGTCTAATAGAAATTGGAACATGCATGCCAATAATAGCTGCTCTACAACCATTAGCAACTGCTGTTTATTTTGATTCTTCCATGTATGCATCTCCAAAACATCTTCAGCTGCCTTACTCAGGGACCAAGTGTCTCAGGAAGTTAACCATATTGTACTGGTGGGAAAACAAGAGAAACTCTGAAGTATGTTTTCAAATTCTGCCTCACTCATGCTGTCTGTGTAGGAATGTGTGGAATCAGGAGACAAATGGGCAGCTGTGGATTTCTAGCTGTTTCATGGAAGTGACTGAAGAAGCTGTACCCTAAGTAAGAACCACCACTGATCATTGGCAACCATTAAAAATACCATAAGGCTTCTAACACGTACTGCACCAAATGGCTTGTCCAAATTCTGAGCCAGAAATACCCTGATTATCTCCCTCAGCAATTTCTAAAGTCAAAGTGTTCACATGTTTCATACTTGGAGGCAGTTTCGCACGTACTGCACCAAGTGGCTTGTCCAAATTCTGAGCCAGGAATACCCTGATTATCTCCCTCAGCCATTTCTAAAGTCAAAATGTTCACATGTTTCATACTTGGAGGCAGTTTCTGAAGCATGGCATTTAGAGTCAAGACTAGAGATAAACCTCTGCAAATGCATTGGACAGTGAAGTCTGGTCATTTGAAGTGAATCTAGCTGCAAGTAGCTAGTATTCATCATCAGAGAGCTGCTCCTCACACAGGACTTTGCTAGCTGTGAAGTGAGCTGGGCATTACAGAAAGTAAGGCCTGGCCTGCTAAAGGTAACTGCAGAGAACCAAGGAGTATCATGTGCCTCACTGTGTTGTGAATAAAAACCAACAATGTCAAATTGCCTGCAATTTGTGTTGCTTTGCCCTATGACTGAATGAAAAACATGAATCTTTAGCTTTAGCTTTACTCTCTCAAGTTTTGCTTATTTAAAAAATTCTAAGTATAGCTTTTGTGCTTTATTCCTGTACGTGACTTTCAAGTTGTGTAAAGCTGTGACATAATTGGAGGAGCCTTTAACCCTGTGGTTTGAACCTCCTGAATTAATGATGTACACAAAACCACTTCAAAATGTAAAGCAGCCTGAATTCAAAAGCACCAAAAAAAATCTGTAGTCACTGAGTTTAAAATGTTAACACAAGATTTTGGCTGAGGGCAGAATAAATATCTCTCCAAACAGAGTCAAAAGTTTTCTGAGAGTATGTGGGTGAGGAGTTTTTGTGTATGAGGAGAGGGTGCCCTTCAACTTGCTTTTACAGCCTGCACAGAGAAAATGAAATTTCATGCCACTTCTTTTTGATAGGAGCTGTTGCTTGCATCTTCTTATGTCTGTAAATAAGAACAGATGTGTTGTTACTCAGAACTGTTTGGATTAGGGTTTTCCCAAACATAATCTATGTTTGTAGGTATGTTGGGCTTGAGAAAACAACATTCTTCTGTCAAATTAAGAACTGTCAGATCTATGTAATTCCAAACTACTGAAATGGAAAATGTAGATTTCATGTTAATTTAAAAAGAAAACAAAATTGTTCATAAAATATGTTAAAAAAACCTTCATAAATTACATACAAAAGGGGTTATATAAATGACTATTCATCATAGCAGGAGCAAGTTTGCTTTGAGCAAGTGTCCATGGCCTCTAGATCAGATGAATCCATCTCTCATCTATTCATGTGACTAGTTACATCTCATGGTCCTGCTGATGAGGTACTTAAGAGCCATATCTGCAAAAGTGCTCATCCAGCAATTTTTAATTGAGCATTTTGGAGCTCAGGATCTATTTTTATCCCAAGAATTATAAATATTTTAAACCAAGAGCAATTATACTTACCATCTATAGCACCACATTAAAATGGACGCACGTGTCCATAATGGTCAGTAAGAAAAACAATCAGAAGTTGGCCTCAGTGAGGCTGGGGAGACACGCTCTGAACAGGTAGGTGCCTTGAGCTGTAATAAAACTGCTTTAGAGGGTGATTGAAACAGATAGATTTTTTGGTGTAAAAGCAAGTATTAGTGAAGAGCCATTAGGCACTGAGGAGAGAAATATTTGAGAGATTCTTTTCAGAGAAACATGGTACTGAGCCAGGGGTGACATGTCCCAAAGAGGGGTCTAGTGCTTCCAGCTGGGAACGCTGTGTGTCAGACTTTGGAGGAAGGTTTTCTGAGCGTACCCTGCCACTGGCCTCTGCTTGTGGCTAAGTGGTAGTTTACAGATTTGGAGAGGACAACAGGAAAATAAATTAATGTTAATGGTTTTTATTCTGAGTTAAATCAACAGAACCCGGACATCCATGTTAGATTGAACTATCTCATCTTTAGGAGTAGCTATTCTTAACATATGGTTTCATTCATCAGTTGCTCTGTTATGTGAGTAGATTGAGAAATAACAAAAATTTAGACCTGCACACTGAAAACTCTAAATTTTGGCCAAATTCTCAACCAGCATAAAGCATGAGCTGAGTGGTGCTGGGGGCTGTAGTCCCAGTTTTCCTGCCTTACCCTCTGAGGTCAGACTTGGCCCTTTGGGATTTTATGGAATCAGTTGAGAATTGCTGAGAGGACTTATTAGATATTAATATATTCAATGTTAATAAAGATAGTAATATTAAATATTAAAAAAAACCTCAAAACTGTTTTTTTCATTTTCAAAATTTTGCTTGGAAAAGGCAAAGATAGAAAATGGCAGAAACTGAAGGAAACTGTTTCCATGGGCAGAGCATCTTCATGAGTGCATCCTAATACTCTTTTTAGAGAGTGGTTCATGCATTACACTTTTATTTGCCTCCCTCCTTCGTGCTTTTTGAAATGCTCTTCCCTCTCTCTTCCCTCTCCTCCTCTTTCTGTGAAGGTTTGTCCTGAATTTCAATTTTGCAGACTGCAGGCAGCTCCCTGGCTGTGTGCAAGTATGCAGGTCACATCTGCCCGTGCGCCCAGCAGCGTGCAGGGAAGGCAGTCCTTAATGAGAATTGTCAACGTGAGAAAAGAGAACGTTGTGGTGAGCAAATTCCAGGGACACACTTATTATAAAGGTCTCCTTTATATGTACTTGCAGGCTGGTAAATGGTGAATACAAGCTTGTAAACTTGCTGCACAGATTACTGGTTTACAGTCAGCCTTTTTATTGTAGATAAGTTAGACAACTTTCCTCGTGATGGGCATATTTGTATTGCTGTGCCACCACGCTTGCCTTTTCAGACTGGTAACAGCCCCTTGATAAGATATTAGCCTCTCCTACTTGAGGTATGTCAGAAGCACCTTGAGAGCACTTGGACTAATCTCCACTTGAGATGAGTTTGCATCACCACTGCTCGTGTGAATGCACCTGAGCTAGAGCTGCATCGCAGAAGAGGTTGGGAGTGTTCCAGTAAATGTTGTGCTCAAAAGAAACTGACAATTCAGGTTTGTTTGCTGCCAAGTGGTTCAGTTCAAAATGAAAAAATCCAGCCTTAGATTTTCACTGCCTGTATATTGTCTGTCTCTGATCTAGTGGAAGCCTTCGAAGAGTGTGCACAGACTGTAAATCTAGTGCAACTCTAAAGAGCCACGTGGATTCATTGACTTTCACTTGTAGCTCCATGCTGACATGATCCATTGGGCTGATTAAGGTTATGAATATAGGTAGTGGCTATTGGTAGCACTTTGATGTGCTTTCCACTGGCATGTGTGTCTGAAACATTCCACTTGAAATGAGTAACCTTGGTAAAAGAGTCTTCATCCACCATTTGATGATGATGTTATAGTGGCAATCAGTGGCTTTGCAATGGTTTCAACCAATGGTATGTACATGTGTGTAGAGGTAAATATTTAATAAAAAGTTTTAAACACATAGCTTGAGAAACACTTCTGTTGGAACTCTTACCATTCCCTTCCATAATAATCACCTCTAAAAATAGCAAGGAAATGCATCTTAACACTTCTAAAAATGGAAAAAAATATGGTTTATTGTAGGGATCTCTGTTTATTAAAAAGTGCAAAATAATTCCTAAAGATTCACATTTCAGATTTTGGTGGGGTTTTGTTGTTGGTGGTTTTTTGGGTTTGTTTGTTTGTTTGTTTTTAAATCAAACACACCTCTCTGAAATATCCCAAATGTTTTCTTTTCAATTAGTCTCACATGTAAATTGCTCCAATTCAGTGGCAATGATTGTCACAAGACAAGGATTTTGGCAGCAGCCACCAACTAAAAGGCTCAGATTTGTTTTAAATGGGTACCTTTTAACATGTATAGTTACCAGACTTTCACATTGCTATGAAAATAGTTCTGTTCTTTTGAAATCTACTGGATGATATGGCATGGGAACATACTACTATAATTCCCTTTATCTAGAGGGAATTCTGCTCATACATCACAGTGTATTTCCAGAGGATTTATGTTTTTCCTTAATTTTTATTACTGAACTGATTTGCATGAAAACAAGATCTTTGTTCTGTAAGGATTCATTACATCCAGATGTTTGTTTTCTTTGTGAAGTCATAATCTCATTTGTGACATTGCATTTGGTTGTGGCAAAATGGTGATGATGACAAAGAAAGGATTATGACTTTTGCAAGGGATAAGCACCTGCAACTGATAGATTCCTGTAAAACAAAGACCTTGTTGCCATGCAAATTTATTCTGTAATACAGATTTTGTAAAGGGGTTGAGGCAAAGGAAACCAGAACTAATGAGGTGTTTATGTAGAGAAAAAAGAGCTGAGATCTGCTTGTAAAAAGCCTGCTTTGCTACGTGGTAGGTCCTTGCCCATAGCAAGGGAGCCCTCCCCATCTCCTCCTCATCTGCTCAACTTCTCCAGCCTTCCTGATGCTCCCTTCCAACATCTACCTCAGATCTTCTGGAGTTAATCCAGCTCTGGGCACATTTTATGATCAAGTTCCCACTTCTGTTATCCTAGACCTCGGTTGTCTCTGGCCAACATCTTTAATTCAGAGGAATCACTGTACAAAATTTTCTACTAGGATCACAGGGAAGTTAGTCTTGAAACAATTAAGACATCAGGAATCTTTGTCTGTTATCAATCACAAGAGGCTTGTGAGCAAGACCTTTTATTAGTCCTCCAGCCCTCTCCCTGGATAACATACAGACATCTCCAGGAATAATGCTCCAGAACCAAGGGGATGCTTTCTTTGCTATTCTAGTTCACTTTGTTTCTCTAGAGATTACCTAGCTCAGCTGGGAAGAATATTTTCTTTTACTAACAAAAGAAAAAAAAAAAATACCCTGTTCTCTTGACTTTTAGCAGGAAGTGGGAACTTGGCACAGATGTTAATGTCCAAACATTCCCAGTGTGCACTGGGCCAAAGAATTGGAAAAGAGATGTCAGAGGAGCTTCAGTAATTCAGCCTTCACTCATCAGCCTTGGGTGTGCAATTGGAACTCTTGCTTTGGAAACTAGAACTACACCAAATGTCCTGAAGTTGTCCATTCTCTCATCTCCATCATCCTGTCTTGGCAACCTCCTCTCTTCAGAGAAGAAGGTGATAAAGTTCAGTATTTTATCCACCTTTTACAGCCTCATTTAAAAGTTATTTTTCATCTTTATTCTTTTCTAATCTTTCTCCCTCTCTGTATAACTAAACAGCTGATCTGCAGGCATCAGTCTCTTGATTCTGGTCTCTTCCTCCTGGCTTTGATTGCAGCATATAGATTTTTATTTTTTCTTAAAGTAGTATCCACTGTGTGGCATGTAAAAATGATTAATCTTCCTGGTACCCTTTGCAGGAATTTCCTGGTTTGGTTAAGTCCTTTGACCTCTTTATTATCTATGAGAACCTGTGTAACAGACTTATATTTGTTCATAGATTCCTTGCTTTCAGACTCTTTTTGTGAGATATAATACCTTAATAAGGCTCTGGATTCTTAAATTATTCCAGTCTATTATTTTTTTTCAATTCTGCAAGATTCCCAAAATTTAGTGTAAAATGTGTTTATGCACCTTTAATATTTAGCCCTTAGATGTGTTTGCAGTAGCTGTCAGTCCACACACATCCCATGGTCTGAGGCCATGCTACAATTTTATAAAGGCAGTCTGTTTTAGTGCCATTGTGCAGATCATAAGTCTTGGGCTGTGTTGGATAATTTGTAATACTGGATATTTCATCTTTATTAGGTTTAATGATATCAAATATTCTGATTAGTTTAATAAGTTTAGTCAAATGTCAAATCTAGTTAGCATCATATATCAACAAAATTTAATTTTTTTTGCCTCCAGCTTTGGACTGGAAATTTAATGTGTGTGCATGTCTGTGTATAATATATAGAGATTCATTGTTAGCTGTAAAAGAACAGAGATTAAGGCTTTAAAACACAAAATATGAAATCACACTCTACAGAAGGCTTGAGGGAATGTTAGAAACAAGAAGTATTTGTCACTTCCAAGCTAAAGCAAAGTAGTTATAAATACATTGTTCACATTAACATCACACTTCCTTTGGGTAGATGGTGCATATAAAGGCTTTGAAATAACTGAAATGAAGAAACAAAGTTACCAAGGACAGCAGAATTACTGATCATGGGTAGAAAGGTGGTGTTTAGGGACTAAGCAAGTTTAGCTGATTGTCACTTAGAAATATGAAGAAGGCCCTACCCAAAAAGTGGTCTGATAGGTCATTCAAGCTGTAGCCAGATAATAGTGTCTAACCAAGGTGAACAATGAAATGAATGAAAATGTCATCTTAATTGTATATTTTTATAACCATGACAACCCAGGAGGAGACTTTCTTTCCACTTAGCCACTTACTGCTTCATAAAAGCCTGGAATAATTATAGCAAAAAAAGGAAGCAGTCTGAACAGAGTTTAATGTTTCAAGAGAAGGACTATCCCATAGTGGCAATGCTGGAAAAGTGAGTAGCTCCAGTGAGGCTGCTCAGTGCCTCACTGGTGGTGACTCAGGTTCTTGGGCTTGGTATTGTTTCCCACCCAAAAAGAACTGATGGTTTTAGCCAGAATAGCCTTTGAATTTCACTCTGGGAGAAGGTGAGATTGACAAGTGTTGAGCATGACAGCTCTGAAAGACTTGAAATCATATGGCACGTGTCCTAAAGCACAGATCTGTTAGAGGGAGCAAAATGCAAATCAGGTGGGGTGAAGTCTGGCTTCTACAGGCAGCACTGGTACATCTGTGCTCTGCTGCCAACTGCTAAACTTGAACAAGAGCAGCGCAGACAATGCCCACAAAGATCATTTCACATGATGTGTCCTGTGCTGGGAAAGGAGAGCTTGGAAGCATCTGCTTGGATATGATGGTGCTGCTCCCTGTTTCAATAGGTCTGTCCTTTAGAGGGCAAGAGAGCTGTTCTCTGAGAGAATGGACTGAAGAGGTCCCACAGGTGGGAATGGGGAGGTGGAGGGAGGAAGAGCTTGGCCCTCTACATCCAAATTGCTACCATATCCTATTTCTCCTACACTATTGTCCCTGAAAGGGTTCATAGCATGCCTTAAAGATAGCTTTGTAGTGCTGAATTAACTAAAAAAATCGATCTCTAAAGGTAGCTGAAATATTATTCATGGTGCAGCAATGTGGAAAACAGAGGAGTGTGTCTTAGGGAAGATCTGGGTACAATCTGAAACTTGGTTTCTATAGTGATGCAACGACTGCTCTGGCTTGCACGTGTGCTGCCTCATACTACACCACCCATTTGGCTCTTGCACAGACCAAATCAATTTCAGGGCATCCTCAGCCTTTCACAACTTAAAACACTAAAGTAAGTCTGACTCTTTTAATCCTGAATCAGGTCCAAAATGATTAACATTTATTATGTAGCCACTTAATGGCTAGTGGCCATGCAGTCAACGGAGATTTAGAGCTCCTTACAACAGCTTAACGTGGACTTATGCTCCCCCAGGGTCCCTTGTCCAGCTGAATGGCCAAAATGAACATGTTCAGTACTCTCTCTTACAGCAAACTATAGACCCAATGGCTATTGCACATTTTTATCTGATGTATCTTGTCAAGGATAATGCCAAACTAAGCTGTAACTGCAAACCTCATGCAGGGTCCTGCCTGCAAGAAATTGTGTTCAGAGACTGTCCTGAGCTGCCAGAACTGGTGATTTTGCTGTGCAGAGAATTGTGTGATACTGTGCCAGCATTTGGATAGAAGATGAAGCATATCTCTGTCAAAAAAATGTGGCTTAGAGGGATTACTGAACAGCACACTGCCTCTTCTCACTTGGAGTTTAGCATGGGGCATGTGACCTTCCTGCATCCTTGTGGGAAGCCCAGATTCAGAGGCACTGAGCATTTGACCTAAAGAATAATCTTGGCATTGAGTGTACAGGTCATGTAACTGTTCTTATTTTATGCTAAGTACGATTTTACTGTATGCTTGAGTATAAGTACAGACAACCCTACTGAGGTAATAGTTAAGCATCACAGCTACATAGCATGGCAAATAATGCAGCTAAAATGAGTGTATTAAAGAAATCAGCTGGAGCCAATGTTTTCTTAAAGGCCTCTGCTGAAAGTTCACAGCATTTTCTTATTTTTAAACCTTTTGTGATAAGGGGATAATCCTTATTTATGGTGAAAAAAAATTCACATCAAAATCTCTAACTTCCTCATGTATATGTAGCCACTCTATTCAGGGAAAAGATCCAGTAAAAATCCAGAAAATCCAGTAAATTTTAAGTCTGAGAAAAGCAGTTGGTCACTGTCTATTGCTCAGAAGAGAGGCAAGGCAAGTAAGTCTTGCATGGACAAACAACTACACAAACATTCTTTCTGTGTTGTCTTTGTCCTGTGCTTTGAGAAGAGTAAAGTGTGAATCTAATCCTTCCAGGGTCTATGTAAAAGAGTTGTGTATCATGGAGAATGATTTTTAAATTGTTCCCTTGCCCTGATTCACCTGTCTCAGCAGATGAGGTGATTGCTCTTGCATTTAGATTACTATCCAGAAATGCTTATCTGGTCTTTACCTGCACTCTTGCATGAAGTTGCCTACTAAAATGTCTTGAAAGCCTTGAAGAAGTAATCTGTTAAATCAGGACTTGTCTGTAGCCACCTTTCTTCTGGTAGGATAATTTGAATTTCAGACCTTTTTAATTAGTGCTGTCTAATCAGCAGTACTCCAAGAGCTTCCTAGCTCCCTTTGATTCAGCTCTCTGTTGTCTCCCAAAGACAAGTGCCTTGAATTTTGCAGCAGTCAGGGAGAGCTGTGGCAGTTTTACCTGAGACTTTGTTCTGGGAAGTAAACAGGCTCCCAAAAGCACCTACTCCTGTGCTGCCTGTAGCAGAGTTATTTTGATGCGAAACATAAATGACACAAAGTTGTATTAAAAAAGACAGTAGCTGTCCTGATTCCAAATGTAAGTAAATGTGTTGAGCCTCACTGCTCAGAAAGAAAAGAGAGTGTACTTTGTGCCCATAATCAGCATGTTTCCAGGAGACTGGCGAATGTTTTATGATATTATTCACAACCGTTGCACCATCAGGAGCAGCCCTGCATTTCAACTTAATTGAGCCACTGCTATGACATAGCCAGGCTTTTCAAGTGGCAAAATTGTAATTATAGAGAGTGCCTCTCTGGCACTTTCCATTGGATAGCTGCTTTCAAAATATTAAGCTTTCCAAATACATTTGTAAGGAAGATTTTCCTGGGGAAACTTTAGATGCACAGTTGCTATGCCAAGCTCCTGGCTCCTTAGGAGAGAGAACAGCATGTATCATGCCTTGAAATGGTGATTTCTAATCCCATTTCCTTGCATACAGACCGCAGGGTCACCCCTTCCCTCCAGGGTAGGGATGGGTGGTGCACCAGGAGCTCAGAGATAAGGAGGTACCTGCCCCATCTCAAGCACAGGCCCTGTGGTTGCTCCAGCCTGCAGGACAAAGTGGAAAACTTGCCTTGTGCTCCCTTTTCTCTCCTATAACAGCAGCCAGGAACCGGGTGTGGCATTTTTCTGAACCTTAATGCTTATAATGCACAAATAAGCAGAGAGTGTAACGAGAGAGACCAGCACAGAGCTGACAGCCATGTTGGAGCTGCAATTAAATATAGATTTGTAGCAGCTCCTAGGAAAGGTGTGTTCAACCAAAGGTCACAATTTAAAGCTGTCAAGAGTTGATTCTGCAGAATCTAAATCTCAGTTGTAGCTTTCAGGGGAGAGACAGTGGCGTGAGTGCCTGTTAGCATCAAGTAGTAGAGAACAAATGAAAATGAAAGATCTACCATCCCCTTTTGCTGCACTGAGCCAAAAGAGCAGAATTTAGGTAGCATGGAGGTTGGAAGAATATAAGGGTAAAAAAACCCACGAAAATAGGGAAAAGGAGCAGCATGTACAGCAAGAGATCTCCTCCTTCTCCCTCACCTGTTTGTGTTGAAGAACAAAACCACTGTGCAAGTTCTGATTCCAGGGGTGCTGTGCAAGCCAGGTGAAATGAAAATCACTTTACCAGAGCTGCTCAGAGCACAGATGCTATGAAGGCATATATTGAAATCAGCTGCCTGCCTCTTCCCTCCCACATGAGATAAACCGGGGGTTTTTTTGGTTAAAATTCACTCCTGTTTTTGTTGTTTTAGTCTGGATTTTTCTGGGATTTCCCCCCCCCTTTGCCTTCAGCTGTGGTGTTCTGTGATGTTCCGTGGCTGTGGAAAGCTCTGGGACATCACTTGACACCCACAACTCCTCGTGCTGGATCAATGCAAATCATTGTTGGCTTCCCCTGCCTTTCACACTAGACAGTCTGGCATTATAATTGCTTCGTTCTAATATTTCCTGTCCCAAGGCTATCAATTTGTTTTCAGTTTCTCCACCTGTTGGGTTGGCTCAGGTATCCCACAGGGTTTTGTCCTAGGCATCCACTACTTAAGTTAATTTATTATGCTCCCAGCTCTGGAACATAAGCACCCTGAAGCATTTTACAAACAGGATTGTATAACGGGGTTGTTTTTGTTTTCCAGAGATTTTGGCAGGAATGTAGCTGACTTTTTCTTCTTTATTTTCTCCATGCAAGCCTTGCTGTGAGCCTAGTTATTATTACACTGCATAAATCTAAAGTCTTTGACCAATTTTCTGGTCAATAGTGTCTTGTGTCCCTCTGCTGCCATAGTACATGCTGAGCAAATGGACAGGATGGGGAAGAGCACCTGAAGAAAGGTCTTTGCAGATGATTGTTTCCACATCATTCATCTGCCTTTCCTGTGGTTAACCTTGAAAATTACTTTGTAAGATGATGGAAAGAGGCCAAGTTTTGCTTTCTGCAGCATGGTTTTCAAAAGGCAGAACTTAGCCCAGGGGGAGGCACTGGAAAATAAGCAGGAATAGCATGGCTAAAAAAAGTAGGAGATACAACACAAGTCTGTCCTCTTAGCCAAAGCTCAAGGCCTGCTGCTGAACTGTTTTAGAAGAGACTGGAATAAGAATAGTAGCAAAAAGGAGCCCTGAATCGCTTCTGTGGCAGGTGTTTGGGGCTTTTTTAGGAATTTATCTGTAAATTAATGTCCTAAAGGCTGGTGTTGGCTAGAAAAACCCTAACAACTAGGAATGTACAAAACACTGAGGCATGAAAGCCACGCACCTTTCTCTCTGCTGTGTCCTGTGTGCTGGCTGAGGCACGTTGACCTTTCTGTAGGATTTAGGATGTGCTTTGCACAAGGGTGGTCTCTGGAGAGCATTTACTGGGAGGACAGGAGCAGTTGCTAATGCCATTTGAGCAATTTAAAATATGCAGAACGGGGCCCAAAACCTTTCTTCTAAGCTCTGTGTAAGTACTTAATTGTTGATATTGACCAGCTAAGGAGAAAAGTTGCTCTTTATGTGCTTAAAAACTGGCCATGGGCGTGAGCTGAAGAGACTCTGTAGGGCAGCATGGATTAAGCCTTTAACCACCTTGTTGTGAATGTAGATGAGCAGAGCAGAGAGCCAGCCTGCAGGGGCAGGAGGGTGGGTCTAACCTACAGTATCCTTTTTGGTCTTTTCAGGTGAGATTTATGTATAAGCAGAAAAATCTGTGCTTACATGAAGAGCAGTGAGGGGAAAAAACGCAACCAAAAAAAGTGCACCCTTTTCAGGATCTGCTCTGTGGTCTCTTGATAAGAATGTTAAGAAAATAACTTCTATATAAGACAAATCTCAGTCACCTTGGTGACAGAGTGGTGACTGCTCAACTGCACTCTGTATAACCTACCATTTTTTACTCTTCCTACTTTGATAGATTAATACTAAACTGTTGAATACTTTGTCTTATCTGCCTTCCCTTCCTTCCTAGCAGGACAAAGAAAGCAGAAATAGACTGAGCAGGGGGCTTTGTGGTTTTGCTGTGGTTGATTCAATTTAGTTTTCAATTTGTGTGACCCGAGAATGTTTGGGGCAGGAGGTGCAGGTAGGAGAGGGAGTGAAAAGCAGACCTTAAATCTTTTAGTAAAATGCTTGTTCTGCTTTTTTTGACTGGAGGGGAAAAAAAAAAAAAAAGAAAAGAAAAAAGATAAACAGCAGAGACATTACAAATTGGCCTAAGTCCAATCCCTTAGTTACATCTATGCCTGTAACTCTGCCTGAGAAAGTAATTTTAAAGAAATATAGTTATTACATGCATTAGTCCCTGCATCCTGGGAGGTACCTCTGTACTCTTCAGTCTTTCTGGATTACCTCAAATATTTCCTGAAGGCTTCTAAATCCAATGAAGACCAATCTGAGCAAATTCTCTCTGCAATCCTTTTCTTTTTCTGGCTTCACAGTCAGGAAAAATTGGCAAGTGTCTTGCAAATTTTTTTTAAAAAACAGGAAACCTAGGGGAAAAGAATTCAAAATGGTCTGTGCAAACACTGCAGGCAGGGGGTTTGACAGAATCAGAGCTTCCCCCTAGACTGAGGTGTGTTTAACTTCTCAGATTCTGTTCTCAAATCCGTGTTTTCTGAAAATAAAGGCTATTGGCTTACCTGGTCAAAATTACTGTGGCTTCCCTGATTTCAGTGAATATGTACCAGTTTACTGCTGCTGAAAATGTGACCCAACAGGAGAAGCGTGCACAGCCTTCAAAATACACTCTAAATCATACACTTGGTTCTGGTAATACTTTTATTAGTCTTTCACTGATGAAACTCAATGGTTCTCTTCCCAGTTTACATCTGTGTGAACTGAAACAGAATCAAGTCCAGCATCATTAATCAGTCATTTGGATGCTGTCTTTGGGCATGGGTCTGAAATATGATCAGAGATAATCACCCACTGTTTGGTGTTCTGAGGTTAAAAATAAGCCAAAACTGAGCTCTTTGTTATCAGGCATTTCTCAGTAAATGCCTTTCTGTTTGCTTGGAGTCACAACAAGATCACAGTTACATTCTGTAAAATGGTACATCCAAAAGACAGTTGTTAGCTAACGCTGCTGGTTCTACTAATGCTTATGAAATTGCTCCACGTTGCATCCCCTGCTATTGGTACTACTGTGCATTTGACTCCTGGATTTGGGCCACGAGGAGTTTGCCATCTGCATAGCCTCTGTGGTTTGGCTCCTCTCTTTGATGTTCTTCTCCAGGAAGAAGGAGATAATGAGCAGCCCTGGTGATGGTCAATTGGGCCTATGGAGAAGGTGGTTAGGACACAGGGTCTGCCACCATGGCATGTGGATCTCTGTCCTACTTGTGCCAAGAGCAATCTCCAAATGGCTTGCCTGTTGTTGAAAGCAGATGGTTTGCTTCAGCTAGCAAACAGACATGAATTAAAACACAGTCTTTAGTGCATTATAAATGGAAAGAATGAGAAGATCCATAATACTGCTTATTGTTTGCTTTTTCTGAAGTTTCCCCATGCTGAAAATAGCTGCAGGGGACTTGAACTTACCTGCAGCATAACCACTGTCCAGGAGTTCATTCTTGTCTTCCTTTCACTTTAGCAGTAAAACTTCAGTTTACAAACGAAAATAATATGTCACAGATTTCTTTTGGATGATCACCCTCAAACCAGTACTGACCATTCCATGAGAAAGATCCTGTGGCAGGATTTTCAGGGGTTGACACATATCCTGCAGGTCCTGGAGCTCAGCAGAGAGCTGAAGTGTGTTTGTATGTGAAAACTGTGTTAGCATCAGGATCATAGCAACTGCAGATTGACCCACCTGTGTGGAATACACAGAGATAACAACTGAGAGCAACAAAATAATGGTAGGATTTGCTTTTAAATTAGGGTCATGGAAATCATGCACAATACGAACTTGTAGTGGGCTCTATAGAAAACTTTATGATGTGAGCATGAAGATTTTCCCCTTTTGGTTTAGCTTATGTGCAAGGCAAAAAACCCTGTTTTTTGCTTTCTTATAGATTGTACAATTCAAAGGTCAATAATGGTATCATGTATCACAAGTCACTTTCTGTGCCACCTAGAGTTTAATGGTGCCTGTTTTAATGTGGTCTGTCAGCCCCTTCTCAACAGCTCTACTTCATACTTGTAATATATTAGGAGTTTCATTTTTAGATTTAACTTTTTCTAGAAACAAATAACAGTGAGAAATTGACTGCCAGCTCAGGGGTTTCAGAATGGAACCAGGTTGCTGGACATGAGTTACAGCCACAAAAATGGCAGCAAAATGCCTGGATGGGACATAATAAATGGGAGATGTTTTGTGCCTGGACATGCCTGGTCTCATTAGGAGAGTGTAAAGAGTACTCTGAATTTTCAGAGCAAAGAAAGGCTCAGCTGGGTGGCTAGATTTCTTCTACTCATTTGCAGTTCAGCACCATGGGAGACAGTCACTGTTTGCTTCCCCTTTGTGCTGAGAGGCAAAAAGCTCATTGCACCTCAGAGCTCCAGGCACACTGATCTGCTGTGCCAAGGAGTCAGTATCAAAACCCCATTAACTTCACAGAGGCCAGGATAGTTCTTTCCATGCTTACTTTAATAATTTCTTCAATGGCAAAGAAAAGGAGAGATCTTTTCCACTGACCTTGGTGTCTCTGTTCACATGCTGTTGTGAAAGGATGGTTTATTTATTAACTTCTGTAAAAGAATCTTCATTATCAGGAAAAAACTTACTATTCTGGGCTAAAAAGTCTTGAAACTTCATAGTAAAATCATTCCTTAGTGGTAAATACCAAGTACTACATTCACCCCCAACTCAAACCAGTACATGAGTTCTCTATTATAAATATTGAAGGAATAATACAGATCCATATAACTAGCATTAGTTAATCATATGCCAATGATACTAACTTACCAAGATAGAATTACAGAATTAAGTAGTTCATTCATTTATTTGCTTTTATATATTCTACAGAATTAAATAGTTCATTCATTTATTTGCTTTTATATATTCTAGTTTCTCTTAGGAATAACTGTCTTTTAGTTCTGACAAATCCCATTTTCTTCTCTAAATCAGAGCTCAGGTATTCAGCAATTGCACAGAAACTGAAATGTTCCAGCATCCAGCAGACATGTTGTTATATCTGCAGGAGTTATTTAGCACAACCAAAACAAAGTCATTGTAAAACAACGTTGTCAGGTCTTTCTCCTAAAATTGTCTCAAAAATTGCCATCGTTTTACAGACTATAAATAGCTTCAGAATATCTCACCCTTCCTAGTGGGAGCTAATGTCAGCCTGCACAGAGCTGATTTTTGTAGAGAAGATATCTATCTTAACTTACTATTTTTAAATATTCCTTGACTATTAAAGCTGACTTTATGTCCTTTTCCAATCTCTGTTACTTGCTTTTCATATTCAGTTTTCTACCACTTCCTTTTCTGAGTTTTCCTACGCAAAAAAACATGTAAAAAATTAGCTATTGTTGTGAAACTCATAAAATTATCTAAAAGCTGTTTGCAGTCATCTTCTTAGAATCTTGTTTTGATAGAAGCTATGTTTTAAAATTCTGTGGGGTTTAATTTTCAGAAGTAGAAGGTTTCAAGTGGGTTGGCTGGGTATCTTTAAGCAACATTTTCAATGGTAAAAAATCCAGGTCCTATTAGCTGAAAATATGTTGTTTGTTTGGGTTTGTGTGGTTGGTTGTTTGTTTTTTGTTGGGGGGTCCTTTCTTGTTTGCCTCCTATACAGAACCCAACTGTAAATACGAGTGTGATTCTGACATACAGCCCTCCCCCAGGAATGCTGAGCTGCAGCAGAGCTAGGAAAACCCACCAGAATTATGTATTTCAAGTTTCTTATTTAGCTCACACATCAGCTGGGCTAATAGCAGCGCAGTCCTGTTGATCTACCTTCTGCTGTTTATTTCTTGGAATATTTTCTGTGTTCAGGCAGTACAGGTTAGAAACTCTGTGGAAGTGTGTAAAAGTATCAGCAACTTCTTGTAGCAGAAGGGAAAACTGCACTCCTACTACAACACTTAAAACCTTAAAAGTTGCTACCTTCATTCCTTGTTTACTGGACAATATTTTTTCACTCCCTTCTTCTACTAGGGCAGACACATTTACTTTCTAATGGTTTTTACTGATCCTACTGGCTGAAAAAAAGCCCCTTTATTTTTATGTAATGGCATTAATAAACTTGCATTTTTATGAATTGGTATAAAATGTATCCAGAGTAAAACTTGCTGAAATTAATTTCTCACTCATTTATGCATATATTTAGCTTTTTAAAACAATGTCACTGCTGCACAGAGCTAGGCCTGACATGCTTCTGGAGCTATAACATGATGCCATGGAAGTTGCATGAACTGAAGCTTTTGCCTGCAAAATGGCTCTTTGCACATGTTTACTTTATCCATTGCATATTAGTTCAAGGTCATTTCTGAGTCTTATGCCACAGAAGGGGAGAGAGGGAAGACACCCTGAAAAACTGTGCTACAGCATTCTCTGACTTGCCAATGGTAAATCCACTGGCAACATTTTCCCCGTGGTGAACACTCCAAGAGCCCAAGTGTTTTCTTCTCTGACAGAGCAAAATGTTAATCTGCCAAAACCCCTGTCTACTCTGTGTGGGGTTGAGGTCAGTGGAAGTTACTCCACTGAGGATGTTGGTCTTTAGGTCACATCTTTGGGCCTCACTCTTGTCTGCAAAATAGTCTGCAAAACTGTCACATCTCAGGATTTCTTACTGTTTGGTAAGATAGCACGTCCACCTGTTTTAAAAATCTTTATTTTTGTTTTCAAAAGGCAGTTAAACTGTAGGCAGAGCTTTGTCTTTGAGAGGCATGATGGTATTTGAGAAGGAAATAAAGATGTTAGAGGTGGTTCCATTTTGCTGAAATTAAAAGGCTCCTGGCTAAGTTTACAAAGAGGAACGTTCCCTCATGAAAGAGGCATTTGTGCCAAAACTATCTACTGCTGTTTGGCTTCAAAATCTGTTTAATCATTTCGGCTCTGTTTTCTGCTGCTGCTCTTCCTTTGTACTGTCAGCTCATCCTCTTTCATGAGATGACTATAAAGCTCAGAGATCTTGTTAGGAACATAAAATCCTGTATAAATTGTCAGCAATAAAATATGATTTGTTTATTTAACCATGGTAGTCCTATAACGTAACTAGTCCAGCTGTAACACACTTGAGCAATTTTTAAAGACCATTGCCCTCTATCACTAACCATGGCTGGGTCTTTCTTGCCTTTCTTTCACTGTGTCTTTGACAAGTGTGGAAATGAAAGGTAAGAAAGTACATATTCTTTGATTGCAGGTGTTGTAAAACAGTTTCTGATTATTGTGTGGTTATTGTGGGTCTAAAAATCTCTGTTCACTTACAACTTTGCCAACAGAAATTAAGTTGCAGATCTGAATCCTGGAGCAAAAATTGTTTTAAATACCCAAAGGATCTGGTGTGAAGTGGACTTTATTAAAGCATGTCTTATATGAGGCTTGGGGTGTGCAAACTGAGTTAGGTTCTCAAGGTCACGACTTCAATAGGAGTGAATTCCTCCTTCCCCTGCCCATGGCCAAGATGTCCTCATGAAGAGCAGCAGCAGAGAGGGAATGACTGGGTGAGCTACAGATCTTGCTGTGGAGGGGGTGCTGTGGGGTGGCTGGTGTCCTCTCCTTGGCTGTCCTGTGCTTGGGGTGAAGTGATACCACAGTTGGCATTAGGAGACCTGCTCCTGGGAGAGCACAGATGCTCACAGGCCCAGGGACAGGCTGTGCTAGACAGTTCAGCTGGAGACAGTCCATCTATTGCAGGAGCCCAGTATTGCAATAAGTTAGTGAGCACAGCTTAGAAGTGAGAACTGCTCTGTGCTGAGAGGGATGGCTTCCCAGGTCCCTGTGGTGAGTGACTCAGACGGTGTTTTTTAAGAACTCTTGCTAATAACTCATCTGTTTGTTTTGCTTCTGGGTAAAGCACAACCTTTCAAATCCCAGGTCTCTGCAGGGAAATTGGAGAAAACCAGTTTATCTAGAGTGCCATAAGTCATTTGTTCTCCCCAGATTGGGTCTATTCAGCAACTTGTAGTCCTTAACTATCAATTATTTAAGAGCAGATGTACCAAAACTGTTCTCATGTGTCCTTAGCATAAGAACCATAAGGAAAAATGCAATAAAAGATAGTTATAAGACAGTACAGAGAGTCACAATCTGTAGGACTACAGGTAGTTCATAAAAGCACAATGGAATTCATAAATCATATTTAGACAAGTTCCCCCAATTCGTCACACAGCCAAACACTGCTAAATGAGATTTTTATATTGGCTTGGGAGACTGAAGTTCATAGCTCCAAAGAACGTTGAATGTTCTGTCACTACTGACCTGAATCCTTTATTAATAATGAATACTGCATGAAGTCCTTGATGGTTGTGGAGTTATTGTTGCTTCCCTTAAATAAACATTGATTTCAACCATATTGGGTGTTCTCCTGTGATAGGTGGACAGGGCACAGTCTGAATTTGGAGTGGCTATGCTTGTTCTTACTGGATCTAAATCAGCATTCCCTCTGACCTGAACTGAAAGTAGGAATAGAATGTGTCTGTTTAAGACATGAACTTGTCCAAAAAATATTTAAATCTCTCTCTCGAGTGGCAGCCAGGCATTCTGGTGCTCCGGAGAGAAGGTTAGTCCAAAGGACTGATAATTTCTCTCTTGTGTAGGCTTATGAGGGAGAGAGAATTTGCGAAACACAGGAGTGAAGGGATGCCCAAACACTTGAGCTCTGTGCAACAAGGGCTCAGCTGCATCATCTCCAATCTGGTGAGGCAGGTGGAAGGTGGAAATCTGTCCAGGCAGAGACCTGTTCATGCTCTGCTGAGAGATGGCATCAAGTCACAGCAAACTGTACTTTCCCAGTACAGAGACATATGCCAGAAGTAGAGAAGAGAGACCTCCCAGTGCCCATGGCTGGGAAATCATGCTCCAGCCCAGGGACCCTCCATGTATCATAATTGAAAGTGTTATCCCCTGACAGCTGTGGCCATAACTCAATGCAAAGTGGAAAGAACTAAAAATATGTAGTAGTGCAGCAGTGCCCTTGGCATCCTGTTGGCCAAAGAGCTGGGGCTGCTGCTTCCTTTGGGAAAAGGCAGAAGAGGAAGAGCTGGTGCAGAGGAGATGCAGGAAATGTGGCTTTGCAGAGGTCTATGGCAGAAGGGGGTAAAGGCAAGACAGTTATCCTCTTTACCTCGACTTGCTTCCTTGCAGACCAACTCCCTGAATGTTTTTTTCAGAAGCTTTGGGAACAGGGAAGAAAATTCTTGAAGAGCTTTTCAATTAGAAGGGGTTTCACTAGAAAATGACAGTTCCTTTCTGCACACAGGAAGATACTGGACTGTGTGGCTACAAGCAGCTTGTTTTATTGCAATTTTCCTCCTCTTTCAGCAGCACTTATCTCTCTTATTTGTTACTGTTTCCAGCTGTAGTAAGCTCTGATTCAGTGAGTTTTATTGGCACTAGGCTGTGGAATCACTTTATTTGCTTCTTTTTATCCGAGTATATGTGTCTCCCACAGGGAGCAAAGGGGTGCAAAGGCTTTTGGTGATCCCTGACTTGAAAGGCTTTGTCAAGCTCACCTGGCTGTGCATTGGGTGATGTCCTCTGAATCTTCTCAACTAAGAGATTAAATTAATCAGCCATCCTAAAAGTGTCTTCACAGAAAGAGGAGAACGCAGCAAGCATGAGATTTGGGAGGAGTGTTACACCAGGAAGGAGAGGATGATCTGGTCTCCAGGGCTCCTTCCATGACACTGGCTAAACCCATGTCTTACAATGTGCAATGTATGTAGAGTCATGCTGTGTTCTCTGTAAGCATTGCTGTAAAAAAAAAAAAAGACCTGAAAGCATTTTGCAAACAAACATAACAGCACAGCCAAGAGCCTTTGGTGTGATGTATAAGGTATCATGAGTGTGGTGTAAGCCTGCTGGAGTGTTTGTGGTATCTCACCCACTGTTCCGTTCATCCTGAGCCAAACCCTTCAGCTAAAAGTTCTCAGCTGGTGTAACTAGATGAGGAGACAGAGCTCAGTTTTCTCGAGGTGGCTGCTGAAACTGTTTTCTTGAGATGGCTACTAAAACTGTGGATGGGGTAGACCTTTCTTCCCATCATCCCTGGATTCAGTGTGTGCTACATGCCCCTGCAGCTCGTGCCTGCCTTTTTGTGTGCTCCTGGTGAGAGCTGCACTTGCCTGGCCTGGGTAGAAATGTGCATGCAACATCTTCAAAGGTGAAACTGTGGAACAGGCTGTTGTTGCCTCGTGTCTGTATGTTGTTGTTTTCTGCATTCTTGCCGTGTCTGGGCCCTCTTTCTCATCCCCTTTACGATGGGTAAAGCTGTGATTCTGCTGGTCTGAGCAGGGTAATCCACCCTGTGGGCTCATCTCCCTCATACAATAAATGTGCTTTGTAATGATGAAGTGCTTTGCTCAAGGAAACTCAAGAGAGGGAGGCAAATGAAAATCCTGGCTTTAAGTTATGATTCCTTAAAGAGCAATGGGTACAGAATGTGCAGTTAAGCTGAGGATGTGATAGAGGTATAACATTGCTCTTTTTTTTTTTCATCAAACAATATTAACTACCAAGTGCCATGATTTTAAGACTATAAAACAGTGTAACCTATAAAACATACACTGAGAATCTAACTTTTCTTTTGGATATCTTAGTGAAAGGAATAAACATAAAACTGAAATCAGATGCTTTAGGATTTATGAAGTTGATAGTTGTTTTTTTTTTTCCTAGTGACTGTTTTAACAGCCTATTAACATCTTCCCCACAGCAAATATATAACCAAATTGATATTACAGAATTGAGTTGGGATGGTTCCCATGAGTGTACTTAAATATACCGTAAACATCTAGCATTATTCATCTGTATTATGGACTGTGCATATAAAGTATATCTCTATAAATTCTACTAAAGTAAATTCTTCCAAGTTCCTCTTGCAGAATAAAAATTAAAGGCCTGGTTCTGCAAAGAGCTGAGTGCTCCTGCTAAATTCCCAGCTCTCATGTAAAAGGGTGGTTCTTGCTCAGTGCTTCCACGGCTGCTCACAAAAGACTAATTTTCTTCCTTGCAAGTGAAGACAGCTGAAATCAGTTGTCACTGGACAGATGATTTGTGTCCTGTTAATTTCTGAACTGTCAGACATGAGTGCATCTAATTCAATGCAAATGTATAAAGGCCGTTAAATGTTCCTAATAAAAATGAACTTGAGGACTGCTCTGCCCTGTGTTGCTTTACCATTTATCTGCATCCTGCAAGCACTATTAGTGTAGCTTTTCCATGGGAGATAAGGTTTTAATTGTGCCTGTTTGCTTCATGTCTCCTCATTCGAAAAGGAAATGGTAGACTTTTCAACTAGGTAACTCTGAACTTAGAAAACAGTGTCTCTTAACTTGCTTGAATCTTTAAGAGTATTAAGCTTGGTGGGGGGGACAATGTGTGAAAAAATTATACAAAGTTCTTGTTTGCATCAAAGGATGATTCTGCATCCATCCCAGCTGGTCCCCTTTATCTTCTCTGTTTATTCTGTTACCTTTTACTGATCTAAAGAGGAAACAAAGTGAGTCCAGTAAGCTGTTTGGAATAGAAATAGCTGTGTTGCATCCGAAGTGGCATATTGGGTGTTTGTAAAAGAGGATTTGCAGAAAGGACTTAGCTTTCACTTAGCCAGTTTTATGACTTCAGAAGAGTATATTGATTTTTGTACAATAAAGACAGAACTTCTTTTGGATGTCTATATTATGAGGTGTTGGTTCCATATTGTATTTGAAAATAAATTGCATGACTGAAGATTTGTAAATATGGGACATTAGTGAACAGAATCAGAAAGACTCCAGGCCCTTCTCTGAAAGAAACTTCTGAATGGAAATCTTTCCTCAAGGCCAAACTAATTCTATTGATTTCTTCAACTGATTTTCTGTAATACACTGTTAAATCTAAACACAGCCTTCCATTGAGTTACTTGCCATTTATTCCATATATGATCCATTGAACATAAAGGAGTGAATTTTGAGATGAGATTAATTTGATTTCATAGAGTAAATTAGTGATCCAGCCAGCACCAAAGTCTATAAAGTACCCAATAGGATGATTTTATTTTTTTTTTGTGTAGAATAAGCATAACTATTCTTGCAGTTTCAAACAGTGAGAGAAAGACAGTGCTACTTAAATAGAAATCGATTTATTCACTTAGGACAAAGATTGGAGACTAAAAGCTCAGTATTCAAGAATAAATTGAGATTTATTCTGGGTTTTGAAATGAAAGCACATGGTATTTAAAATTTGGTGGCTTCAGGGAAGTGGTTATAATGAATGCATACAGAAGCAGAGTACATTGATAGCCAAAAATGCATCCAGTGGGGAAAGGCAGGGATACCTCTGCTTCAGGCAGCATCTTTCATCAGTTGTATCCTTTTGTCTGATACAGTGTGGAGATTTCTCTGGATGTTCAGCCAACTATGAAAAGGTCAAGCACACCAGAGAAACAAGCTTCAAATGCTCCTTGCCTCATTCTTTCTGATTTTTAAGTCATGCCAGTGTAGTGGTAGAGAAACTTGGCTGTCTTGGGGGCAGTGAGACTTGAATGGCAGCTGTTTACATCCTTACTACTCTCCTTAAATTAAAACACACAGAGTGATCAAAGATTAACCAGTGTTGGCAAGTCAAGGGTACCATTGACTTATGAGCCTTCAAGTACACTTTTGGGAGATTGTCAGAAGTCTTCATAGGAGATTTTTTGAACCTAGTTCATGCAAAAGCATTATTTCAGTAAGGTTTGGGTTAAGTGTGATACTTTGGAAAATTACTACCTTGAAGGACTATTATGAAACTATGCAGTATGAAGAAGTTAGAGCCAGCCAGGCCTAGCAAAATACTTAAACTATTGCTCAAGGTATCGAAGCCACAAGTTTTTTCTACCTGCAGCTGAAGCTGCCCCTGTACCTGTCCTTTTTGTCCCTATGGAAACATTCATGCCATTGCCTAAGAGTGATATTCTTTTCAGTTTCTAAAAATACTGTGATGTCTATGTCTAGACACAAAATACCCCAAATTAAGATGACAGAAAAATGGAGAGAATTGTTCAGATGTAACTATTCTTAGCACTTGAGAATAGCAGTGGATATGAAGTTTGAAGTGACAGACATTACATGTGATTGGATTGAATTTCCTCTGTTTAAAATACTCAGGTGTGTTCTTTTGGCAGTGATCATGTTCACACATCACTGCACTCTCATTCCAATGGGATGCTCTAAGTTTCAGACTACTTTGTTCTCATCCTGGGAAGCAGCTGAACACCTATTGGACAGATGTAGCAGGTCTGGAGAGATCTGGTGAAGTTTATATCCACCACTCCTGCTCTATAGCTAACAGAGTGAGTTACCAAAGCATTTAGGGTTGCCCTTCAAGGCTTCTTATGGATCATTTCTCAAAAGCCAGAGAGAGACCTTGGTTTGTAATATCAGCCTGGACCAAAGTGGCATTAATGTCACACTTCAACAGCCCACATTGATCACTTCCCATTTCCCTTAAACAGTAATATTTTTGTAATTTCAGATTACAGGTTGGTAACCAAAAATAGATTGCTCTTAGACAAATGAATCTATTTGCAACATGAATTGCAATCAGTCTGCCAGAGAAAGGCAAGATGAAATGCAGCAGCTGGCTTTGAGTGTGGTCCTCATTTCACCCCTGTTTCTGTCTCTGCACAATTGTGAAAGTAGGTTGTGTAACTGCCTCAAGGTCACCAAGTGAGCTACTTATAAAAGGTAATGAAGGATTTGCTCCTTCCACCCTATGACATTTATTTACAGAAAGTGATGATGAACTGATCCTTGGTGATTTGAGGCTGGGGGGGAGGCAACGGGGGGGTGTATGGGGATTTAAGCTTCAGGAAGGCAAATGTCCAGAGGGATTATCCCTTCACAACCATCATTTCTGTTATCCCTATGCTCTCACTTTCTCTCTCAAAGCAAGGCCAACAGCAGGTCTATGGGGATTCAAGGTCGTGCACTGGCTTGTGCTTTTCTCAAGGACCATGACATCTCCAGTTTATGCTCTTGGGGCTGACTGAACTGAACATATGAGAGAAAGTGTTTACTGGCTCACTTGGAAAATACAGGGGGGCAAAGCTGCTACATCAGCCACAGCTGTACCAGCAATGTAGTGGAGGAAGGACACATCTGGTGAACAACAATAATTTATTTGACTTATATTTGGAGGACAAAGGACCTGACTGAATTCCATTTAATTTTATTTTGTTGTTTTGTGTTTTTTCCCCAACTATTTTACCTTGAAATACTGGTGGAAAACTAGTACTCTACTCTTCCTATTCAGAAGCATTTCCAGATCTTCCCAGTTTTCTGAACTCTGATGTATCAAATCTTCCTAAAAATATAAGACACAATACAGTTATGTTTTCATTTGCAGTTTCATGTCTCTGATCTTCTCAGATGCTGACACATCTTTTACTCTGCTGTCTGGTTGCACAGCCTTTATTGCATTAAATCTTTATGATACTCAGGGATTGTCTGTATTTGGCAGATAGGTCCATGGAAACACAGAAGTTTAAGAGCTAAATTTTGAAAATAATCATGCACCTAAATGTAAAAGGTCTGTCAGATGGAACTTCCCAAGGAGTTTAGGTCCAGAACACCTACCTGGAGCACTGTAAGGATGTGTTTATTTGCATATGTAGTCATGTTATCGTTTATCTTTATTTGGTTTTTATTGCTCAAATAAAAGCACTGATGCTAAAAAGAGTTAATCAGAGAGCTGCTTCTAAAAGTCCTGCTGTGTACCTTTCCCCATTTTTATTGTCATGATATCTTGGAAGATTAAGCTTAGATGATTATGTACTTTGACTAAAGGTGACAGAATCAAGCCTGTTATAATATGCGGAAGAAATTGAACTTAAATGGAAATATGCATCTGAATTCTTGATGTGCTTTATGCTAAAATTATGGTTTAGATTTTTTTTTCCAGAGTTCTAAATGGTTTCAGATGAAAATAACAGATATACTGAATGGTAAATGAAAGGCATATTAATGTTAACAGAAAAGCTTCTAGACTGTGGATTAAGGGGTTATTTATTGTTTCTCTCTTACAAACATGGTTGCTTTAGAAGCACATTGATCAATAAGGTGTATTCCAAAGATAGTTTATTAAATGCCAGTTAAATTCATAGTTGTTCTTGTTAGACTTTATGCGTTTGACAAAAATACATTTAATTATTTCTCATAAGATTTACCACTGATTTCATGGAGAAAAAAAATAAATATAAAAAATCCATCTCCTACGCTTAATAAGCTTCAATAAATTCTTTGAAATGATATCAAGATCAAATGGGTTTAATTTCTTCAAAGTGAATTATAATGCTTCCCATAAGGAATTGTAAATCCTACAAGCATGTTACTGATTTTCAGAATGGCTGTATTGTGACTCCAAGACAACATGTTACATCTTTAATCACTAACTGTTTTATAATACTAATAACTACTCACTTTTTTGTGAGTGCTTCCTCAGATTGTTGTTTTGAAGTGTCATAATATGCTTCATCCTGTTTTCACTGAATAAATTCTGGGAGTTATGTTCTATTTAGATATTTATCACAATGCAGCCTGAACTGAAGCTCAGAGCAGCACAGACCTTTAGCTTAAGTGGCTTTGAAGCCCATTCACAAGCTGTATTATCTTGATATTGTTTCTGAAGAAAAAGACACATATTTTATGCATAATTGAAAAGTTTCTAGCCAATGTGAAACTAAGCAGCCTGGACAGTAGAAGCAGATATCTAGTTTGTTGTTGGTTTTCAGTGAAGTTAAACTTAGCTGTTCATATGCCCTTTTTTTTTTTATGCCAATATAAACAGAGGTGGGGCATGAGGCTGTGTCCTCTCCTTACCAAGGGTTGGTCTGTAGCTTCTACCAGCTGTTTAGGTGTCTTCCCCTGCTTCTTGGCTGGAAGTGATCCCTTCCCTCATGGTTTGCTGCAGGAAAGCAGCAGTTGGTGGGTCACTTGTGCCAAGGAGCAACTGGGGCTGAGCAGGGAGGACCGAGTGGTTTTGATGTAGCAGCAGCAAGATGGACACAGACAAAGAATTTGTTGGTCTTTAGGGATCATTTTGAGGACAGAGACTTCAAGGTGATGGTTGCAAGATCAAAAGTGGATCAAAGATTAAAACTGGGCTTTACAAGTTCAAGTAAAGATCAAGAGGGAAGCTTGTGGGTAATTTGTAAGTATAATTTGGGTAGCCAGATAAAACTTGTAGTAATTTTTGAGGGTATTTTCATTTGCAAAACTAAAGAACTGCAGAGGTAGTGTCTGAGAATTGTGATTCATCTGCCTGAAAAGTCACGATGATATTTCTCTCATGTAGTGAGCCTGGCTTACCTCATTAACCTGCTGGAATCCCTTTGTGTCATTAATCACCATGTCAATCACTTTGTCAGACATCAGGTTTTTCTGAGCAGATAACTGTCCATCATCTTCACGACCTATCAGACAACTTACCCTTTGGAATGACAAAGATTGTTTTATGTCTGTTTTTTTTCATACAATTCCAATGTCATAAAGAGACTCGGGACAAAATCTGCACCAAATCTAGTGCTTAGAATGTCTCTCTCTTATGTTGCCTGCTGTCATTTGCTTTTTGGTACTGATACAATAGTATGTCCTTGCTATGCCCTTCCCACACGTCAGGCCCAGGGCTGGGATATCACATGTGGCAGCAGCCATGGATGTGCTGATCTTGGCCCAACTTTACTGTCACCAGCTACACGTGTGGCAGCAGCCATGGATGTGCTGATCTACCCCTTGAACAAAGTCTTGGCCCAACTTTACTGTCACCAGCTACACTGAAGCTGGTGGAGAAAGCTCCCACTAGAGAGAATCAACACAAAAGCAAATGGTTTGTCATAAAAACCCATGGACAGCAACGAGGAGTTTGGGATTGCTTTCCAGAATGGACCACTTGGCCAAAGCTCCAGGTAGCAAAAAGTAATATAGCTCACCTTGCAAGAGCAGAGCTATTCCAGTTTATGCAAGCTGAGGGTGTGGCACAGAAAGAGTGAAAATACAGAATAGTGATCACTATTTGGAACATACTTTCATCTGAATAAAGAGCAGAGTGATGACAACCCCCATGTTATCATGGTAGTAATTAGCAAAAATATATACAATTTTGTTAACTTTATTTACCCAACTGATTGTGTGAATGCTCCTGGCATATTTTGCTTTTTAATCTGCATTCAATTAGGCAGAAATCAACAAATAAGCCCAGTTAGATTTGAAAGGAAGGTGATAAATTAAGTTGTCTTTCCATTTCCACTCTTTCATATACCCTGCAGGATGTGTAAGAGTTTGGGATTTTGCCTTGATAACTGTAGCCAGAAGCAGATCTGAAGAGGAGCTTTAGTAAACATGGGTTTTTCTTTTCTCTGTAGATGTTAATTAGTAAAAACACATGCCTTTCCATACTTGTCTGCTCCAGGTTAGCCCAAATAATTCTGAAAGTCATTGTAAAATTGAAGAACTTACTGCCATGCGTCCATTTTCTCTAAATTAATTAAAAGTGTTGGCAAATACTGCCAGGCTGTGCAGAAGGATGCAGCCAGGGTGCCCTTCCACATCCAGTAGCTGCTTGGTGACATCTTTGCTGAAACAGCAGGAAACATCTCGGCTTTGCTCTTGGCACTGTTGCTGCCCCCTGCAGAGTAGTGTCAACTTGGGATTTTTGCCAGGCAGCAGATCTAGGATGGTTACAGCTTCAAAATTAAGAATGGGAAACCAATACCTGAAAGACCAGGGACAGGGTATCTGTCACCTGGAGCATTGTCTTCAGTTTTGATCCCTGCTATAGAAAAGGATGGGAACAGGCTGGAGAGGGTCCAGAAAAGGGACACAGGGATGATCAGAGGACTTGAGGCCCTGCCATATGAGGAGAGGCTGAGAAAACTGGGTTTGTTCAGTCTGGAGAAGAGAAAGCTCAGGGGAGACCTTATCACCATGTTCCAGAACTTGAAGGGTGGCTGCCAAGAGATGGAGATTCCCTCTTTACAAGGAGTGACATGGAAAAGACACAATGGGCACAAGTTGCTCCTGGAGAGATTCCAATGGGACACAAGAGGTACATTTTTCCCTATGAGGGCAGTCAAACATTGGAATAGTCTCCCAAGGGAGAGGTAAATCCCCCACATTGGACAGTTTTAAGTCTCAGCTTGACAGGGTGCTGAGCCACCTCATATATAATGTAGTAGTACCTAGAAATGATGGACTAGATGATCCTTGAGGTCCCTTCCAACCTGGCATTCTGTGATTCTATGCTCTGCCTAAATTTGGAAATAACTTAAAATTCTCTCTGATACATGAGGTGGTTGCCAGGTCATGCATCTTCAGAACCAAGGGAGGATATAGCCAGGTTTTCTCCCACATTAGACTTGTCTTCTAAACACAGAAGTCAACACTTTAAGTTAGGTAGAAATCCTGCCTCTTACCCCAACATTTCAAACAAACAGCTTAGAAAATGGCATGGAAGCAACACAAACCTACCCTTTTCACTCCCAGTTCTTATATGTTACTTCCAAAGCCCGTGGAATTGCAGGGGTTCCTGGAAGAGTTCCTAGTTCAGCTGCTGCTTTTTTAGGGTGTTGGGCTTTGTTGCTTTATTTTTTATTTATTTTTAAAAAAACAACCACAACAAACAAATAACAAAACTAACAAAACACTTTGTGTTTTTTTTCTGGCTAGGCCAGTGAGGAGGGGTTTAACAAGTAACATGAAATATTGTGTCATCTCACATGTGACTTGAAGATAGACAATGACATTTCCCCTTGCTGAGCAGAACTTTGTAATTAAATTTGTCTTTTATGGGGTTAATGTACTTCAGCAGTTTAAGCTGAAATAGTCCTGTAGAAAGGGAGTCCTTTCTACAAGTGCAAGGATGACAGAGATCAGTAAACTGCAACATGCAAATCCTGTGTTTCTTATCTCAGCTATTGGGATTTGGCCAAATAATCAAGTGGGAAAAAAATCATTTCCTCAAATATTTTTTGGGGAATGGGGGCAGCTCTCTCTGAGCATCCATAAAGAAAGGAGATAAGCTTTACTCCTGGAGTGCGTCCAAAGCTCTTGGATTGTTTTATTTATACCAGATATTAAGGTGCTTTCCAGTGGAGAGCTCTCAGCTCCACTGAAACCTCTGTAATTAATTCCTTTCACCTTAGCACACAAGTTAAAGCACCAGGAAGAAAAGACATCTAGAGGTGTCCCGATTTTGTGAAAAAGGCAGGATTGTCAAACAGGCTTTTGCTGACTACCTGTGCTCCTGTTTGGGATAAAGGGTAATCAGAGACTCAACTTTTTGAGTTATTAAATGACAGGGCATAACAGCACATGACTCTGAATTGAAAATTCCTTCTATCTGGGGAGTCAAACCCCTGTCCAGTGAAGCTTCACAAATTTCAAGACACCCTGATTTCAGGCTTTTGTTCTGTTATGACATATTATCATGCACTGTCTTGTTCTTCTTGAGGTATTATAACTCTGAAAATGGTGTCTAAATAGAATAGATATTTATTACTCTGCATTTCACAAGGTAATGCCTCAAGCTTAAAAGCAATTCAACATGTGTGGGCTTTTCCTCCCAACTCCTTGCTAAACAGTAGCCAAGTTAAGTAACAGATGATATGTTTCCTGGAACAAGAGCTAAAATCTAGACCCCAGGTGAAGATGCAGGTACCTAAGAAGACTTCTGTGGTGCCAGGGGTGGGTCTGTAAGGACATTGAGTTAGTTGAGGCAGAGGTTGCCAGGGCGCCAAAAGGGACACACTGAACGTGGTTCTCTGGTTCACTGGGGAATTAGAATCCAATATCAGATATTAATGACAACAGCATTTCTGACATGCACACAGGAGCATAATTCTGTGTTACATTCACTTCATTTAACAAAGTTACTGAATGTGTGTGTTAGGAGCTTTATATTCCCTGAAAAGTTGGAAGTGAAAAAGAGTCTCCTGAAATGGTGACCAGGTGGTTCCTTTGGGCAGCTGTGACCAGGTGTCCATGTACTGTGGCACCTCCTTTTTGGTGGCTTTCTTGATTTTTCAGTTTCCATGGTCGTAAACTAGAAACATATGGCATGTCTGTGACTCCACATGACAGCCCATTGCAGCTGTAGGTCCCCTTGAATGGTTTGTGTATTTGAAGTTTAGGTAGAAGAGATGTTTTGTTTGTGATCAATGTACAATACTTATGAAAGTGAATTCTGATCTTTCTTTTTGCTGTATAACACAGTACAAGTAGTCACTAAGTAATAATAATGGTTTCAGGCTCAGAAATATAGTCGTAAAACCTTTTGTGAGGCTTTCAGTAGAGTAACTGCATGATCAGCATCAAATAAATGTTAGTCATTAAGAAAAATAATCATAATAATGATTGGCAGTATAATAACAATTAGCCTGGTCTCTGGCCTTCTGAATACCATGGTACCTACAGACAAGTCATTTTCAATAAGGCAGGGATGGTAGAATAACTGAAGCTTTGTACAAGCAACACAACTGATCAATACTGTGAGCAGAAGCAATCACTTTCATTGACTTCAGCAGGTAATTTGTGTTCACCTTGCAGTGCAGCTGCATATGAACATGGTGAGCAGCAGGCAGATGAAAGTGGCAGCACATCAGTTGTTGCTGGTGGTTGGGGCCAATTACTGGAATTAAAATAACCTTTGTCAGACTACAGTAAGATTAGCTGTTGACCCTTTTGGCCTAATACAGTTACTATTATACTTATTATCGTCAGTCCCTTTCCTACCTTTGCTGGTTATTCTCTGTAATTGAAGGCACCCACTCTTGTGTGTATTATTTCTGCTGCAGCCAGATTCTGTGGATATGAAAAGTACCAAGATCTTTCTATTAGCAGAACTGGAGAGGAGAATGCCAGTGCACAGAGCAAAAGGAATTCAGTTCAAGATTTAGTGAATAAAGGAGAAAGACCACTACAAGACTATGCTCATTGAATAGCTATAGTGAATGTAGGAAGTATAAAAACTTGAATAATCCCTGTATTAAATGCAGCCTGATTAATCCCAGCTATTGTATATAAGTTTTCTCTATTAGAAATAACTCTATGTCTAATGATGAGCATGTAGCCTTTGAAATAGAACACAAAACTCTTGAAAACCTCCAGAGCCCGTGTTAAACCACATCCATCTGAAGGTTCTGTAAGGGGGAAGCTGGTGCTAATGAGACCCCTCTGGGAATTCCAGGGGAAGCAGAGCTTTGCCAGCCTGGTTTCAGAGCCCTGCCTTGCCCCTACTGACTTCAGTGATGTTCTAGAATGAAGGAAAAATTCTAATAATGCCTATATGTTGGAAGTTTTAACTACCTTACCTAGTCATCATTATTCTTAATTTTCAGGAAACAATCCATAGCCTCATTTCAGAGCTATATATCAGACCTGGCACAGGGTTGTAGTATGGTTGTCATCACAGTTTTAGGCACAGCCAGAGCTATGACAATCTTCAAAAAAACTCTGCATTGCCCCAGTTGCTATGGTTTGGAGTACAGTTTCAGGGAGGGTGAGCTATCTCAAATGTCTGCATGTAGAAAACACAAACATCTTCTTACACCCAGTTGGAAGCCACATGCTTTATAGTTCAGTTGGAGAAGGTGCCTAACTTTTCAAAGAAGGTTTCCAGAACCATTACCCAGAAACTGCAGAGCTGTTTGTTTTGTAGATCTCGTTGCATGGAAACTGAGGTTGTCCCAGGAGACAGCACTTTAAAGGGTGAAGAGCACATGTGGCCACTGTGAACATTCTGAAGTCCTTTCTCTCCCTTCACGGAGTTACAAGTTGCTTTATTTAGGTGGCCTCACACAGGCTGGAAGTAGAATGTCAAGTGCCAATTGTCAGGCCTTGAGTGGATTTCATCGTGGTTTATTTATTTTCCTTTGCACAAAGATGTGGAGGGAAATAAACCCATGAAGCAAACAGAGTATCAAAAGAGGGGTTAGCTCTTCTAGCAATATTTTTCATCAGTTCACCTCTCAGCCTTTGAGAAAAGGAGGTAAGGAACACAACTTCCCTTTTATACTGGTGGAAACTGTCTCTGCATCTCTCTTTTTCTAAAAGGATCCATCTGTTCTACAAGACACTGAAAACATTGTTAGAGGGACACAAGAATAGTTATACCAAAGATCTTCTGGATGATCAGTTTTCTCCCAAGAGGGAAAGATGTCAGCTGGGACTAGAGCATGTGTAGTCCTTTGCAGTGACTGAGAAATGAGCCACCACTGGAAAATCAGCGAATACAAGCACCAGGTATGCTGGGAGCATGAGCAGAGGCTGAAAACACTTCCCCAAAGGGAGATCCTGTTGAAACAGCATGACATAATATTGCAAGAGGAATAAATGCACTATGCAAACCACCCAGCCTTAGGGAACAACCAGCTGCTGTGTCACTAGGCTTGAATGAAATGTTTAGTTTGTTCCTGGGGAAGTGGAAGCGGAATGTCACACAGGAAATTTGAAGTGTAGGGTTTCTTTCCCTGCAAGAATACGTTTCTGCAGAGAGATGTTTTCACAGTAGGAGTATAAAAGCCTTTTAGGAAGGAAAAAAAAATAAAAGCAACCAGTAACTATTTTTTCCAACTTGGATGTAACTCTTGTTTCCTACCTGCTTAAAAAAATAACATTAGTGCAAAATGGAAGTTGTAGTTAATTTTAACACAGAGTTAATATTGTGATTTGTGTTAGAAGGTCATGCACTTCTGCATAAAGAGTATTTCTTTATCTCTTTTCTCTGAGGAGAAGAAGAAAATGAGCTGTTGGGACTATATTAATGTATATCCACTCTCTGAATCAGTCAGGGGCTGGTGTTACAGACTAAGATGTTATGTTTACGTGGACTGTTTGACAGAACAGTTATTGAAGGAAAATAAAGAAGATGAACTATTCAGAACAAGTAGATGAGATTAACAATAGAAGGTCAAATTTCATTAAATAACTCAAGTCAAGCATAATAAAAATAAAGGGAAAGACAGAGAGCACAACAATTATTTGAAGGGACAGGATGTTTGAGAGGACTGGATGTGTACTAAGCAGAAACCCAATAAACCAAATTACTCCGGTTATTACTTCCTTCACTACTGTTACAAAGGTAGTTTAGTTGCTCATTAGTCATTCCTTGCAGAATTATAATCTATCATACCTCATCTTTTCCTCACTCCTTTGGGAATGCAGAAAGAAAAACAAATCTATAAGCTATTCTATCCCCATGCCCCCCAAAGACTATTAGAAAAGCTTCCTCATCCTTCAGAAGAACAATCAATATTAAACATCTTTTACTTTGCCAATGATTGATTCCTCCTCATTTCCCATGACTCATGGAAAAAGATTTGGTTTGGGTTTTTTTGTTTGTTTTTCTTTCAGAGATGCTAGAGGTATGTGTACCTGAAAAAGCAAAGAAAACTTCATAGTTGTTCCTTGTCCAGCTTTGACAACATCCTCGAGGAATAAAAATGCTGCAGGAATGAAAACTTCTCTCTTTGCTCATCCTCTACAGCCCTTGAACAATCAGTGGTAGGTAAAGTTAGCAAGAGTTTAAACTTCTTAGGTAAATGCTTCTTTTACCATATATGACAGAATTTAGAGGTTATTCTAATTTGCAAATTGAAATCTTAGATAACTTGAAAAATCTTGGTAAAAAACCCACCTGTTAGTTAAAAATAAGTAAGGAAACATCTCTTTATTCAGAACATTTTAAAAACAAATACTGGAGTATCACTCTCTAGACATAAACTGGCAGTCTGGCTGCTGAAATTAGTGGCATTTTCAAATGAGCATTATGCTTTGCAAATATAAACCCCATAAACACACCTACAAAAAAGTACCTCAAAGCTGTTAATCTGTCTTTGAAAGTCCTGTCGCCTGGGTGGGACAGGAACATAGACCTGAAAAACCACCTGTGTTACTGAGCTATATAATTTCAGAGTTTTGCAAGAGATGTTTATGTCGGAATATGCCCAGAGTCACCAAAATACTCCTCAACATTGCAGAGCAATTGCAAAACCTTTAGTAAAAGCTGCAAAATGGAACCAAAATGTGCCACCAGAAGAGGAGATCACAATATCAAAATTCCCTGCAGTGGCAAGACTAAGGATCCCTTGGCATTGTAAGAAGCAGCCTATATCTTACTATTCAGAAGAAAACAAAGATCTTTGAGACAACCTCTGCTTTACTGACTTGGGATAAGCAGCCTGCTTATATTGAACCACTTCAGCACTATATGCTGCTGAGTCATAGAATCACAGAATGGTTCAGGTTGGAAGGGACCCTTAAAGATCCTGAGGGGACCTTAAAGATCCTGAGGTTCCAACCCCCCTGCTATGAGCAGGGACACCTCCCACCAGACCAGGTTGCACAAGCCTCATTCAACCTGCCCTTGAACACTTCCAGGGAGGGACATCAACAACCCCCCTGGGTAACCTATTCCAGCACCTTCCTACTCTCATGGTGAAGAATTTCTTCCTGATATCTAACCTGAATCTCTCCTCTTTTAGTTTAAAACCATCATCCCTTGTCCTGTCACTGCCCTCTCTGGTGAAAAGTCCCTCCCCAGCTTTCCTGGAGCCCCTTCAGGTACTGGAAGGTTCTCTAAAGTCTCCCCAGAGCCTTCCCTTTTCCAGGCTGAACAACCCCAACTCCCTCAGCCTGTCTTCATGACACAGGTGCTCCAGCATCAGTCCTGAGCAAAATGTATCTTTCTCTACTGATATTTCTTCTGACTGTAATGAAGTTAAATCAGAAAGTCTAGAATATTGTCCTGGGGATGTTCAGTTAGTTCCTCAGAGTCTGGGTGTGTTAATGTGATTTGAGGAAAGCAATACTTGAATGCTCCTATCAGATTTGTGTTCAGTTTTGTTAATTCAGACAGATCCTAGTAGATGTCTGATCAGGCTAATTTAAAATTAAATGGCAAGGCAAAAAAGTTGGCCTTAATTTAAAATGATTGCACAAAGAATGAAAACTCTGTATCTTTCATTTTCTCAGTGTAGAGTGTTTCTGTAATAGCCCAGCTTGGCTTCCTTGTGTCCCCTCTTCTAAAAGCACAACAAAACACACGGACACCCGGCAGGATGTTTGCATTGCAAAGATTGCTTTTAAATAAGCAAACATTCTAAGTTAGTCAAACACTTGGTGAACACGACACTATCAAATAATCAGAGGAACTGAAAATGAGGATTCTCTGCTGGCCCTCCAGAGGCCTGAAGTTTAGCTGCCACATGGGCTCTGCTTGTTCAGCAAAATCAGAAGTCCCAGTTCAGGAGTCCTTCCATGTGCATGGAAGGATTTAAGGATCTGTGTTTTCTGTGCTGAGTCAAGTGATGTTTCCATCTAACCCTTTTCTGGAAGACGTTTTCATGAATTTGGATTGTTTGTGCATTATGTCCTGCTGGAAGATGAGACAAAAGCATAGACAGTAACACTCAACTCAGGGTAGAAATTCTGGTTAATTTTAAAAGTACCTGAAAGTCAGGTCAGTTTTAGTTGGTGTTTTGTTTTATTTGTTTTTGTTGTTGTTTGTTTTAAAGGAATTCCAAACATCCTTATTGTAGCTTGGAAGGACTTCTATTATGATGTAGTACCAGACTGTCAAGACTGCACTCAGCAATGCACCAGTGACAGTCCACATGCTTCCAGTGCACTACAACCATGCAAGTTCCCTGTAAATGGGCCCAGATCTATTGCTGTTAGAGGTTTTGCATAACCTGAGTCTTGCCTCTATAAAATAGAGGGGAACTTTCACTCAACACCACAAACTTCTGAATTTTCTGAATTTCTTTCCCATAGTTATCTCTGGAACATTCTTTAAGCAGAATTAAGTGATTACTCCATTATTTCAATATATTGCAGGAAATATTAAAGAACTACCCTCAATACCTCAGGCTACAAACATAATGTATGCAATTAAACCTTAGATAATATTTTTTTAAACTTGCCTTTAATATCAAATGAGTTTCAAATTAAAATGGAATTTTATCCGATATAGCATCATTTAATATATTAAAAAGTTCTGTTGTATTCTTTTGCTGTAACAGATGCACTTCTCTGCTTTTATTTTGTACCAAATGTGCTAGCATGTGATTTTGTGAGAAAGTGGTTTTTAGGAATAGATGTTTTCTTCTTTTCATGGGCTGCTGAAGAGATTAGAGATGAACCAGACAGGGTAATCACTAGAAGTGCTCGCTCCTTTGCATTGCCTCAGGTTTGCCACTTATCCAGAAAAGGGGAAATAACTGATTGCAGTGTCCTAATCTTTAGCTCTGAAGATCTGGTGGGGACCAGGGTCATTCTGCACAAAGGATCTGAGGAAAAATAACAGTGTTGACACAGAAGCATGAATCGATACAGACGTTGTGCTATTCAACACCCATGGCTTTCTCTGAGACTTAGAGAAATGAAGCTCTGGTTGCAAATAACTTCTGAGAGATGTGAAAGGTTAGATTTGTATTTTAGGTAGATTTGTTTCCTTCTGGTTAATCCTGGGCCAGGCTTCTGTCCTGGGTCTCCTCACTCAGCACAGAGGAGCAGGCTCCTCAGTTCCTGTTGTGCAGCCACCAGCGGCTCCAGTGCCCGGGTTTGATGGGGTGAGCACACTTGCTGTAATGGAGAATAATGGGACAGTTTAAATCTACTAATACATTTGTTACTTTAGCAAGCAGAGCACATCATGCTCTGTGTGTGGCAACCAATTAGCCCTGGTTAATTTTAGCATGTAATACAGATGGCATTTTCTTGGGGAGATGGAGTTTATGGATCAACTTCTCACACTCTATCAGGTTTCTGGAGCCGAGAGGAAAGGGGCTCATGGACAAGGACACACTGGCACAGGCTGGATTTGGGAACAATACAAGTGAAGTTGTTCAGAAAGGAAAAGTGCTTTAAATGATCAGCCCAAACACCAGTGCCCAGCCTCTGTGAAGCCTTCTGGGTAATTAAAGGCACCAGGCTAACTAGATGTCCTTCTCATCTGCTGCTCAGGAATGAGCTTCACCTCTTGTTTCACATGGGGTCTCTGCCACAACAACCCACAAATTTGTCATCTTCAGCCTGCATCATTGGCACTCACGGATTAGCAGATGTAATTTGCTCCTGTACTCCTGCAGTGCCAGGCTCCACACCCAAGGCACATGCACATTTCTGAGGAGCCATTTAGCTGTTCGATTAGCTTTTTCATACTACTTCAAAGTAATTCTGTATCACCAGTGGTGAGGTGTGTAATAGGGCTTGGAAATGCCTCTCTGAGCATGTGTTATCTGAAACAGAATAATAATAAGGATGAGGGAACATAACCAGTGAGATCCAGTCGATTGTATTGCATTTGAAGAGGAAGCAAGAATGCTGCTACTCTCAGTCCTGAGAGAATCTGCAGTTACATGTTTAAGGGCTCCATGCATAGATTCCTGCAAGGCCAGGAATGGGATTTTCAGCTTCAAAGGTTAAATGGAAATAGGGGGTAAATGTTCTTCCAACCTGCTTTCCCCCCCACTCCCCTCTTCTGAAGAAACAAGGCTTCGAGGCTGAAATGATCCCCTTTGCCTCTGGTTGGTATCAGTTGTTATGCTGTAGGACAACTCATGTCTATAGAAGACAGATATTTGACAGCAATAGTAATTATTTTAAATTTACAATTTAGTAGTCAGGTTATTACCTATATAAAACTCCAATATAATTTTAAAAGGCTATTTGGATATGTTCCAGTATGTACTGTAAGAGCTGAATTACCCGTTACCCCAAACCTCTCAGTGCTGCATGGGGGCTGGTGCTGCAGGCTCTGTGTTCTCTGAAGAGCCAGCAACAGGCAGCTTTTGGTATCATTGGTATTTTGGTATCAGATACTGATATCACATGGTTTACAGAAGAACTAAATGTCATTACCAAAAGAAGGAGGAATCGATTTCCAAACCTGTGAAGCAGAGTTGTTTCCTAGGAAGTGCAGGAGATGACTTTCTGATGTTGGCACAGGGTAGATAAAGTAGTTTTCCTTTTATTTATTCACCAATGTAATTTGCTATCGTGTGATCTATTTTTGATATTACAAATACTTCTATCTACACTTTACCTTAGCTGAGATTGGATTGCAATTTGAGATAACTGGATAACAGTAAGACCTTTAAGGCTTAATGAATCTGTCTGGATATCTCAGCTTTCCAGCACATCTTCCAATATATCTAATGGACAACAGAGGGTGGAAACCTGTTTGTCAGGAGAGGCAGAAAAGTACAGGGTGCAGGGAGGTAGAAATGTCTTCCCTTTATTGTTGTGGCATTGAAGACTGATATTCAACAAAATCATTTGGTTTGTAGTTAAAATGATTTTATCACAGGTAGCAATGTCACAAGGTTTATATATTTGGATGGAGAAAAAAGTGGCTTTTTACTCTGGTTGTGTATATTCAGCAGTTCCTCAGTATACATAGTGCTGTCTCTCATAGATTTCATAAAGTTTATGCTGCAGTTAAATCAAAGTAATAACTTGCAAGTATTCGCATGTTATTGCAAACACCACCATGAATAAGTGTATCTTGAAATAAACATCAAGTAATTTAATACAGTTAAGATTTTTCCATAAAAGATTTTTGAGCAAAGCAGGAATAGAGCTTTGATGTTAGAAAGGTCAAGAAATTTCAGATGAGATTGTGAGAAAAACAATAATAATTATAACATGATATTATATATAATATTTTATTATTTTCTTTTAATAAAAAAGAAGACTGGGAAGTAACCATAAGCAATAGATTTCCCATTTTTGCCTCCAGCATAAAAATGTACAAAAGATGGATGAAGCATCAAAAGAAGGAGGAGATGGAGAATTCTGTCAGACTGTTGCTCTCTTGTTTCTTAATAAGGTACATAAAGATTGCTGTAGATGAAGGGCATAACATACTGGTATCTGCAGAGTTGTGTACCCACTGAACCCAGGTTTCTTCCTCACCAACACAAGAGCACAGACTTGTCCTTCAAAGCCACCATTGCCCTGGGATCAGTCCCTTTCCCCTCTGACTCCCAGCCCACCTGCCTTGCTTGGGAGAGCAGAGCTCAGCCAGTGCCTCCAGAGCAATCCTGGTCACACCTGGAGTGTTTCCACAGCGTTTCGGGAAGGAAAACACCACTAATCATGTAATTCTTTTATCATTTCTTTGCTGTCCAGCAGCAGATGCTCCTTTCACTTCCTCCCATCTCTGCTTTGCAATCAGCCTCTCTGCAGGGGAACAGGTGCCAGCAGGCGAGCGCTCCCCTCCCACGGCAGCTCTTGCCCGTGCAGCCTTCTTGCCACAGAAGCTCCCGAGAGGAGCTGCCTTCCTGCCTCCCTTCTGGATGTTTGGGAGCTTTGCGGGCTGTGTCAGCTCTTCTGAAGTGTAAGGGGCAGAAATGTGTTTCTGTGAGCTTCCACACTCTTGGTTTCTGTTCCCACAACTTGTATCTGCCTATCGACAGAAGTCGAGCCTTGCTGGGATTGTCATTGGTCTTACACTCTATGGCCTGGAACATCCCACTGTGTCTTGGAATATAGAATCATATTTTGAATTATTTTTATTTAAAATAAAGCAGAAGAACTGTCAAACCACTGAAACTTAGTAACATAAACTAAAATGTAAGAATTTTTAAATTAACCAAAGATTAAGGTTTTTGGTTGTTGTTTTTGTCATTGTTTTGTTGTTGTTGTTTGGTTTGCTTTTGTTGTTTGTTTGTTTGTTTTATCAAGATGGCAATTTCATTTTTACATTTAATTATCAGGAAGTCCTGGAAGGATTATATCCTGACATGAAACTCATTTTACTTGTTGTCCATTAGAAGTTCATTTCGTTGTTTAGGACCTTATCATCACCAGACTATGACTGTTCTTCATAACTTCAGGCAGGATTGTTTTGAGTTGGAATTTTTTCTCCTAGTAAATAGAACATGGTATTTTATTTGTCAGTTGAAAATAGTCAGAGGTAAGGCTGAGATTGCCAAATAAACAGGACAGATGCAAGCTGCACTTAACGTTCAATACCACAAGTGTATCTATCCCATGCACACCTACCTGACTTAATCTCTCTTAACTGCCAGCACAAATTTTTGAGCTGCCCAAGTGGTACATTCATCTATTAAGCACATGCTGACTTAACCAAACACTCATTTGCAGATTTTCCATTTAATGGCATAAATCCCTATTATTTGTATCAGCAGCACAAGACCACAGATCAGTGTCTGCCTCTGTGGACATTCCATTTTAAGTGCAACTGTTAATTTGTTCAGACAGTAGAGGTTTAGGGGGTTCTCTTAGTGCATATGATGGCTTCTGAGAACATGTCATGCCTTCCACTGTCAGCAAAGAAGTACAATAACTTCTTGTTGAAAGTAGTTATTGGCAGTACTATGAAAGCTGACCATAATTATCCTCTTTGCAGGTCATATTGTGCTGTTTGTGTTACAAACAAGCTGTATGAAGATGTGCTCAGTAGGAGTAAGCTTAAAACACAGTGTAGTCCTTAATGAACAGCCCAGCTAACCATTCCAGACTGTATCCCAATGGAACTGCAACCAAAAGGCAGCAGATTTCTTACAGAGTTTTCACTTTTTGTGCCAAGCTAATTCTTGAATAAATAGGTTAATTTAAAATAATCATAAAGGCAGAGATAAGATGAAAATATTGTGATTTATACCAGTGAGAGTTACATAGTGTTATTTTTATCACATTATCTTTCAAAATTAATTTCTGCTTAATAGTGTGGAGTATTTCCCTCTCAGAAGATCTTTGTGTGGTCAGAAGTCTATGACACCAGTGGAGAGTTGTGTGTCACTAGGACTCTTTAGTAAAAATTAACTTATCTGTGCTTACAAATTTAGACTTTTTTCAGGCATCTATAGACAATCCCCATATGCCCAGAGGGATCTAAACTGTAAATGTGAACAGAACTGCTTAAACCTTTACCACCCCAATCACAAGCTTGAAAATTCTGCATTTTAGCATTTAATGGGATTGTAGCAGATGGGGAACTTTTTCTAGTTGTACTGTTTAAGACATTTCCCTGAAATGTACTTGTTCTTCCATATTTGGAGTTTTTTCTAAAGAAAACCAGCAAAATTGGCTTCTGAGAAACCAAAAATCACCAACAGTTCTATTTAGAAATATAACAGCAATCCTTAACGTGAATGCAATCAGAGTTTCCACAGCTGTTTTTCCTGAAGGGCAATAATAACAGTATACTTTGAGCAACTTCCATACCTGTGAGCTTAAAATGTCCTTGCAGAAAATCTCCTCAGCTGTGCCACATGTTCTGCAGCACCTCTGCCAAAAGATAAGCATAAAAAGAAAAGATTGGAGCATAAAGAAGAGTCTTTCTCCATACATTCTGAAATGTGGAATAACATTCCGCGTTTGTTCAGGGCCAATTAAAAATCTTGCAGCTTATCCCATCCACCACCAAACTGGAAGCCTGGCCTTCAGCTGGTGTATGGGCTGTGCTGGTGCAAAGCAGGGATGCTGATCACCTCTGGTATCTTTTGAACAGGAGCTTTTTTCCCTCCCAGTACTCTAAATTCTGCCCGAATTGTCACCCTCTTCTTATTTTAATTAAAACCAGTTGAGGTGCCTTTTTAGGGCAAGTGAGACTTGTTTCATATCTCCTCTGCAGACTTTCTCTCTAAAGGATTCTCCTCCAAACCACCACTCAGAGAGCTTTGAACATGCCACTGTTAGGGCCGAGGCATTTGGCATGTGTACAAATTACCTTCTTCCCATTTGCTATAAAGGAGTGAGCCAACAATATCCAGGTTTTTTTCTAGGGGGTAGATTATCCACTGCTGTAGTCATTTCAGAGACAATCCAATTACTAATAAATATCCTCAACACAAAGCAGAGAGATTTTGTGCTGGAGTGACTGCTCTCACCTACCCCCAGGCTGAGCCACTGTGCTCTTCACTCTTCCAAAAGTGAGGTCACTGGCAAGCAAGTGGTTTTTGCTGGAATTAGATAAATGCAGGTGGTAAGAAGAGGTAATTATACAACAGTATGAATGCTAGATATCCTAAAGGATGCTGAGCATTTTCCACTGAACCTAATCTGTCTGGGAGCAAGTAGCACCTGTGAAGAAACATTTCACATGAAAATGAGAATTTGGAGGAGCTCAGCACATGGCTTTGTCCCAGAACTCCTTTTTATGCTGAATTTGAGCAGAAAAAGGGGGAGAGAACAGCTGGGGAAGGACTACAAAAGTTATACTACAGGGAACACCATACAAGTCTATATGTCTACAGGAAAATAATCTAAAACACATACCAAAAGAGAGAAGAAATTAGAATACAAAATGTTTATGGAGTTATTCTAAACTGCAAACCAAATATGGCTTGAAATGAAATCTTGCTTGCAAAGCCTGCTGTAAATTTCTTCTGGTAGACGAATTTCACTGCACAGGGAAAACAAGCCCTTTCCACTTGTCTCACACAGCTGGAAGGGTACAGTCAGGACTGGGCACCATGGGGCCAGAAGCACTGGAGACTAGGAGGAGATCCCAGTCTAAAAACCAACGCTGCTGGGAGAGCAGAGGCCTCCCCCATCACCCACCCTCCCTCTCCCTGTTTGTCCCACTTGCTGCTATTTGCTTTCTGCTTCACTTTCTGTGTTTCTTGTTCAGGTTTTGCACCTCACCAGATACAGGATCAGTGCCCAAAGGGGTTGCTGATATTAAATGCTTTGTGTTAAAGCAGTAAAAACAAAAACTTGCATGTGTGAAACTTTGGTAAGGGAGAGCTAAAGTGAACAGGAACTGGATTTTGGGCACAGGTAACTGAAGGATGTACCTCTGGAAATGCAAGACACTTGGAAGTTTCTAACAGTTTGTTAGAAAAAAAAAAAATCTCCCAGTGTTGTCTATAAACTTCCTGTGCTGCTCCTTCATAAAATCCAAGTTTACTGTAGTCTCTTAACCTTCAGTATTCACCTCTTATATTTTCTGTTGTGCAGCACTCAAGTGTTTTATGGTTGCCAGGTCTGCCTTGGAAATAACTGTATTTTAAGTATATATAGTGTTCTGGAAAGTCTATTTTAGTAAGTGAATCTGCTTGGGTGTTGACAGGGCCCTTTGTAGGCTCAGGGTGAGGCTGCTTGGAGACAGTAGCTGAATCAACCTCTATTTCAGCAGTTTTAGGACACTTTGTTTCAGTCCTAGTTACTCCATCTGTTTGCAGGTTTCAGGTCTCCCATCCTTGCTGCTTCTGACAAAAGCACACTGAGCTTGATGGGAATTTAAAAATCAAAGCAAAGGAATGTGGTGGGATCCTGGATGCTCAGCTCATGCTCAGGACAGAAGCCTGTAGTGAACACTGGAGCTGGTAGCTTGTTGATTCTGTCACCTGACAATGTCAGGCTGCCTCAGTTGGGAAGAGGGTGGTGATATATTTTTCGTAGGATAATTGGCTGGTGTCTGCCTTGCCAATAGCTACTAATGAAGAAAAAGTTGTGGGGTTTTTTCTCTGTTTTTTGTTTTGTTTTGTTGGGTTTTTTTTATGGGAAGGAAGTCAAAGTTTGATTCCATTCCCTCAGTCTGTAATTAGCAGCCAGGCATACAAATCAGCTTTTGATTTTAAGAAAAACATTTTGAGGTGCAGAGATGGACATTCACAATGAGGCTGCATCATAGAGATGCACTTTTTCTTGTAATGTGCTGCTATGCTTAATGTCAGCACAATTAGAGGCTGAAATGATGGCACTGGTATCTGGTTGACAGTTCACACAACCACCCACCATCAGATCAGTGCAGCAGTTGTCACAGACAGTGTAGCATGTGTTTCTGCCCAGTGTCAGTAGGAATGAGGAGATGAAAGCATTTTACAGTACTGGCCCTCACCTGGGATCTTGTTGTACTGTTGATGCAATTTATTTTTATTTTTTGTTTGTTTGTTTTATAAATAAGAAGGCAGACAAAGTGGCTGTTAAACCACAAACCAAAGTGCCTGTTGAACCATGGATCTTTGCCAGAGACATAGTCAAGCTTTGGGATGACTGCTTTTTTTAAAAAAAATAAAATCCTCCTATTAGCTTCTGGTTCTGGAAGGGAGATTTGTTACCCCCTGAAGGGGAACACAAGGGCTCAGGTATTTTAAGACAATTCTGCCTCCTGTTCAAAGGGGCTGGATCTTCACAAGTGTTCAGTGCATCAGAGCTCCCACTGTTTTCTAAATCATTCTTTTGCAGCACTGCTGATTTCTACATTTTTTTCCTTGGACATGCTTGGAGTTTGTGTTATATCCATCTGGGAGATGGAGCAGGCCCCTAATGGTATTAAATTTATTACTGTAACTCAAAATGCATTAGAGTTTCAGAGCACACAGGAACTCCAGGGTGACTGCTGCCAGCACATTAGCTTTTACCTCTTCTAAATTGTCATTTTTTGAAGTGTACAAAGTAAGAAAAGAGGTGACCACTACTTAAATATCACTTTCTATTATCAGTCTTATCATTTAGAGACATCACACTGTATTAAGTTCTCTTAATGTGTTGTAACTTCTATATGTATGTGAACTTCTATAAGTAAGCTGAACCCTTTAAGCCAGGACAAGTAAACATCCATGAAGAACACAAGACATCACCCAAATCACTCAGCATGCACAACAGCCACAGAAATGTCAGTACTTATTAAGAATGGAGAACATTTACATTTTCATGAAAAGTACAGTTCACTTTTTTTTATCACACCATGAAATTTGCTTTCTCCTGGAAGCTGCTGGGCAGCCTGGGTACTGCAGCCCTTGGAGAAGCAGAAACCACTGTGCAGCCTGTTGCCATTTCAGCACAGCTCTGGCCTTGCAGGATCATGGGTTTTCTCTCAATTTGATAAGGCTCCCATTTCCACAGTGAAAGAAATTCCTTTATCTGGTTTACCCAAAGCTGTTTGTTTGCATTACAGTAAAAAATGAGCAATTTTATGTTGGAACTTCTGAAAGTCTCAGACTGGGAAACATCTGAGCTTAGGTAGTTCAAAATGATCTTTACTTGGGGTAGAATAAATATTGCCCCACCACTATTTAGTAGTGGCACATTCTGAAGTCAGGACCCTAAAAGATCAGAGAACAAGAAGTGTGGGATGCCCTTCTTGCATCTGCAGAGCCAAATGCTGTAGTAATAAATATTAAATGATGCTTGTAGCTGGCAGATGATCTGTATTCTGCAACTGTATTTCATGTGTTAAAGAAGGAGAAGGGAATTAACATTCCATGGAGATATTTTATTTATGCTTTCCTGTTTCCAAACTTGATAAACACAGAAATAAAACTCAGACGTGTAGAACTCCTCTTAGTTAATGTAGGTTTTAATCTCATTTTGCTAGAATTGAATAATTTAAGATGAAAATAGAAAAAAAAAAAAAAAAAAAAAAGAAGATTGTAGTTTGAGACTAAAGGTGTGCACTATTTTATCATCTAAAGACCAGAAAAGAAGACTTGCCAGGAGAACTTGAAAAATTTCTTATTGCAGAAAAATAAAGGAAAACTCCATTAGATGTGAGTCTGTTCTCATATACCTTTGTTTCATTGCAGCCCATCTAATGACCACAGTGGGCTTAACCTTGCTTTGCAGTTTTGCAATTGAGAACAAAATAAGACCCATTGCCCATTGTGCAGAGTTGCCTACATATGAAAACTACTGCCTGTAGGATTCTTCACTCTAGATGGTCATATTTTAAAGGACATCTCTCTGTATATTATGTTTGCGTGGATGTTACAATCTTTCTGCATTTCAGGGAAATCCTGGGGAATATCTTTCACAGTACAGCTTAATCACAATGTCTGGCCTGATCTTTAGAGCATTCTAGTGCTTACTTTACTGCAAGTAATTTTACAAACAGTTTTGCTCATCTGTTGTGTTTGGGGAGGCGATTTTTGTTTACTTGTTTGTGTTTTGTGAGATGTGGGTGTTAAAATCATCTGTGGCAAACAACCAAAATGGGACAGAGACAGCACTGGAAGTGGCCACCATTTAACCTGTTCCACTAATTCTGTATATTGGGAGAAATGGAAAGTATCTAAAGGATTTCTTGCTGTCGTTGTGAGCTGTTCCTTCTGTTTGGGAGTGGATAATGCTGCTCTGCCCAGCCACTGCTCCCAAAAACCTGCAGGGGTCCTGTGCTGCTTTGCAGGCTGGGGCACTTCTTGTGCAGGTGGCCTCTGAGTCCTTAAGGCAATGGAAAGCATTTTCCTGCTTTAACATCTTTTCCTCAGTCGTGGCACACAGGTGCTTTTTCTACTTCTTAGCACCCAGATTTGGAGATTGGGCCTCCATCACCTGCAGGGCATTCACAGAACTGTCTGGTTAATGCTGCAATTCTTTTGCACTGCAGATGGCTTTTGTGCCTTTAGGTTGCATGGGCTAGCTTGGAGGATTTCCTTGGCTTCAGAGAACAGCCATGCCTGTAGCTCAGCTGGCCTCTGGCTGTTTGCAGGTGGCATGCTTTCCAGTACATCAGATGAACTGGAGACTACCCACATCTCCCCACGCTTTCAGCACAGTTAACAAGTTTCCCTTTGCAGTGGTGCTCTTTGGATTCATAGCCCAAGGTGAGGTTGTGTGCAAGACGCTGGGAGGCTGACCCAGGACTCATGGCATTGAATTGGGATTACTTGGAAAATGCTGAACCACTGATCATCTGGAATCCATTTCATTCCTGCCAGGGAAAGGGAGAAGAGTGCTCCAATTAGCTGGTGCTTCTTTTCAACCGTGTCAGTTTGCTGAAGACCCACCAGATGGGAAAGGAATTATTGTACTTCTTTCAGAGGCTTGAGCACCACATGCTGCCCAGTTTCGTGCACTTGGGAACTTTTTCTTTTTTTATCTTTTTCTCAGGAGACTGAAGACAAGAGGAGAAGGTGGACCCCCAGTTCTTTGTTCCTTATGAGAAGGGTTAGGTGCCCATTAAGCTTCCATCTGCAACACACTGGTTGTAACCCAGGTGATTCTGCCATTGAAAACTGTCTCTCATAAAAGAACCAGCTGTGCTCTGTGTATCATGAAGGATGTGAATTCAGCCCTTCAGGTATTGAGGTATGTTTGCTAGAGAGTTTTTGTCTTCCAATAAGGCTTCTGCCCCTGCCTTGGTGATCTCAGAGCCAGAAGGGGCAGAAGCAAGGAGACAAGTCTGGCCTTGCATGCTCCTAAGGGCTGTCAGGAGTTTCCAAGGCACATCTGTGGTAAAGGTGGGCTCGGTGGGAGTTGTGTGGCCAACCAGCAGCACTGGGGAGTGATTTGTGGATTGCAGATTGAGCCTTGGGTAAGGAGCTGGAAATCTAAGTCTCCTCTTTCCTGTTCCAGCACAGTTCCAACCATTTTGGAGAAGCAGTATCTTGAGACTGCGGATACACACAGGTGAGCCCATGTCCTGGACAGTGATGATATGCAAATCAAATGGTCTCATTTGGCAATGTCATCTGTTCAGGTATGAGCATCTGTCTCTGAGAGCGCTGCTTATGCCTTGTCCCCGTGGCAGAGAGACTCATCTGCATGTTCTTTCTTTCATCCTTGAATTTTTTAGAGAACTCTATTTGCTGTAAACAGAATGTCTGGCCTTCCTCCCCAGACACTTCTCTTTGCATCCCTTAGCTTGGGCTCTTCCACAATTGCTCACTTCCTTTGACATTTCTTTTATTGCTCTCTCGTGCACTAGCTCTTATGAACACATGTTCGAACAGTAACATCTTTTTGTAGCACTAGTTTTAATTAGTCTTTCCCTTCCCCTGGGATGGCTGTTTGCTCTAAAGCTTTGTGCAGGTGCATATTTGGCACTCAGTGATTCACTGCATTACCTGTGATAATACAACTGCCTTGCTAGGAGTTTGTGGTGATTGTTTGCTGCTCAGGTGACCACCTGTGTTTCCTCCCCAGCGTGCAGAATTCTCTGATCCTGCCTGATGAAAATTACTGGTGATGTGACAAGAATATTTTTAATGACAGGAGAAGGGGAAGATGAAGGCAGACACTTTGAAAGCCACTTCTGTGATTTTTGGTATTCAGAGCCCACTTGTTTGGAGGGAAATCAGCATCTGAGCCCTGGAGATGGCTCGCAAGAAGTTTTGCTTTTGAAATGTGCTGAAAAGTTTGTAAGACAAATAAGGAAGTAAGGAAACTGTTTTATCCATGTTTTACTGAACTTACAATGACTAATCACAAGACTAACTGGCAATTAATTTATATTAGTTGTGCTGTGAAGGCTGCAGATCTGCTCTCTTGATTCTGCCACATAACACTTTCATGTCATTATACCCCTGCTCAGTGTCTTTGATAATCTCAGTGTCCTGTGTTTAGCTGGTAGGCTCCATAAACCCTGACTAATTATTTTACATTCTACATCTTCTCATTACAGCATGTTTGCCTGAACCTCTGTGCCATGCTGTTCACAGCAAGTTTTGTGAAACATATCAGATCATCAGCAATTTTGCTTCACTGAATTGTGGAAAATAGAAAACCTGGCAATTCTCTCTCAGTTTGCTTTCTAACACCTGGTATCTTGACTGCTTATGTGAGCTGCATCTTGGCCCATTTAGTTTCCTGATTATCTGCTGTGGCTAACATATTAGCTGTAATCAAAATGTTTTTTATAAATGCCCATTTCCCTTAGTTCTGTACATGCCCTGCCCCAGGGTTTCTGTGTTAGCAGAAGCTCCCAGTAACCCCTGATCAATCCTGCAGGTTCTGTTTCAGTGGGCAAAAAAAAGCACAAGGAAGTGTTTCAGATTTTCAGAGGGACTTCTACACGGGACAGAAGAGAGAGAGGACACATCATCCACGTCCCTGGCTTTGACAAATCTCATTGTGCTCTGCTCTCATACATTCAGATTATTTCAGTAATGAATATTTGGTTCTCTACTCTGAGCACTTCATCCCCCTGGCAGTTCTCACCCATTAGGTCCTCTTTGTGTTGGAGCAAACATAAGCTACTTGTTCTCATTTTGATGACCTTTTATCTTTCAATTCATTACTGGGACGTTGTCTTCATGGCCCAATAACACCAGTAGACATTGCTCACTGCTCCCAGCACAGCCTCTCTGCTGTGGGCAGAGCTCCCCCAGCTGTGCAGCCCCTTCAGTGCTCCCCTCCCAGCTCCAGCTGGGCTTTGCCACCCCCCTTGCACAGACCATCAGCCCCTCTGCTCACCTGATTGTCTGATTGTTTTTGTCCTTCACGTGAATTAAGGCATAAAGCATCCAGCTCAGTGCAGAACTAATGCCTGAAAGGCTGAGAGGCACACAGTGCCACAGACAAATAGTGGAAAAACCTCCACCCTTCTGTTCATGTGCATGTCTGATAATGCACTGCTTGCAAAAACCCCCCAGGTTTTGCCTTCCTTTGCCTGGGCTTTGGCCATACCTTTATGCTGGCAGGGAAATCTCTCCTCTGCAGCACAAGTCTGTCTGTACTGACTGGCTTCCACCACAGGCAGCTTGATTTTTGTGAGGTTTTTTGCTTTATTTATTCTTTCATTTACTAACTTAATGAGATGGGAAATAATTTCTGTGCTCTTCATACAACTAGATAAAAAAGTGATTCTTTCATAATTAGCTAATGCATCTATTTATGTGGTTTTTAACTTGTTACTGTTAATCAATTATCATTGGGGAGTTAGTAAAACTGCTTTGTGGTGCTAAGTGTTATATATTTATACCAGTTTAATCTGCTGTTTCCTTCCACTCAGCCATTTACTGTCATGTTAGTCTGACATGCAGTAACACGATGATTATGGTGTGATATGTTGTAAAATTTTCTTATGCCAAATTCCCATCGATTGCAGGAGGAGTCTGGAAAAAATGAGATGAGGATTTAACTTCTGTATGGGAATATCTGCATTGGACCAGTGAGTACATGGGGAGATTATAGCTTGATTTGTTCCTAACAGAGCTTGAGTTGTTCTTGAAAAAGAGCAACAATGGACAATATTGCATGTTCCATTGGATTATTTTCTTCATGAAGATAAATGGTAGTTTGAGGCTCTAGGCAATAGTACAGTTTTGGTTTATGATCGTTTTAATTCATATTTGACTGTTCCATTCTTGCCTGGTGGTGTTGAACATCCTGCTGTGATCTCATGTGACTTCTGTGGAGAGCAGATTTGAAACCAAAAGCTGAGATTGTAATTTGACAGTCTTCACTGCTGTTCCTCTCAGCATTATTCATCACTTCAATGATTATCCTTTCAAGAGTGAAGCCTGAAAAGACACAGCAGCCCTGGTAAAACAGCCAAAAAGGCAGAAGTGCCTGTCTCCAACACCAGGTAAGGAGCAGTGCACAAGTTTGTTCCCCCCTTCTTGCAGGAGGAGGAAACACTCAACCCCTCACCCACGTGCACAATGAACGTATGAAGGTCCCACGTGGAGCAAATATCAAAAAAGCATTTAGTTCTTGAATGTCTTTTTATTTCTTTGGGATTTACTTGACTGCATTCCTGTTTGTGCCACACATGACCTGTGGATGTGGATTTAACTCTTGCCCACATCACAAGTGCTACTTTATCTGCGAGACTCACAGGCTGGGGAAAATCTGCACATGCTCTTGCTCCTTCAGTCACTGTGATTTCTAAACCTACATTTTTCTGACAGACTAATAGCTTCAGATATGTTAATTACCTCCTAAACTATTGATAAACTATCAGAGGAAAGAATATACTTTTGGCTGGATTGTGGTCCAGGAAGGTAATGAAATGTGTTATAACATAAAAGATACAATTTTGACATCCCGATTTTGGTGGGTTGACTTGCCTGACTTGCATGAAGGTGCCTTTATCTTAAGCTGCATTGTCTGTACACTCCAATAGAATTTAAAAGAGAATAGTCTGAGAAAAGACAAAGAATTAAATGGTTGTGTCATTAAGCCTTGAACATTTGCAAACGGGGCTTTGGCAGGGTTTGACTTCCCAGTGGTAACTACTTTGTTTGGCTTTGGTCATTTAGTTACTTATTAAACCTCTCACAAAGCTTTTTCAATATTCCTTCTTTTATTAGCTTAGAATTTATTAAAATTCAGTGCTTTATCTCTTTCCCCATACTATAGCCATGCAACATCCAAATTAAGTAAGTGGCAAGTGCAGTGATTTAATTATGAATCTGGAGGAAAAGCTTGAGGAACTTCCTTCTAACACACATCCATTCATTTCCATGGCTAAGATGAACAAGTACTAAACCTGCCATTATATTTAGAATTAACTGAACCTTTACAGCTCAGCTCCACAACCATTATGGTTAGAGATAATCTATCCATTTGAAAACCTTGAAGGTGGAAATTAGTACACAATAACCCACCCACAGTCCAAAGCAGCTCTCTGGCTTTAACAATACACTGAACAGGCTTCTGTGTGGACATGAACTGGGTTTTTCACTGTTTCTGTGATTAGAATTGATGGGTTTATCTTTGCTACAGTCCCCAATCCCCCCCCCCCCCCCTTTTTTTTTTTTTTTTTTTTTTTTTTTC
>NW_009953077.1:78092-93744 GCF_000747805.2 Chaetura pelagica
CCCCCCTTTTTTTTTTTTTTTTCCTTTTCATTCAGCCAATTAAACACCAATTTGCTGGGAAAAAAAAGTGTAGATAAGAGAATTAGCTTATGCTTCAGTGATTCTTCATTAATAAATGCAGCTGGATTTGGTGTGTGAGGGATGACAAGCAAAGGGCTGACAGACACTTCACGCAGCAGTAGCTATTGCTTCTGCATTTCTAACTACAGCTTGAACAAAGTCCTGTCACAGGAGGACTCTAGTAAATGGAAGAACTCTCCCTTATTGTGAGATTCCCAACCAAAAAAAGGCTTTTTATATTAGCTTTGTGTACTGAAAACTTCCAGTAAGGAGAGATGCTCCCACTGAAGGGCCATGTCCTGTTGGGCTTCTGTTGAGCTGTTCTATTCCTTCTCAGGACCTGGTACTGCACTTGGTCCTGCTGGTTTTGCCCAGCATTCAGTCTGCAGGAACAGGCTGTGTGGGTCATCCATGCCCCAAGCTTGAGTCCTGTGGAGGGTGGACATCAGTGGATTCCTGGGTGGGTTTCCCAACCTTCCCAGGGACATAAGGCCATAGATCTTCTGGTGAAGTCAGGTACACAGGAGAACCAAATGAGTTTGCACTTTTTGTCACTGTTGCATTCTGGCCCTCTCTCACTGCAAACAGGCGCTGGAGCACCCAGTGCTCGTGAGGTACCCACTGGCATCACTTCCAGGTACCCCTGTTCCTGGACATCCTGCTGGAGCAGAGCTTTCAGAACAGCCTCAGGGGCTGCCCTTTAGAGACCAGGCAGAAAGAAAGATACCACAGAGCCTCAGCTGGAGCATCATCTCTAGAGGTACACCTAACCTGACACATGCTTGGAAATAATAATGGCCTGATGTTAGATCTGCAAGTAAGAAGCCCAAAAAACTCCACGATCTGATGTGTCCTTTCATAACTGAGGTACACCTGTAGCATGGCCATTAAGTGGGTTGTGTGGGAGACAAGCTGATTTTATGTAGGAAAGACATAATTTCTTGATGGGTTTTATTTTGCTATGATGCTGCTGCACTTGTCAACGTTACTCACCAACTTCCAGAGAGGAGAACGTGGCCACCAGCACCTTCTGCAGCCCACAGCAATTGAGCTGAGGAACTTCCCTTCCTACAAGAAGAGACAAGGTAAAAGCTTTGGAGCATCACCTGCTAGTTTAATAAAGACATTTTTAAGTTTTTATTCTGTGGTCTACTGCAAAAAGAAAAAAAAACCCAAATAATACACATAATAAGTACAGAAATATTATATACTAGATATTTTAATTTAAAGTTTTATTTATGGTATTTTAGTCCATTTGAAATGTAGAGAATAGCTCTAGGTTTAATGCAGGAAGAATTTCCTTTATGAACGTATTAAAAGAAAAAGCAATATGGTTGTTTTTAACATTTTAAGTGCCTCTGTGTCAAGTATATATTGGAATCTGGATTTTATTTTTTAATGAAACTTAATTCAGGCTAGTTAGGAAACCAATAACCATATTTCCTAATTCAGCTTATTAAAGCAATAAACACAGCTATTCCAGGAAATGAAAACATTTCTGGATATGAAATATAAAGTTCTCTGAAGATGTTCAAGTGCAGGTACCTGACATTTAGCAAGTAAGCTTGGACGTAGAGAACTCATCTGACTTGAGCTGAGTGTTTAAGGTGAATTTAGATGTTTAATTTTAAGCAATGAGATATTAATGTGATCGTCCTAGGGTCCATTTTTTGAATATGAAGACAGCTTCGGCTGCACTAATCCTGAAATGACAGAACTGGAATTGGTATTTAATAATGCACTGAGCTCTTCAGAGGCTGCAGTGTGAGAATAGCAAAGCCCAACATAGCTATGGAGAGGCCAGGAGCCCAAGGCAGCAGAGTGCTGGTTACTCATCATGGTCGCGGAATTCCTAGAATTTTAGGAAAGAATGAAGTGGAAAATCCAAAAATTGGCCAATTGCCATCGAACTGAAATAGGAATATCTCTGTTCTTGGCAGGTAAGGGCTTGACTCAAAGAAATAGACTCTCTAGCCCTGGGGAGCTCCAAAGCAGGTTCTTTATTGCAGCGCTGGGTGCGCGGGGGCCGCTCCTCCGAACACACACACCAGCCACAGGAACTGGCTGTTCCCTGGTAGTGCCGTTCTGGGGGGCTGATCTTTCACTTCATGTCTCCAGAATTGGACTGGGCTTGACAACTTCTCATTCCTCAGGATCTGCAGGAGCTGCAGTTAATTAATTTTTTCCTTTTTCAAATGTAATGACTCTGATTTGCAACTAATTTATTTTGTTTTTAAAGTTCGTTGGTTGTTGTTGTTTGTTTTTTTCCCCGAAGAGGCACCATTTCTCTTTGTTATGGAGTCACCAGTGGTTTCACACTGAGCTCCCTGTTTTTTCTATGTCTTGGATATCTCTACTGCTTCCTGTTATGAATATTGGTTGGTTTCCCATAATAAGGGAAGAGGGAAAGGGAGCAAGGGGCTCTTGAAGCCAAATATGGCTTCAAGACATACAGACATTCAGACAGTACTGGGCATTCAGCAGAGTTAAAGAGAAGATGAGACAAGGACCAGCTATTTCCAGAGTCCTGTTACAAACCAGTACATGTTTGGTGGCAATATATGGAATTTCAGCAACTTTTTATTGCCCTCCAGGCAAAGCAGATCAGTCGAGTGTGCTTAAGAGGAGCACTCAGAGTAAAATGAGAGCAGAGGCAGTCACGGGAACCAGCCACTTGGAGAAATGCTTCTGAGATAGCTCCCATGAAAAATTATCACTTATCAGCAGCTGCTGAATGGCACGGAGCTGCTGCCAAAGCACCAGGCTGCAGCACCTGCTCTCTGCATATTGCCTTTTTTTTCTGGCAGCAGGTTGGGAACCATCCTGCCTGGCCCTGCAGCTCCCCAGAGCAGCAGCTCCCTCCATGAGCCCTGGAGGCAGGGGAGGGATGTGCTGCTCACCCACAGGAGCACAGCTTCCCTGTGATTGCATTAGCCACAGAATATCATCTGGATCCAAGGGCTTTTTTTGTGATCTCTGAGCTGTGTGTTGAGCTCTGGCTTTTAACCCTGAAACTTTACAAACCCACACAGTAAGGTTACTTACTTTTTGTATTTCAGTGCAGTGTTTACTGCAGTTTATGTTCTAAGAAACAGCATTAACGTGCTGTAATACATTTGAATAAAAGTGGTTTATTTCCTACTGGAATTTCATGCTGCTTGTGAATTTATGAATTGGATTTCCAAGGGATAGTACTAAGCTCAAAACAATTTTCATAGGGGCAGGCAGAAAGTCATTAGCAACACTTTGAAAATAAATTCTTCCTGTTCTGCATCAGTGAGATTTGTGATCCCCTCTACATATATTTTGTCATGATTATTCATTGGTTATCTTTCTGGCACTATTAAAGTAATCTAGAAAAATATATTGCATATTATGAGGACCACTTTTATTATACCAGTCTCCTAAGTAGGAACACAGGAACACTGAAAGAGAAATAGAAGTGGGAAAAGATCTCCTGGGCTGGCACATCCTGTCTCCTGCTGGCACATCACATCATATAATTCCTTTCATAAATATAAGTAATCTAAAAGTCTATGTTCTTTTGAATTTGAAAGGAAAATATTATTCTAGTGTGTCTAAAGATGATTAAAATAAGCCAATAATAAATGTAATTATTGTGAATTATAATAGATAACATGAAGATTTTTATTTCTACTGTTGCCTTATTTTGAAGTTTTGGGAAGAAGAGTTGGTTTTGTTCTGTTTAGCTATCATTTGTTTCCTTGAGTGGGCTTTGTCGAAGAACTTGTAATAACTTAGGTCATTTTCTCTTCCACAGCCTCACACAAAAGCAAGGCTGCCACCACAGGATGTCAGTAAGTATTATGGAGGAGCAGTTAGGTGCTCAGAGGCTACCAAAGATTGTGGGATAGGACTGTTCAGCTCTTCTTTGTGGCAGTTGGTTCAAGGCTCCTGCAGATGCAGGTTGGGGAGGTTGTACCTCCACCCTGAGCTCCTTCCAAGCTGAGCTGCAGCCCAGGCCATTGTCCCCAGGCCCAACACATGCAGAGTCAGCTGATTCCCCACCACTTGCAAAGCTGTTGCAAGCTTTTCCTTGGAGGTTTCACTTCTTCATTTCACTTGAAAGTGAAGAGCAGTTCAGCAGACCTGCTGCAGCTGCCAGTGCCACTGTGTCCTCATCACATCTGAACAACTGACTCCTTTACCACGTTGTTTTTCATCCGTTCTAAACAAAATGAGTGAAGTTGTATTAGTGGTTTCATTCAGCCCAGGCAGGAGTGTCCTTCTGAAACACATCTGGTTGTGTCCCCTCACAGCACTGTGGTTGCCATCTCCAAGTATCCACCCTGGGGCTCTTCTGGAAGGCAAGCTCCAGGAAGGGGCCTATGTGGTTTGGCTTCCAGCCCATGGCTGTGTGATCTGCAGGTCTCCAGGACCTGCCTTGGGATCCCCACTTCTTGCTCTGGGGTTGCCATCACAGACACTAACCAGCTTGTCAGGCAGCAAGAAGATGCCCTTGCTGCAGTAGCATCTTCAATCCTCATCCTACCATACAAGTGGAATCCCATTTTCTCATGATGCCTGAGAGCCAGACCTCTCACTACCACACAGAGTAAATAAGACTTGTTGCTCTATATCTCAAGTATGAGATTTATTTTAGGCTACAACAAAGATTTAATCTAAAAATATTTTCCAAAAAGGAGAGAGAGACAGCTGAAAAAAACCCAAGTGAATTCCTCAGCACCAAGCCTGCAGCATTCCCTTTCTTCCAGCAGAACCCTGTGGAATTTAGCAGCACGGTGACTGAAAAGCTCTTTCCAATTACAGAAAGAGTTAAATAGCTCTGTAGTGCTTCTTCCTAGCTTGTTTTAGCTATTCCTCTTTCCAGTTGAAACTGCCTGAAGTGAGAATACCCAGCCATTCATCCAGAGGAAAAAAACCAAACAAAACAACACAGGCAGGGAATTAAAAATAATAAATCATGGCATTTTACTATACAGAAACAATGTTTGTAGAGGAAGTGACTTTTACAATGTTACATTGTGATCTTCAACAATAATAGAACAAGAAGTTAATTCGAGTGGGTTGGGTCTTGCAAATGAGAACACCAATAATGCCACGTCTACATGCACATTATCCACTTCAAATTGAACTGGAAGTTAGATTTTGAGCAATGGGCTTTATCTTGCCTAGTTCTTTCCTGTTTTCTGCACCTTCCTTAAAGGAGTTTATTCTCATACAGAAGCCCACTGCAAGTCTTGCAGTTTATTAGTGAATCTTTTGCTATGGAAAATTAAGAGTTACTGGTTACATTGAGTATAATTTTATTGTGGTGTGCACAACAGCCTAGTTCTCATACAAGGACATATTTTCTTCATTCTCTAGACACAACTCAGGAGACTGGATACACAAATATTGGAAGAATTTTGCTCTGCTTTTTTGTCTAGCTACATTTGTTTTAGAAAAATGGTTTTCATATTATTTACTCCTAGGACCTAAATGAGAAGGCCACTGTCTCAAACACCATTGTTTTTTGATCACTTGCCTAGAGGTCCTATAATTTCCTGCATGTTTGTGGATTTTTGTACCACACTAGAACTCAGACTTTGAATGCCACAGCAAAGTTTAAGAGAAACACAGACCTAAGGGGGTGAGAGATCTGCAGTCTTGTACAGTTATGTTTGATACACAGCATCCAATCTTAGAACTGAAACTTGGTTTACTACATGAGTCTGAAAGGTAACAGGCAGGCTAAATTCATTGTATCACCTTACAATGTACACCAGCATCTTTTAGCTTTTTGCAAACCAGATAAATCCTTCACAGACTGTCCCAAAATAGAAACAGCACTAGCATTCAGTGAAGTTGTCAGCAAGATTTCTTGAAGGAATTTTGACACATTTCTCCTCCCAGAAAGTGTTTATATAGTAAATGTTTCTATAGCAAATTTTAACCTTTTACTGCTTATTAAAAATAAATAAATAAATAAATATATACAAATAATTGTAGAAGAATCCATGGGGTATAGAATCCATGGGGTGGTGTGTTTTTTTGTCAAGTTTCCCCACTTAAGAAGCCATGTCTGGATGATTCAAATCCAGCTGCAGAAAATTAGAAGAATAAGAGTAACTGAAATGGTGAGTTAGATTAAAATGTTTCATGTAACATGAATTCCAACTGTTGATTAGCTTTTTAAAAATGAGTTTCTAAATGGAAAAATTCTCCAACTCTCATATAAGCACATAAATAATTCTGTTAGTTTCAATAAGGAAGCTAATTAAAGATGCCCAAGTCCAGAATTTTAAAAAATGCAGCAAGGGTGATCATTACTAAATTAGAGTTGCTTGACTGAGTTACAAATATCAGACTGGTCACCCTCCACAAAACATGGAGGGAGACAGAAAATGCCAGGTGGAGATTAGCCCAAAATGAGGGAAACTTTTCTAGACTGCTCCCAGAAATAAGATTTGTTCAGTCATAGCTCTTGGGCACACCTGAGGCTGGGAGTACATGAAAACAACCAACCAACCCTGAGGTTGCAGCTCCACAGAAGTCGAAGGGAAGTAAAATTTCTCTCTTCTCACCTTCCCAGGATGTTGGGGTGCTCCAGTCTGGAGGCTTCTTCCCTCACCACACTGAGGATTTCTCAGCAGGATGGGCCTGAGGTAGGAATTCATGTTGCCTCAGGGCATGGTCAGAATGGATTCATCAGAAGGATGATTCTGCCAGCAGTCAGACAGTAATCCTGTGTGTGGTGTGTTCTGCTCAGAGCCTTGGTCCTCCCTGGCCTCAGAGTTTGGGAGGACCCCAGCAGCTCTTAATTGTGCAGTGCAAATGCATCTTTGCTCCTGACTGGGCACTTCTGAGGTTCGAAGCACATTCAGACTCCTAATCTTAACTAACTCTGGTAAATTGAAGCAATGGAGGATTGATAATGTATGTAAATGAAATGCACGATAAATTTCCTTACTGGGAAGAAGACTCAGAGGCCTTTTTGATAGCATTATGAACAATATGTTAAGTTCCTATTCCAGCAGCTACCTTTTAATTACAAATAGTTTAACACGGTTTTCACATCTAAAACCATCTAGGAATGTTCTTGAATCTCATCAAATGAGTGACACTTGCATTTTTATTGCTGCAGTTCTAACTTCAACTAGTTTAATCATGTGATTATTAACCTTGACATGAAATTAACAGAGGCCTTTAGTGGTTTAATAACTCGGGAGCCTTGGCTTTTGCACAGAGTTCATAAATGCTGCTTAAAATGGATATATATTCTCTTCAGACGAATACACACCACCTCCTTGAAGGATGAGGGAAAGCAGCTTAAGCAGAAAGATTCTCAGTAGAAATAATTTTTTTCTTAGGCTTGTTCATGTTATCACATCCCCAGATACGGAGCTTTTTACAATTCATCTATTCCAATGTGATGATGAATTATTTTGGCATTACACACTATCAGAGGACACAGGGCAAACATCTGCCATTAGAAAAAATGCATATATATACACCTCTGTGTGTTTGTGTAAAGGCAAAACTCTAAGCAAGGATGAAAGGACATTTTTCTGAGTATGTTTATATGCAGTGAAATGATGCAGCTTCTGAATTTCTTTGGGGAGGACGTTGCTGTTGTTGGTCCCTCAGCACAGGCAGCACGTTCATCACAGAGGCACTTCACTTAATGTCTCTTTGCTTTGTGACACAAGTAATTCTGTGCTCCTAACCAAACACAGACTCTATGCAGCAGCTTCCCTTTAGTCTGTCAGTAAAGTGCTGCTGTTCCATGCCTTGCAGTGCAGCCCCCGCTGAAGTCACAACACTCAGCCCAGTTTATCTTCTCTGTAGGTCACAAGGTTTTCAAAATACACAACTTTCTGGGGATTTTTTTTATTTTTTTTTTCATGCCCTTATGCTGATCATATTGTTCTTTCTAACCTTGTGTTTAAATTCTTTTTATATCTCATCTTTCAAGGCTCCTTCTCGTGTTAAACAGGTTGTTAATTATAGTGTTTCAATAATAAATATAACTTGTCTGTTCAAATAAGAAGCTCCATCTCTATTTTTTCATGTCACTGTTACTTTTCTTGTAAATCTTGACTACTTGCTCAGTCTAATGATCTTGATCTTTATAACTTTGCCAACAAATGGAATGGTCAAACAGCCTGTCACCATAACGCATTTCTGGGCTTTGTGTGTATTTGCTTCCCACTTGGTTCATTTCTTGCTGTGCACTCTCAGCCTTTTGAAGGCTCAGTATCATCTCCAACACTACAAGTTCTGTTTCTTCCCTCTTTTTTAATACATGATATATCAGGAAAAAAAAAAAAAATCACAATGGTAGTGTATACACTGATATTTTGTTTGCTTTTTAACACACTATCAGGGGCCTTTTCCCTTTTTTACTGACAATGTCTTTAACCTTAATATCTTTAACCTTCATTTGCCAAAAGCAAAAGTACATTTTAAAATGTACTGGCTTTGATTTAATCAGTTTTCAATCTCAACCTCTATATATGTGTACACAGTCTTATATATCCGTATGCTAATGTCTAAATGTGTTTGTATACACAGAGAATTTCACAGTTATGTTGGGGAAGCCCAAGAACAGAGCAGCAAAGCTAAGTTAAGGACAGGGATCCCTCCAAGGAAGATCCTTGCAGCTCTGAGAAGACATGAATGAAGTTGGACTGGTGGCTGAGGTGGTTGGCTTGCTGTCTGTCTGTTTAGAAGCCCCAGGAAGAGGTAAGTTGCTTTTTGGGGTTTGACTTCATGCCTTTCTCTCTCTACTGGGATTCATTTCCAAATCCTGAACTGTTCCATTTTCACCTCTTTTTAGGTCCTATACTTATCCTCTCTTCCATCATATACATCCTGGATGTTACACATCCTCTGCACCCAGGGGGTTCACTACCAGCATCAGCAGCCCATACACACATGACATTTTTCTGTCCCTTCAGGCAGGACTGTGCAATGTTTTGCAGCATGACTAGTACCCAGAGAGGGACACTAATGTCTCACTCCCTCCCTGGCCATATCACTTGGCTTATATATTTGCACGAGACTAGTGAAAGAAAATAAGTCAATAGCAAGACTATTCTCTTCTGCTGCTGTTTCACTCTGGTTTATCCCATCTGAGGGAGTAAAATTGTCAAGTTACTGCTCAGAGGTGACCACATAAGGCTGTGATGCTGAGGTAGGAAAAGAGCTGAGGTAGAAAAAGCTGAGGTAGCCAGTGGAGATCTGAGAGAAATGGGAACTTGAGGACAGTGGTCTTTGTTATCCAGCCCTAAGAAAAGACAAGTATATATTATCGTGTGGGTTGTAAAGGCTGATTAATGCCAGTACTCCACTGCCCAGCTCTGAAGTGTGCAGGAAAAGAGCCCGTGGAAGTCAATGGATGTTTTGCCACTGCCTTCCATGATTGGGCTCCAGATAAACGGTGATTCATGGAGCTACTTACATGGTAAATGTGAAAAATGGAGATGACCTATCCATTAACTTAATCATCATTCCATCCCTTCTCTAAGGCAAATAAAGTGCTAGATGGAGGCAGATGTTGTTGTAATTGAGGTCTTTTTTCTTATTTGAAGGGACCAATTTCTAAAGGTCATTGATGGAACTTGATGGAAATAAGCCTTTAAAGTGTGAATATTGATGGCTGAGAAAGTGAGACTTCAGAAGGCAAACTGTGCAAAAAAAAGGTAACTATCTTTGAAAAAATTATGGATCAAATTCTTCTCTCACTAAGGGCATTATAAATCTAAAGTCACCTGAAGAAATCATTGACTTCAGTGTAAATGAGGGCACAGCCTTCCTCACCAAAATGAACTTCAGATTTTTATCCTCCAAGGAAAACAGAACCAAACAGAATTTACTATGATTTGGCCACAACCCTGATAGAAGCAGAGAGAAAAGCTTCTGACTGGGAGGTATCCCTAAGAAAGTTCATTTTTTCTCTCTGTGGTGATATACTCACCAGTGTACAGACTGGAAAGGCCAGTTGCTTTTTAATTACTGTGTTGTCCTCTGACTGAATTACCTTTAATCCTTTTCTTTAACTCTCAGTCTTATGATGTGACACCAGCAATCTTACATTTGTTTTGAAGAATGTGTCTGCCATCCTGTGCTTGGCTCAGAAGGTGGGTATGTGCTATATGGATTGTTTTAAGGTAGTTTGGGAAGTTCAGAAATATATATAGACATTAGGCAGTTACTTTTATTTAGATTCTGAGGGGATACATCTAAATATATGCTGTTTTACAAATCACATGTTTGCATAAGGGCAAAATAATAGTAACCTGAAATAATAGTTACCTATAGTTATATATGTATTTATTATATGCTCCTATGGTTTCTATTCAGCATTTAGAATAAACCAATATATTTTATTTGTGTATTGTTCATAATTCTTTAGAGAAGTCACATCTAGATTTATAAATATAGAAATAATATCCTTAGCAAAAACCTGCACAGGCTTTTAGAGCAAACCTTTATGGCTAGTAGGAACTGTTGAGGGATGTAATTTGTAATACTTCTCTGACACAACCTTAGCTGTCATAGCACAAACAGCCCTACTAAAATTCATCTCATTTGGACAGCTGGTATGGTGTGATACCTTGCAGACAAAAGAAATCAAGACGAAGAACCAGGATGGCCTAGAATACAAGAGGGAGATAAAACATCACAAGTAAGAGTTTCTCTCTTAGTAAAAATAAATAAATAATAATAATAAATATATATATATATATATATATATATGAAGATCATATAAGATCATCTATGTGAGAATAACATTGAGCTCAAATACTCAGCTCTTCTCCAGGCAAAAGAAGATGACTTAACCAACATCCAGGAAAAAAAAAAATAGGGATTGATGCAGAGAATGATGCAGCATGATAGATAAGTGTAGTACCACCGGAGTGGGGAGAGCAGCAAGAGAGATCGTCTGAGGAGGAAGATCAGGGAGAAGCTGGCAGGAGAAGGGATTGTCACTGTAAGGAGGACTGACAGCTGGGAGGTTGCTAGCTCCTGCTTGGCATGCCTGAGAAATGCAGGGGCAGAGTTAACTGGGCAGAGAGACATTTACAAGGGAGCACAATTGCTGAGGAGGAGATTATGGCAGGAATTAAAGAGACTGTCCAGTAAGCAAAAGAAATGCAGACAAAGTTAAAATAGAGATTATATCTGAAAGGCACATGTACCTCCCAAGGCAGGTTGCTCCACAGTTCAGACTTAGAATAACTCCTAGGGCTTTGTAAGGCAGAAAAACAGGAATTAGCTTTAGCCAGTTTATGGGAACTCCTCAAAACAAGCACTGGTAGTTGTTGTTTTCAGTAATATTTACTATGAGACACTGGAGTAAAACTCTGGTTTGATTGTTGGAGGGACCATGTTCTGCTGGTCTTTGAAATAGCTGTAATAAACAATGTCAGAGCTGCAGGAGCAGCTTGCAAAGACCAGCTTTTATTAGCACTCCAGAGTTCCTCACTACAATTGGATCTACTTTGCACACAGCTACTAGTTCCACCTGTATTTCTATTAGGCAAGAACTGTTTTCACACCAAATCTAATAAAAGAGCATTCTCAAAATACTTGCACTTTCATAGTTCTTAGGAAATTTGATTTTGATTACTAAAAGTGATCTTTTGCCCATTTGTGTGCAGAAATTCTTCTGTTTTGTAGCTAGAGATGTATTTTTCAAGCTTGCCTGACAAATAAAAGAGTCAGAATGAAACAGAAAACTAGACTCGAGGGCAGATTTAAAAGCATCATCATTTTAATCTGGTCATGGTTTAAGACTTGTTATTGCTTCAGGAAATAAAAGAAAAAAGAAGTGATACTTGATCTTCTTTTTCTGCCCAAATTGGATTCCTTTTTAGTCATGATTTTTGCATATATTCACCTAAATTTGAACTCACCATCCTGCTAACACGACAGGTAGGAGACAAGCAAGGGGCAGCAGCTGGCAAACAGTTCATTTAGTACAGCACTAAAACTATTTTCCAGGCACCTGCACTACACTAGCAATATGGTTTTGCTACAATTCTGGATATTTCTGTTTGAACGAAGACAGCTTAGCCCACACAGATGACTTGGGATGGAAGTGCCTGTGTTACCACTCGAGTGGTATCTGCAGTTTGAACAGACTTTGTATCCCTAAAGCTTGTGAAGCATGACTGGTCTAGATTGTTATTATCAGGCTTTATTGCTGGACATTTTCCACCAACACATTTATATAAATGCAAATAGAGAAGATGGAAAATGTTCAACCTTCCATCCAAGCCTCATGATTCACTTAGTGTGTGTAAAAAGCCAGAGAGTTGTCCATTATATCCTCAACTCTTCCAAATTTCCCTGCCTGTCCTTCACACCTAAGCCATCTGGTTGTCATTTCTTGGCTCTCCTCGTACCTCTTGCACAAACGAACCATCTGCTCAGAGCCTTTAAACTTCTATTTACAATACATACCCTTTTATCTATTTTACAACTCTTTGCATATGTCAAAATTTTAATTACACAGTCACATATTAGGATGTCATCCGCTCAGGGGGCTTTTTCTAACAAAAATGTCTGTGATGGGCTAGAAGGCATTTAAAATGTGTTTTATGGCTCCCTGATATATGGTATTTATGAAGAGTGCACCAAATTTTGGAGTGAAGAAGCAGATGATGCATGAAGCCAATAATTGTTCCACGACACCTCCAAGTGATTGATGTCTACATAATTCCATAAATGCAATTGCTTTATTAAAATGCAATAATAATAATATTAATTTATTTGAAAATTCACTTTGGCTAACAGCTAATGCATTTAAATTTCATACTCTCTAATGCAGCCCTGTCTCCTTTTAAGCTGAGGGGAAAAAAAAGGTTTATTTCTAGAAATTTATTAGATACTTCAGATCCCATAAAATATAAAAATGTAGGAATGACTTTTATAAATGCTATAAATATGATTAATCCACCTCCCATAGAAGGAGGGCAAGACTGATCTTACTAAACAAAAAAGCAGCTGAGAAAATGAAGAAGTACCAGTTGTACTACAATTGCTGTGCATATAACCAGAGTGCAGACACACAAACAAACACAGCACTTCCTCACTCCAGCCAGGTGGAGATTCCTTCATGCAGATGAAACACTTCTCATCCCAATTGTTCCCTGTTCTTTCAGGATGCCTTTGCTGAGTTGATTCCATTTTAGGCCACGACCTATTTTGCATGGTGATTGAGTGTGGAGGGAGTTTTAATAAGATGAGGTGTTAGAGGAGAAAGAAGCAGCAGATCACTGCAGATTGTGCTCAGGAAATTACTGAGCAGAATGAGATTTCCTTTTGCTGGACTTCAAGGGCTTTTCTTGCATCTGTTTTTTTCTCCTTCTTGAGGTGTGAGGGTTGCTCAACTTGTCTGGAAAGAGGAAGGATGTACTAGCAATGAAATCTAATAATACATGGAAAGTACTCTGGGAAGGAAGTATTGGTGTCTTGGTTTTAAAAAAAAACCCATCTTGAGAGAGATACAAAGAGGTTCAGGCTTTCAGAGGAAGGGCTCCCACTGAAGCACAGGTGAGATGAGTCTGGTTGCACCAGGGCTGATCCTGAATTGGATGGATGACAAGGAAATCATCCTGGCTCACTCGCCATGTCTGCAAATTGCTTTGTGCAGAACTAGGTGATGCTATAGAGACCTCTGCTTCCCCAGCTGCTTGCAGCAAGGACCAAGAGATACATGGAAGTCCTATAGAGTAGATCCCAAATGAAATAATGTGAAGTACAGAGACACTTGCCAGTGCCTAAATGAAAAACCTTTGAAATGGTTTAAATTACTGTAAGGACAATTCTAGGAAGCAGTCACCAAGACTCAACTCCTTTGGGCAGCACCATCTCACAGTGAGCTCAGAATCACTCCAAGCCACTTGCTAGTAAATTGTTACAGGTGGCTGCCCCATGGCACACACTCACACAGGTCTGAAGGCCAGTAGAAGACCAGCTGGTGGGAGGCAGGATCGTAAAGAGGACTTCCCACAAGTGCCACAGACACAGTGCTAGAAGGCAGGTCCCAATTAAACCTGGCTAACCCCATCCTTCGGCCTCCACAACTGACTGCTAGACTGACACAGTTGAAGTGTAGCACCACATCCTCCACCTAAATCCCATCAGGGAAAGTCCCATCTCTTGCCTTTCATTTCCTTTTTTTCCCTTGGCACTTTGATATACTCAAAGGCTTCCCATGGTACCCTCCACCCTAGTATTTCTGGGGCAGCTTTCCTGCAAGGTCATGAGATTAATCAAGCTTTTGGATACTTATTTGCCTCTGTCTAGTTCTGCACACACAGTGAGGTACTTTTTGTGGCATTTTATTAACTTGACTTGAGTGAGCAGCTGTCCTACATCTAAAATTACACAGGGTATTGGAGCAATTCCAACAGAGCTATTCTAGGCATGCAAATGGGAGAGATAATCCCACCTTTTTTGGTAATTGATTAAGGTAAATAACTAAAGCCTGGAACAAACTGAAAGGAACCCCTTCACTTCTAATTATTCCTCTTTTTTTAATGGCACAGCTTTTGATTTCACTGACCAAACACTGATAGAAATTTTAATATCTTCACCTGATGTTATTGTGTATGTACCTATAAAGGCAGCTTCTTTACTGAAATTAAGGAAACCAGGTTCATTGCAATATTTAAAAAACCTGTTTAAAAGATTGGCTATCATGACCCCTCAATTTACCAACTGATTTTCTGTTACCTAACTAGGGCTGCACGAATTAATGATAACAGATTTAAGTCCTCTTCAGGCATTATGATTCCCTTCTCCAGCTATTCAAACAGTGGGGATTAGACTTTTAATCCAGATCAATACTACCTGATTTAATACCCTATTTTCAGTGGCTTTCAAATCCTCAAATTTAATTGTGTAGCTTGAATGACCAGCTACCTCATTTTGGAGGTTTTTCAGGTTTTTTAAAAAGGCATTTTGGACATAAGTTTAAGGAGCAAGACATATGCTTTACATAAAAGTTATTATAAATTTTCTGTTGAAATGCTTGAATGTTTCTACGGTTTAGATGAGTGACTTGGAAAACCTTTTCTGTTCTTCATAAGTTGATAAAGAGTAGTAGACAATAACATGAATTTCTTTCAATATGGAATTGTTTAAGTTACAGATCAGAACAGAGAAAGCTCATTAGATAATAACTCTTCCTGTGGTGTCAACATCAGTTACCTCAGTGCTTTTTGTACTGTTTCTGTGCCAGCAAAACAAGAGGGGATAATCAATTGATCTATATTTTCTCACCAAAGCTGACACAAAAATCTCTTCTGTGATATATCTGTTCTTTTTTTTGCTGCAGGTATACAATGACTTCATACATATTTTATGAAAGCCTTTCACCAAAAGCTCTTGCAATCCCACAAAAATGCCTGCTCGTTGTGTTTTTTGAGAGGCAGGGAGATGGATATTTGGAAAATTATGGACTTCAAAAATAGCTTTGGATTCTCTGACCTCCTTCACTAATGCATACTGCTGTAAGACCTGGAAGGGTGGAAAGTGCAATTTCCAGGGAGGGAAAGGTGGAGACATGTCCTGAATCTTCATGGCACTGATCATGATCTCTCAGCTGGGCATT
>NW_009953077.1:93946-139213 GCF_000747805.2 Chaetura pelagica
CATTCCTGTTGCTGGAGCTGTCTCCTCCTCTACCAACCTGCTAAGCCTGGTGAGAAAATGCATCAGCCCCATCTGCCTGAGAATTAAGTCTGACAGAATTAAGAGGCAGCTCTGAAAGTGGCTGTCTCTTGCTTTCTGACTATTCTTACCATAATTTAACAATTTTCCTGCTTTCCAGCACTCTGTGATTGGAGGGAAGCACTTGTACCATTTGTTATGAATGCTTTTTTCTACCCATTCTCATTACTGTAGAAGCTCCATCATCAACAGGCTTGAAACATGAACAATTAAATCAAAATTTTCTTTAAGCATTTACCAGACATCACAAAAATCCAGCTGTGTAAAAGAACCATCTTTGAGACCAAATACTGTTTGCAATCTTACAATTTACAGACTAAAAATTAAATGACTATTTTTATCCTTCTTTTTTTGCCCAGCACTAACTACATTTGTCAAAGCAGGGGTGCTTTGGAGTCAAGTTTTATTGATTCTTATTTACTTATTTATTTGTTTATTTATTTTTAGCAAACTGTAAAAATGGCATATGAAGTTTTCATTGCTGCATTAGACTTGCAGAAGGCTTCCTGGACCAGATTCCAACTCCTGCTGCCTCCATGTCACCTGCCAAGAGCTCCTGAATCCCAGTCAGGGTGACAGTCTCCAATGCACTGCAGCCACCTGGCTCACTGCTTGGTTGGGGCCACCAAACTTGAGTGCAGAGAGGTTCTCAAAGGAAAGAGGAATCAGACGGATGGAGCCTGAGAGAACCATCCATGGGCAAGAAGAATATCACCCAGCAGTGGACATCACTCACAGGTCAGCAGAGACCTTGGTCACCTTGGGAGCAGGGAACAGTTCTGAGAGAAAGTTGGTTGATTCTGTCTTTGCTTGAAAGACTCTTTTTGGGTCATGTTGTGCTGCAGTATGGGTTTTATTCTTAGGTTTGAGAGATGACTTGGGCTGTTTTTTTTGTGTGGAATCTTCCTTAGCTTTGTCTTTCATTTCTGTGAGTTGTCTTCCACTCCCTTCTGTGGTTTAGAGATGAGAGGCAAAGCAGAAATAGTTTGGAAACTACTCTTTTCACAGATTCCCTTGATAAACTGCTTTCTGAGGTGCTTACCCACCAGCTTTCCATGAGCTTCTAATCCCATTCTCTTGGTCTTCAGTTAACCAGACTGAATCGGGCACAATTTTTTAACTGATTTTCCAAATAGCTCATTGGTGATCACTACTTGGAATGTTCCTTGGGTTACCAGTAGGGACTTAGATACCTGGTTTAGTAATTCAATAGCTTGTGTAATATTTTCATTTACTTATAATTACACAGTGAAGGGGTAGAATGTAAAGGTTAAATTTTACCAGTGTTACAGGAGATGAAGGAGGAGGTCCTGGAGTCTGGTGCTATGGACTCCACTGAGTGCAGCTGAATTCCTGAAAACTTTTATAAGGTCAGTGAAATTAATTGGGTGGGATCTGTAGCCAGAAGTGCTAAGAGGTCCGAGATCAGCTAGAGTGAAGGGAAAAGTAATCAGTTTATGATGTTATCTGATAAAGATAGGAGTGAGTAATTTTAATGCAATCCAGAGAGGTACAACAATTTGCTGCATCTGCTGAGACATCAGCTCCACCTGCAGAACAGGCAGTTGAACTGCTCTGAGCAGAACAGGCTGAGCAGGCACCCAAACCAGAGCAGTAGTTGCTCTAGCAACTGTGCACCTACAAAGAGGTACAAACAAGAAGCAGATTAGAGAGGACTGCAGGGGTTACTGAGTCCTACACAACTTCACGTCAATGAATTGTTGACAACAGGAGTAAGTAACTCCTAGAAGGTACATTATTCTGTAAAGCATGAAAACAGAATTTACATGTCTTCTTCCTGAAGCAATCAGGATTTTTCATATTTCTGTTGCTAATTGAAAAGAAGATCAAATAAACCACAGAGTCTGCCCTGAAGCATCTCCAGCCTCAAACAACTTAGTCTCACAAGTGCTAAGTATAATCTGTGGTGCCAGCTCTGCTGGGCAGGGTAAGGAATTTCCCAGCAAATGATCCCAAATCTCAACCAAAAATTCTGCATTTGCCTCTTAGTGTATCTGGAAGTGAGGAAGGCTGCTCTCTCTTGCAGTCAAAACATGTCATCTGCATATTCTCACACAGAGAGCAGCAGAGGCTCTAAAGCCTATCTCAGAGCCTGCTTGATTTCCTGGCTGCCTTATTTGTTTACAACAATGCTCTTAAAATTGTCTTTACCATCTGTGTGGTTTCTAGTTGTTTGAATGAGAATGAGATATTAAAATGCCATCCAGATGTCTAGATGCATATCAGCATTAACATATTATGCAAATTGTCACAAGGAGAGGGTTTTTTTCTTCTTAAACAAAACAATATTTTTAGATGGAATGGAAAGAAGTAAATCTGTGAAGGGTGACAAGCCAAAAAAAAATGCAGTGAGCATATTCAGCTGAACTTTTCAATCACTCTTTCTGAAAGGGTTAGGTACAAAGTGTCCTTAGTTGTTTTTACTGTGAATCTGTAGAAGGACAATTGGATAAAAACATAATCTTAACCAAAAAAAAAAAACAAAAAAAAAGATATCCACAAAGAGCAAGAAAACACCACTAAGCCTGAAGATCTCACAAGATGAATTAAACACAGTGAAATATAAAAGTTGCCTCTGTGTATTTATCTCATGAGGATGGGACCTCATGTACAATAACAAATATTTGTTGGTTACTGAGCCTCTAATTTAAAGAAACCTCTGGCTCTGACTCTACATTTGTTTACTTGAAGATAAGTCCATTGCATCAATAGTGAAAGATCATAACTGAGCCTTCATTGTTCTCAAAAAATAAGAAGTGGGATCAGAAAACTAAAATAAATATCTTTTACTGGGGTTGATTTTTTCTGGGACTTTGATTATTACAACTAAAAAGAACCATGATCTCTCCTTAATGTTTCCTTAAAGCTTAGTGTACTAAAAAAAGAAATTAATAATGGAATGTTAAAACCTGCAAAAAGTATTTTCTTCCCTTTTGGTCTGAAGAAGTGAGGGTGGAAGTTGGCTCCAGTTGGTAGGTTCAGTTTGGCCCATTGGAACAGTTTGTAGTGAAACACAAAAATCATTGCTGTGTTATTTGACTTCAGCTATTTTAATTGTCTAACCTTAAGCTGGATGGAAGGAGAAAAAGAAAAATGGAGTCGTATAAAGTAGGGATAGGGAAAAAAAGTTTTTACAAAGTCACCTACTCCATCATTTTTATCTCAAGATGGCAAAAACCAGACTTAAATTGTGTCTGACAGGTTTCTGCTTAACCTGTCCTTCCTCTGACGGAAATTCCACTCACTTGTACATTATTTATTCCACTACCTAGCTAGCCTGTAGGCTGGACACTTTCTTCCTAGTGTGTAACCTGTACTTCCCTTGCAGTTCAGTAATGGAAATGATCCTGTCCCTTCCCTGATGGCAAGGAGCACACTTTCCAGCCTTCTTCCTCCCAGAGGACAGACCCAATGGTAGGTTAGAACAACCTTTCTCCTACGTGAAGCCTTTTAACCTTCTCTACCCTCCTTCTCCAGACTAACCAAGCTCAGTTAGTTCAGGTTTACCTCATACTTCATGTCTTCTGCAGTTCTGAGTCTCTGGCATGTTCTCCTCAGAATTCCCTTCAGTTAATCCCAGTCTTTTCAGCAGGATTGGGTCCAAGGCAGGGCTGGGGACTCCAGCTGTAGTCTTACTGATGAGTAACCTCCAACAATGACTTCACATTTGAAACATACTCTTCCTATTTATAAATCCTGATCTGATGTCTGCTTTTCTTTGTTAATGACACTCCTACTGTCTGAAACAATAATAGTATTAGAATGTCTCCCACCACAGCTCCTCTCCTGCAGACATCTCCTGCTCCTTCCCCAGCCACAACACTCTTACCTGCTCACCGAAAGGCATTTGGCTAATTTGAGATCATCTGTTCTCAAAACACCCATGCTGCTTCTTTTCTTGTCAGCTCTTACCTTCTGAGTGCTTAAACAGATTGTCTGACAATTTATTCTGATATCTTTCTTGGCACAGAGCAGAGTATGATTGGTCTGTAATTCCTCTACGTTTTTTAAACATATGATGTTGTTATTGTTCTTTTTTTGTCTGCTACCAGGAGTGCAGGATCTTCACAAAGAGGGTGTCTATTATCTGTATTCCAAGGGCTTAATCCAGGGAAGAATGTAGAGGAAAGGACTGAATTTCAGCTGCTACTGCAGCTACTCCTGAGGATAGATGACAGATCTGGTCTTCTGTGGATCAATGATATCACAAAAATTGATCTTTGATAAATAGGTTGAGAGTTTGAGTGTCCTGTAGCAGGTGGGAAAACCACATGCACTTTGTAATATACATATGTAGTAATTCTAGCAGAGTATGTGCACAGTCCCATCCCGAGAGATTTTTCTGTCTGGCAGTTTGTTGCATTTGCTGGGTTTTTGCTCTAAAACCACCAAAGGCTTTTAATGATAATGCTCAAATGTCAGTCTAATGTCCCCAGAAAGTAAAAAGAAGGACACCTAATCATATAGTTTAGCTCCTTCAGTCATTAAACAGGAATCCTAGTTTGGAAAAAGGGAAAAAAAAATAATGCTGTTTTGGGAATTGCTAACTATTCAGAGAATAAATCTGCTTGTGGATTAGTGACTGCAAAATAAAAGCCCATTTGCAAGGGATGAACAATAGCTGCTTTTTGTACCACTGTGCTTGGAGTGTCTGCAGCCAGATACAAACATTTGCAAACAATCCATCCATGCAGCTTCATTAGAGTTCCTGAGAATTATGAACTGATGCCAAGAAGATAATAAATAGACCACCACATATTTTTTTTTTACATCTGCTTTTTGCTTGGCATGAAGGGAGTTTGGTAACACTTCTTAAAGCAGCAGAGTTTAGTCTGCTGAACTTCATTAACTGCAAAGTGTGGAGCTCCTGTTGGTGAGACCCTCCAAATGCTAAAAGCAGAACCTCAGTGGATGAACAGTGGGATGAACCAGGGGTCCAAACTTGCCATATCCCAGACCTGTGCATTCCAAACTTTGACAAAAGTCTTGGCAGTAAAGGCTCTTGTGATATTTCTTTTGAAAAGAAACAACAGTAAAAACTTGCTTGGCTTGAATCTCTACTGCCTGTGCAGTCCTCCAGGGTGGCAGCCAGTCCTTTTTTACAGGGTAATACTAGCCCTTCTTTAGAGTCTAATATTACCCTAAAACACCAATGAAATGTAAGGTCTCCCAGCTTGTGTCATTCAGATGCAGGAAGGATTAATGTGCTTTTCCTATGCACGGTTACAAGCAGAATGAATCTGCTGCTGCTCTTCACCCTGAAAAATATTTGTGATCCCAAACACCAGACCAGCTGGTTTGCAAGCATTCACCTGGAAGTTTTCATTCATGCTCTCACAAGTCCAAAGCATGAATAACTGATGTAATAGATTCTAGGCTTTAACTGTTGTCACTCTTCTGGCTTTTATATCTGGTCTCACAGGTGGTGGTCAGCCTGGGTTTCAGGGGGTGTAGGCACTGCCTGGATTCTCATGTGTTTTCACATATGTAAGAGTGTTTTACTGTGAACTGTTCTGACACTTTCAAGAATGGCTAATTATGCACATTCAGAGGTCTCTTTCAAAGCCTTACCCCAAACATATTGATCCTCCATTGACACTCCTTGCCCTTAATAGACTGATGGGCAGCCAGGCTCTTTCTGCCTTATTTGATCTCTGCTGCTTACCAGAAATGCAATTTCTTTTCCAGCAGAGGTCTGGACCCACTTTTCATTTTGTATCTTCCTGCATTACCTCACTGGTTGTTTTTCCTGCTGTTCGAACCTTCTTCAGAGAGACCTTCAAGGGAAATAACAGAATTGCATCAAGGGAAATAAAAGATTTGATGTAATCCTGAGACACACTTTAGTTAAACATAGGCAATTTGTCTTAGAGCAGTTCAATATCCGGATATAAACATCTGGCCTGGGTATACCTGAGGCGATGGTGTCTGTCCCAGAAAGCTATGACTCCATTAATTAAAACAGATCATCAAGTGATAGCAATAATTTTAGTGGCATATTAACAAATAATTTGTATTTGAGCCCCTGTCCTTCACCATGACTTTCCCTAAGCACTTCATGAGTGAGCTTCAGTTGCACAAAATATTCCTGACACATAAATTTGAGCTAGAAATACTTTCCTTGCAGTTATTTCTTAAACGCTTCTCAACTAGTATACAGGGAGGTAAGACTAACCATTCTCAGTTTACAGTATTACCAGTTTGTATGTAAGAACCATGTGCAGAATGTACCATGTGCAGATCAAATGTCTGGAACTTTGCTTTCAAAGTGCCATCTCAAAAAGTACTTTTCAATCTAGACAAGAACACTTCACAGAGTGAAAGTGGTGCTATCAGGTTAATGCATTACTTATGAGGAGTGATTTGCTCAGCTCTATGCAAAATGGAGGAACATTTTTAACCAGTTAAATCAAAGCTCTATGAAAAGAGGTGAAAATATGCAGTTTTCTTCTGTTTTCTCAGTTTCATGGCAGATTGGTTTAATTCCTTACTAAGCCTTAACTTTCCAACTTGTCATAGGGCAGCTGTCAAAAAAGGTCTGTGCCCGAAAAGGTGAGCAACCTCTGGGCTGTACAACTGGGAATAGTGACATTGCTGCCTGTTCTGGCCTCCTTTTTTAGCCACGTCTGTGTCCTTCTCTTGAGGTTTTACACAGCATGTTTTCTTCCCCCTTTAATTCCCTTTATATATAGTTCCAACAAAGATATTGCAACATGAGCAGCAATAGAGGCCAGGATGGAAAATGAGTTCCTGTTAATCATGCAGGTCCACCTCACTGGTTAATTAACAGCACATCTTCCTGCCTCTGTGTAGGACTTCAGAACTGATTAACCAGCAGCTTTCAGTGCTGTCCCACCACATAAGAAAACATGGCAATAAAAGAGGATTCAGCACCACGGAAACTTAAATTTCATTGACAGCAACAACGTGAACAAGAAAATGTGAGATATGGGGAAAATATCAGAGGGGGGAAAAAGCCTAAGAAAACAATTCTTCAAACCTAAAAATATAAAAAATGCAGAACAGCTTACCAACCAATGGAACACATTTCTGAACTGAGGTTGCAAGAGAAAACACTTCAATCCCACAAGAGGCAATTAGAAGATCCTGTGGAAATAGTGCATTAAAAAGATGAGTCTCCAAAGGAATGAACTGCATTTTCCTCATATCTTTTTTTTATTACTCTTCACATAGAATTCATCTAACTGCATATTCTCTCCACAGTGTTTGAATGTTTCTTTCCCCTTTCAGGATGATTATCTGTCCTCTATTGTAAGCAGGTATGAATAAGCAAAAGCTTTCAAGGCTGCTGAAAAGGATGAAGTACTTTTTTATTTCTCTTTGTAGAACACAAAGCCTATAGGAGGGAAATTGCAAAATATTGTTCTTCTTGAACATGCATTAGAGAAGTAGTTGGTTTATTTACTCATATCTCACCTGAAACAACCCACAGATTCATTTAAATAAATAAGCTTGCACTGCAGAGTAGGTTTTTATGTGCGGAGTGGGGTAAAGAGTAATGGAAAATCTTGTGCAGAGTGGATTACTCCATGCTTAGGCTTTCTCTTTATTTTGGCTGTTTCCCTTGTAGAGGGGCTTTGAGCTGAAAGAGTTTGGGAATCTCATAATCCAGGGTATTTAGTTCTCGCTTTTAGACATTTATGACCTTCAAGATCAGCTCACATGTGGTTTAAAATGTATTTTCCATTGTAATTCTTCAGTTGCAGTCACCTGGAATCTGAAAAGTCCTTTGCACCACTGGATCTCTTACCTCCTTTGTGCCCAGAGGGAGATCTGCTCTTCCTTGGAGGTAACTGGAGACACATTACAACTTTAGGTCAATAGGCTTTATGATCAATCAACTCAAAGGCACGTACCTGTCCTATTAATAATGCAAATGTGCTAGGATTATTGAGTTATGAGTAGCTTATACACAAATATTAGCCACTAATACCTTCATTAAAGCTAAGTAAAGTATTAATTAGCTTTGATGCTGCTGGATTGGAGAGTAATAGATAGTTTTCCCAAGGCCTGCTCTAATTGATTAGTGTGATCCCATGCTGTGCACTGTGTTGCCACAACAGAATTGATCTTTTTCCTAGATGAAGACAAACAGCATTTTAAACCACATTCAGGGATGTTTCTGAGAAGGCTTAGTTAGGGATGTAAGTAAGGCAAATATTCTGCTAGAGAGCTTTATCCTGCATAGGATCTTACTCTGAAAGTAACCACTTTCAGTTTGATCTGACTAATTTTAGATCCAAAGGAGAAACAGAATAAAATATTCTCCATTTTCACTGTGTGCTGTAGGAATATAGGCAGCCTACCAAATTGGGATTATTCTCCAGTACTCCTGAAGTGCTGCTTCCTAAAGTGATATTCCCATTTTGTCCATCTTATTTCTCATAAAACTGTCAGCTTTGACTTTCCCAAGCAGCAGGTTAAAAACCCACCACTTGATAATGCCTACATAAGAAAATACCTGTAGCTCACACCTCTTACTGAGCCTTAAATACATGGCCCTTGGTATCTGTTGTCATCCAATTTAGTGCCAAAAAAATGCATCTCCATACTCACAAGAAAGGCCCAAAGTGCTGAATAGTGTAGACTGAACACAAATTATATATAAGTAAAGTCAGGAAGCAAAAAGATCACAGCTGGCACACTCATTAGTTAAGCATGCATGTGCTTCTCATAGGTGCTCAGATATGAAGCCTGTATTTTAAAGCCAGTTAAAGCATTGTTGCAGAAATAAGGTTGTAAAATATTACTGCCAATCACTTGAAGAAGGTGCATGTTGCTCAGTAATTATGCAATAATGGAAAAATGTTTGTTTTTTTTTTTAAATTTCATTTATTCTTGTTTCTCAGTTCTCCTTGGAGGAATGCAGGCAGGAATCATACCTGGAAAATCCTGATGATGTAAAGACTCTGGATTTCTGTGCTGATGAAGGTAAGAAGTGCTGGCTTTGTCAGCATTCTGACCACAACAGTGAAGGGTCTCCTTGAGGAGAGTGGAAACATCTGTACTTTCATATTAGACAGGTTTAATAACAGGAAATGTTTTTTTCCATGCAGCTTTTAAAAGGTCTGAGACAAACCTGTGGAAGACCATCAGAATATTTCTAACAGTATCACTGACCTAAACTAAAGGTCAGTGATAAGAACTAGAGAACTAAAAAAAGTTTGTCTAGGTTTGGACTGAAGGGGTGCTACTCAGAGATGAATAATCTCAAGTTCTCAGAAGGGTCTTGATAAAGGAAAATTTCAGTTTCCTCCCAGTTTTGTTTTTTTTTCCCTAACTCTAAATGACTCATTGTCCCTGTAATATCATCACATGTCTCTGACTTCTGAAAGAACCTTTTTGTTTGTAGCTCTTCACTGACAGTAAATGGCATTTGGTCATTTACCATTATCTCTTCTGATTTTCTGAGAGCTAATTGGAAGGACCATAAGAAAAGCTATCAGAAGAGTAGAGCACTGAGGGATAAGAGAAGAAAAAGAGCAGGTCAAGATTACATTGGATCTTTGCAATATACTGCAATATTTCTTTCATGAGATGTGGAGATCTAAAAGGCAATTGTTAAAAAGAAGGCAGAAACAGGCCTGCTAATATCCATTCAAAAATCAATAGAAGTGTCTAGTTTGATACAAAGTTCTATAGCAATTTCTAGGGAAAATACTTAGTTTATTACATGACAAACATCTTTATTGCATAGGTTAAAAGAGGCAGTAAAAGGAAAAATATTGCTAGCATTTTGGAACATAGCAGGAGTGAAGAACAGACATACCTGGGCACAAAGCTAAGATAGCCAAAGGAAAAATACAAAACCCAACACCAAACCACAAAGAAAACCTTATCCGAGTTGTTGCTTTTACCATCCAAACCTGATGTTTGAAGGCAGGAACATGTTTGGTAATCAAAAAGCATTATCTATCTGGCTGATGTTTCCTAGGGTTTTGGAACAAGTAGAAATGACATTATTAAAACTATTGCAGCTTATGAGTAATTTGGTCTTGTCTGCATTGACTTCAGTAACCACAGCAGGAGATTCCTTATATCTTTAGCTGCTTGTGAATGCAAATCATCAAGTCTTTATACATATCACTTGTTATTAAAATTCATTTTTGATAGCAGAGAATGAAGGCAGTGAAAAATTGTAAATCAAAGTATCTACTTGAACAATGTCCTGTTGTGTCAATGTGATTTCAATAACTCCTGATAAAAAAGGTAGAAGAATGTGATGACAGTTGCAGGAATAAAGTTTTTACTGTGTTCCTGTCTCAAATTTAGATCAATATGTGGATGTAGCATGAAAAGACAAGCAATAGTGGGAAAAACAGCGATGCTGGTTGTATGTAGCAGACAAGTAAGATACAGGCATCTTTATAAATCAACTCTACAGGCAGAGCACAGAAGGATTAACAGGTGGTGAAACAAAAGATGACATATACAACACTGACGGTGAAGAAATATGAGCAGGTTGAATAGTTTGGACAAGCTTTAGCTCAACACAACACACTTTTGAAAATTGATGGCTTTTGAAATAACTGATGAAGGTTTCTGCCCTGCTCACAGGGCCTGCTGGCCCCTGGGACTAGGGATGAATCCAGCACCATTGTTAGGATAACTAACTATAAAGCTGAGCAGGTGCTGATGATCCCTTGCACCAATTTGAAATTATTCTGGTCACCAATTACTCAGGCTGAGGCTGGAACCACTTCCAATTGTTCTGACTGCACTGTGTGATATTTCCACAGCTATTGATGCACCACCAGATCAGAAGTTACACTGTTAAAATAATGTCAGGAAGAAGATTCATTGTCATGCAAATATTCCTACTGCTTTGCTGGGGGGATGGAGGGGAGGGTATTGCTGAATTCCTTAGGGATAAGGCCTAAAATAAATGTTAGCCTTGGGGTAGATTAAAGGCAAGTAAACAGAGCAGCAGAAATATCTGTCATAATAATGAAGGTAGAAGGAGATGGCTTTTCCAGCTTGGTAACCTTCATCAAACAAATGCAGGATGAGATCATTTGAACACAGCCTGGAAGAATTAGGGGATGAAAAATAAGTGGAGTAAATCAACAAGCATGCCAGGTGATACTCTGCAGTGAAGATGGAGGTTTCTTTTTTAATTTACTGAAAGGGCACATTCTTTTCCCACAGGGATGAAGCCATGAGGACTCATTGCCAAGAAATGCTACTGGATAGACACCTCCTCACCTAGAAAACTGTGGATGTGTTTGCAGGACAGAAAAAATGATGAGGAAACTTTTGTTGAAGGTATGCTCTGTGTGTGTGTGTCTGTGCCCACTTCCATTTAGGGCTAAAATAAGTGCCTAATGTGCAACATGGATAGAATCAGAAATTCAAGCAATGGAATAAATGACAGTAAGTGTTTGGTCTGTACCCTTTTTATCCTGTTAGCTGGTCAGATTTGTCTTCTGTATCTTTCCTTAGAAAGCTGCTTGCCTGCTCCCCAGGCTGTTAAAAGGAAGGACTGATTAGGGGCTTTAACCTGTGCAGTTCCAGCTGGGCTGTGCAGGCTGGGCAGGCAGTGCATGAATGTTGCTTGAAAATGACAACATTCCATCCTTGGCCATACCAAGGAATAGTAAGAAGAAGGAAGGGTGGTGATTTGTATCATGTCACGATGTCTTTGGAAATGGAGTAGATCCATTCAGGCTTCTACCTGTTTCTCCTGGGAACAACACTGAGCTCCATTCAGCTCAAGATTGTGTCCCAAGGTGTATTTTGACCAAGAGAATATAAACCAGTCATGTAGACTGGTGGGTACCTATAATCCTATAATGGCAGTGGCATGAACGTGCTTGTAATCTGTCTAGACTTGTATATCTATACCTACCTCACGTGCTCTGCTTTTTGCATCTGGGGCAAGTTTTTAAGTCTGTCCTGACTTCCACACAGTTTAAAATCTTCTGTTTAGACAGCACTAATATATTTTAAACTATTGTTGATCTGCTGCCTACACTCTGTGGCATCTAAGTCTTCCAGAATATCTGTACCACCTGTCAGAGTGTGAGAATTAACATTCTAGTTATCACAAATAAAGGGATGAAGTAATTTGATAATAAGTTTAGGCATAGCAACCATCACCTGTTCAAAAAGGATAGAAATGAAGCTTCCTCTGGGGAATTCTGGATGACTAGTGAGGCAAAGGCTGAGTTAGACAGATACACAGAGAGCTAAGCTATGTGGCTGGTTGAAAAGGGTGGGTATAGATGAGCACGAGACAGAACAAGGATGAGCTTTCAATGGTGATGGTAAAATGAGATTGCTTTGGAGAACAGTGTGGGGATGAGGGAGATAGGTATTTATCCCAATAATGGTTTAGTGTTCCACAGTGACCGTGGCCATGGTGATTATGGGTTAAAGCACCCACCTTGGAAAAGGAAAAAAATCTGCTTCCTACCTCTACTCGAGTGAGTTTATGAAGACTATAGCAGTTGAATTTATGCAAGGTGATTAGCTTCAAAAGAGACATCCAGAAGTTGTCCCTGATGGTCCAGGGAGGACATGCTGAAGCAGGAATTAAATCCTTGAGCAGACCACAGAGCTCAACCTCAGTCTGCTGCTTCCCAGGTCAGCAGTGGAATTAACAGCCTTCTAGGTGGGAAAGACACAAGGGACCGTGTTTAGCATGAAGTTCAGACCATTATATCTATTAGTTTGGGTCTTTCAGGCACCACAGCTGGGGAACATCTGCTCTGGCACAGGCTCATCTGCATGGCCAGAGAAACAGTCAATAACTGACATCTGAGCTGAGGTTTTGAGGACGCTCATGTAAATGTTTGCATAAAAAAAAATAGTATAAAAAATAAATCAAAATTACTGAGATTGAAATACTCTTAGAGGGTCTAGCCCATGGCACTTCAACAAGATAAAAAGTTACATTTTTGGAGATGCAACTAACGAGTGATAAAAACCAATCCAACAGAAACTGCTGCTGGGAGATCTGACTGGGTTCCTACAGTTAATATCTAAGTCATGCTGCAAGCTAGAGAGAAATATTTTTCACAATCCATTCATTGTTAATGAACATCCAAGCTAGAAAATTAAAATAAACCAATTTTATCACTCAGATTTAATGATTTCCTGCTGGGCCTTTTTAATGTTCAGAATTGGCCTTCTTTGAAGTACTTAGTTCATCAGAAAATTTCCATCAGTCTTCATTTCCTCTCCACTGAATGTTACTCTCAAATTGTCACCTTTCTCTTTCAGATGTTTATATTTAAAGGTGACCATTGCCAGCATGAACAACTTCTACTTCTCCCCCAGCCTGCAGTTCATAATGCTGTTTGAACATTCAAAGCCCTCGTGTACTGAAACAAGGTGAACATTCAGCTCCAGAAATTTCAAATCCAGGTGAGGTGAACTTGCTGATTAACTCTTGTGAACGAAATGGGTATTTTAGGAGGGTGCATGGATGACAGCAAATGAAAAATCTGTCCTAAAATATAGTAAAACCTGCAGGAAATACAAGGCACCTGCTGAGAAAACAGCTTTCTCTTTAGCTATGATGTTTAATCTTTTTGACTCTTGCTTAGTTCTTCTGGGGCAGAGGGAACATGGGCAGAGATTTCACAGTCCTGTCATTGCCACCAAAAATGCTCATATTAATCTAGATTTGCATGCTGAATGACTGTTGGCAATAAGGACAGTTAAGATTCCAATATCACTTTCCCTTCAAGGATACTGAAGAGCATTAGCAACATTAAGCTCTGAGGTTGGTCATTTACTAATGAGGAAACTGATTCAATGAGAAATCAGGACCTTAATCTCTCCTCCATTGAAGGCAATGGAAATAATGTTATGATTTCCTTGGGCAGACTGTGTGTGGCTTGTAAAAGGTCACAGAAAAATTAGAGCAAAAATCTGGTGACTTTACTTGTTCACTAGAAGAATAACTGTCCCCTTCACTGGTGGTGGAGACTGGAGCTCCAAATGAAATCTGTAAGGAAGGATCTTTCTACAGAAGAACCACAAGCCAGTCCCACCAAGCGAAAGAGCCAAAGTCCTTGTATCCTGTTTGCATGCTTAGAAGTATTTTAAGGACTTTAGTACAACTGAAAGCTGTACCTCATGTCATACCAATGAAATATTCCAACTCTTTGAAGCAGTTAAACTCTAACAAAAGGCTATTCTCTGTTGCTGAGACCTTTTCCTGAACTAAAAGCATCTGGTTTTCAGAGCGACATGATGACATTGAAGAATTTGCAATTAAATTCTCCCAGCTTGTTATTTTAGAGGTAGCATTCTCCAAGGACCTGACCCAAGGCACTCTGTACTCAGCAGGAGTCTTTCTGCCTCGGGGCTTCCTTGATGTTTTGCAAGATCCTCTATCTCTGGTAATATTTCAAGCAGTTTATTACAAAATTCCATAATGCAATATGCATTGCTCGTGTGGCTAGAAACCCTTATATCAGCAGCCCAGATAAATGCTGGTACTGCTGTCATAATACACTTCAACAGAGGGAAGAAATATCGTGCTGTATTTACAAATCTGAGCCACTCAGGGCCTAGGGCTGTAGTAACTTAGATACAGGAGCACCAAATCATGGGAGCATACCCAGGATTATTTATGAAGATGGTCTCTGCATAGTGCTAGTGTTGTGCATTAGCACCTGTTTGATATAAGAGGAATAAACATTGCATGAAACAACACAAAGGACACTGGAAAGGTGTAGCAAGAGCACATAGTGAACCCATGGAATATTTATGTTGTACATGCCACACAAAACAGGTCAGAGCTAGTGAAGTGAAGTGCTCCCAAAACCAGGTAAGCAGGACACTTTTATAATGGTGATAGGACTGAAAGAGCATTCCTAGGCTTTTATGAGCCTTATGCTTTCTATTGATGTTCCTTCAACTTCTGTGTCATTTACAGGTCATTCTCCAGCACGATTGAAAGGATAGATTTATTTTCCTGATATTCAGAACAGACTGAAGTATTTGCACTAATCTGGGCTTAGCCAACTGTAGAGTGCAGTGAGTGACAAATGTAGTGTTCTACTGTGGCCTATAAAGGATTATTTCAGGAGTTGGAAATAATGCATATAGTTAAAGATTATGGTGGAATAACACTAAAGAAATTCATTGGGTTTGGGCCTGATGGTAATAGGAATGATAAAAAGGTGATGACTATTATAGCCTTGAAGCATTACAGTCATTTTGCTATGATAATAGTCCTCAGATTTGGTTATAGCCCTAATAAGTTACCTGAAAGTTAAAATCAGATTCTGAGGTGTGTTGGCACATAATAATGACTTATTGTCTAGAATGTAATTTCTGAAACAAAAAGAGAGCTGATCCTGAGCACAAACCTGCCTTTCTTTTCTCTTCTTCCTTTTATTTTTATTTATTTGTTTTTTTTAAGAAGAGCTAAATATGGAGTTTGTATTTCACAGCAAGAATCGATTTAGAATCATCATTTCTAGCTTGAAATACACCAAGATAAATCTCTCTCCTGCTCTCTGCTTTTATCACTCCTTGTACCAAATTATTATGGACCACATGCAGGTAATGTTTCTGTTGTTAGACACAATCCACCAAAGCTGTCAAGTGACTGAGAGCTTCAAATCAGACCCCACAGGCCTTGAGAACCCCAACAGATTGTTTTGGTTCTATTCTTGGAATATTTTAAACATTTTAAACTTTTGGCCTGTGTAAAGGAGCAGCTCACAAAAACCTGTCCTGGCTGTTGGCCTTTTTAAGTGGGGTTTGGCTGAAGGACACAGGCTCTAATACTACTTTTCTCAAACAAACCCCAACCTTCCCATTCCCTACAGTCAGATAGCAAGAGAAAAGAGTCAGAGTCACAATTTTTACCCCTTCCCAGACACACCAGGCAGCTGCCCCAGCTCTGTCACAAACAGTGCCTGTTATCAGAATATTTGCACTTCCGAGTTCTTGGTGCCTCTTGAATCCAGTCCCTCAAATGAAGGACTCAGTGTCCATGGTCACCCTAGCAATGCAAACTGTAAGACTGCAATCTTAGCCATAACAAGGTCATGTAATAAAACCCATATCAGAAGAAAAACTAAAAATAATTTTCATTTTTTAATAGTTTGTATGTAACAAAGTTTAGTAGCAAACCATGGAAGGGCTGTGAAAGTCAAGGCATTTCTTTTGTGTTGCTGATTCTCCCTCTGCCTGCAGAGAAACACAAACATACACACACAAAGAAAGTAAAGGATGAGAATAATGTTCCAGCTAAAGCCAGGCTGGTTCCAGACAAGCTGAAAAAGAAATGAAATGGTGTCACCATTATGACAATACAGAGTAGAAATTCAATATTTGTTCTATAGTTGGAGCTTGCCTTTACTTTGGGAGACTAGGCAATATTTGACTAAAAAGGGAGCAGTGTTCTCACAGTGCATTATTCATTCCAAATTTCACTCAATATAGTCAAATACATTTCTTACCCCAGAACCTGCCTGATGTCTCTGTGTTTCTGGAGCTTCACAGATCTGAATGGAAATCAAACATTCAGAGGAGATACTGCAGTTAAGTATTAAACCTGACAGCTTTTATATGTCTAGTACAATAATTGATTTCATGTTATGCTAACCTACTCTGCAGGTTAAAGCAGCCAGGATAGTTCCCTTTCATGGAACAGTCACTGAATTATTATTTTTAAGGTTTTGAAAGCACTGAGGCAATTTACATTTCTATTTTCCTTTTTAATATTGTGTATAGATGAAGAGTACAGTGAACACAAGTACAGGCAAGGGAACAAATTCAACCCTGAAATTTCCTCTGAGAAAAAATAGATAGCAAAATAGTAAAAAAAAATACATAAAAAATAATAAAATAAGTTAACTTGTTGAAGGGAGTGGTTATAGGTAGGGTTTTTTGGGTTTTTTTCCTCACTTTTTGTTCTGGTCTATTTGCTACCTGCTTGTGGCTTCTTGTTGGAGCAGGGAGTGCTTGGCAATGGCAACAGGCTGGGCACTTTCTGGCATTTCAGGGTTTAAAGGCAAACAGACTAACATTTTTTAGTAATCTGGTACCAAAAATGCATTGGCATAATGTCACTGCAGACCAATTTTGGGTTCACCAACTGTCATCTTGATCAGAGGGGATTTAGAGAAGAACAGACACTTCTCCAGTGTCCTGTGTAGAAGGGTCTCTTCCTAGCCAAGGCTCGGATTGAAGCAAACAGTTTGTTATAATGCTGCCAAATGGAAATTAATCTGTGTTTCAAAATGCTGTACTTTTTAGAGCATATATATTAATACAAGGAAACAAAGATGGGATGCACAGGGTATTGTTGGACAAGGAAAGTCAGGCAACTTCCATCCTCTGCTTCAGCAGAGCCATTTGTAGCTGGTGCTCTCACATCACACGAAGCTCCCTAAGCTGAAAATGGGCTGGTCCAGGTTGTACTGCCCTCAGTCTTCCAGGTATTGCAGTTTGACTGGAAAACACCTGGCAAAGCTGCTGCTGCCTCCAGCAGCTGCTCCAGGCACTTGATTCACATCCTGATCTCGCTCTACAGCCAAATATGTTACACCAAGTGGAAAACCATTAACTTTAGGATTAATTGAGATAATGTCTTTTTACCTACTGTTACAAGCATGACCCAGGCCTGTTGAAGTGACAGAATTTCTGCTTGGGCAAGGATCAAATCAGGCTGTGTGTGGTCAGAGACCACTTCTTTTTCCAAGCAGTTTTCACTGTGTATTTATGGTGAGGAATGAGAGTCGCTTTCTTTTTTGCACATTAGGCCTGCTGAGCTGAAGAAAATGGGTATAACTTTTCTTTTAATTCTATAATCTTATTATCCTAGCTCCAATAAAAACTGATAATGAAATCTGAGGATATTGAGAACTTAGATTTCTTCCATTAAGTTTCACTTGATATTTTTTTCAAGCAATGTGGTACTTACTATAGCCCAACTCCTTTTAAGACTACCCAGGGAAACATAAACCCTTGCAGGGAGCCATTTTCTGTCAAAATTACATCTGACCTGCATATTTTTGCAATTCTCTGATGCATTATACAGTCAGATCAGGTTGTTCCTTGACCAGTTGTTCACCCCTATCAATTGTATTAGCATTTAACCTGTCAGTTTAAATTAGAAAGGTAACAAAGGTTTCGGAAGGTTACAACAGATCCAATCTCACACAGAAGTGTGGAAGAATAATCTTAAATCATCCTTCAATGTGAGTGTTATTTTTTCTCCTGACATACATATACTCACCTTCTAGAAGCATCACTGTAGCTGGACAGCTTTTTATGCTGAAGACCACATGAGATCAGCAAAGCCTGTGAGATAAAGAGCAATATGAGCAATAAGACAAGCATGTATATTTTATTTGAACCTTTATTGCTTCTCCTGTATCTTTACTCATTTTCTCTTCTCTATCCTCTTTCAGTGCTAAATGCTCTCTTTTTCCCTCTCTAGAGATTCTAGTCTTTGCTATGTCTGATTAGTAAATTAGCTCCTATTCTATAGTCACAGAAACACATGATCAAGGGTTGGACTCCTTTAAATCCTTAAGCCTTTAAACTTGAAGATGCTGGGTCTTCAAGAGAGAGCTCAGCCTCTCCTCAAACCATCCATTGTCATCCTGTGCTATACACTTCTAACTCTACCACAACACTTTATGTGGTGTATTAATAAAATAATGTCATTTACTCATAATCCAGGACTGCAGAATTTTTCTAAAATGACAGCTAGGGTTAATGTGAGGACAGTCCAAGCTAATTCCTCAGCTGCTTTCAACCCGTAATATCAGCACGGAAAAATCCTTCAAACAAGTGCTTATGCTTGGAACAATCTGGAAATCATGTTCATTCTTTCAGATTACTATAATGATTTGGTAGCACATGAGCAAATGGCAACATACCTCTGGTCCTGCAGGGCTGTTCAGCTGCAGAAGCAAACACCTCCTCGGGGCTGCAGCTCAGGCTCTGCATAAACCCCAGTTCCCCAGGAGAGCAGCTCAGGAAACCACCTTCCAGCTGGCTCATCGGGAAGGGGCAGCACCTCCATGGACAGGGAAGTCAGAATCCCAACTGCAGGTTGCCTGAATACAAAATATGACATAATCCCTACCACACCTGCCCATACCAACCTCTCTGTGCCCCTCCCAGCATCAACACAGGCGTCTGAGTAACATAAAAGCACTTGGTTGCCTTTTGCCAGGCACACAATGAGCCAAAGATGCCACTGACTGAAGCATTAGGAAAAAAAAACCAAAACACAAAAGCAAAATCCTGTGTTAACCTATAAATGCCATGATATTTCCTACATATTTTCCTCCCCTTCTTACTGAAGGTGAAAACAAAAGGCTTCAGCCAGTAGGATTCATCTGCACAAAGCTCACATCAAAGCCATCCTGTGTGTTGCCTGCATGGAAACTGCATCATTAAGACAGTAAAGAACAATATTAAAGACAAAGCCAGATTGTGTCTATTACTGAGCTCAGGAAACATAGTTGCATTTTTCTTTTAATATATGTAGCTATTTTAAAAGTACTGTTCTCGGGGTGTCCAGAATGCATGTTAAAAAGGCTCTAAAAATACCAGTGCCCACCTGTGTATTTCATTTCAGCAACAGATAAATGCTAAAAAAATAATGATCTTGGAAAACTCCTGTAGGCATCTCTGGTTCTACAAACACCAACTTTATCTCGTGCAGCTGTGCCACACACACTGGGCTGTGATGGATGGGGTTTAATTAGCAGCAGAGCTAATGGCCTGCGTTTGGCTTGGGTTGCTGCTGGAACTGGGATGTGCCCATTTTAGCTCCCCAAACAGGGAGCAGCTGCTCCAGCTTCCTGCAGAAGAGGACTGAGGAAGGGTTTGCATTCTGGACCCCAAGCAGGACATTTGCTTGCTATAATTAGCTAAATATGCAGATATATTTCAATGCACACCTGGTTGAAGATCGTAATGAGAAACTATTGAGTAACCAAGTAGGAACTACAACTCCATACCTGTCATTATATGAATTTCCAGTGATTGCTGGGAGCCATTCAGGTGCCAAAGGGGAATCTTCAGAGTGACAAGGCTGATTCAGACCACACTGACGTAACCACTGCTGTTGCTGCTCTGGTGCACAGGCAGGTAGATTGCTCTCCAGGTGCATGCCAGGTCTTACTACAGAGTGTGTTGGGAATTGTTGGACTTTGGAGACTGCTGCAACCTCTGTACACTCAGAAGGCTTTAAGGTCCTCTCCCTGCAGCTCATAGTCTGTTTTCAATACATACAGAATAATGTCAAGGAAAGAAACTAAAAGTGAAGTGATTTCCAACTTCAGTGGCACATCCACTGTGCTGCTAACACAGCTGCTGGTTTTGTTATTCCTTGCACAAAGCCAGAGCTCAGATCTAGCTTTTTTGACCCCATCACATCTTCAATTTGTAATAAGACCCATCTTAAACTCTCACCTGGCTAGCTGAGGCTGTTTCTCCAGAGGAGGTTTCTCCACCAGACTCATTCTTCACTGATGGCAGGAGAAGTCCCCTGTGACTGTGGTGGGGGAACTGGCTGGAGCTGCTGAACTGGTGCACTCAGAGAGCACAGACATCAGGGCAGATTTCCTGGTGCAAAATGCTCCAAGAAAAAAACAAACACAAAAAAAAGCAGATTTCATTTGAGGGTCCTACTTTATAATTCCACCTCCCTTGCACTGAGGTGCTTTAGTGGACATATTTGAGAAGTATCCTTTTATTTTTAAATGTTTTCTTCCTATTTTGAAGAGTAGAACATTAAAACCCATACTAAGTGGACTGGCTCTAGGTTTATTTTTTGTTGCTCTACTGTAATTTCCTTCTTTCCCAAAATAAACAGCCCTCATTGTGGAACAGACCATCCACTGCCTGTGACTGTTCTCAGCAGCACGAGAGAGGCACAGAGTTCAAGGAGGCAAAAATATGAGCAAATGAGAAAGATCCACAGTCTTTTAGTCAGCACTCACTTTCATGTCCCTGCAGCCACCATCAAGCAATAAAACTGAAGTTAATTAACCTTTTGTCCTAATCTTTATATTCCAGAGAAAAAGAAAAATAACTGACCAAAAAAAAACAACCAAAAAACACACAACAAATAAAAGTAAAGAGGAAAAAACCCAACAAACAACAAAGAAAAAAATATTTAGAAGCTCTGTTACTTTGATTATGCAACTATTACTTCTTTGACTGTCAAGATCTGCTGTTCCCTGATCAAGGAGCTCTTCTCAAGAAAGGATGAAGTACTTCTATCCCACACAATATCCCAGGGTATTCCAAAGGAAAAAAGCACTTCAGTATAGCACAGGCCCTGCAAAAGTGGCTGAACAAGAGGGCAGTGGTGCATTGCAATATACTTCATAGCTTCTTGGGTGAGCTGAGCTTCTTGATTATCTCCAGCAAATGCACATGGAAGCACTACCATTGGTACCTCTGACTGTAACTGCTGATTCTATTATTAGATAAACATAAATAACTTTCTAGATACCTTTTTCTTCTGTCATAAACCCAAATGCAGCCCCCAGTCCCAACAAAATTACCAGCAGTTGGTGCATTTTTTCCCACTGAATATTTATATATAGTGCAGATTTCAGAGACTCCTTTCAGTGAAAAACACCCACCTTATTCAGGTTTTATTGATGTACCTCATGCTATTACTGCTCTTGTACAAAACAAGGTCACACTCCAGTTCCATGTCAGACTTCATTAAAGTGTGTAGAGGGAATCATCAACCTGTGATGTTTGCTGACCTGAGCACCTTGCAGTTCATGAACACTGGCCAGGCTTCCTCACACCACACATTGACAACGTGTTTGCATCGTCAGCTAATCAATAGTGGTGAGAAAATGCCCCCCCAGTCCCCTGCCTGTCACTCATTGCAAGGCTGCAAACCTGAGGAGCTTGTCAACTGTGAGTACAGCTTGCACCTCCACTTTAGAGTTTCAAGTCTTTCTTGCTCTTGATTCATTGCAAGCATTTGAAAACAGATCTTTCTTGCCTTAGCCTATAAAATAAATTGGAGGATATCTCCTCTTAAGCAGAAACCAGCATGGACCAGGGGCTGGGCTTGGGAACTTCCAGCAATGCTGAAACGTTTCCACAAGAAAAACATTTAATCTCAACTACATCCCCTTCCTGCCTCCCAAAAAGCTTTAGGAAAACAGAAAAGAATGAACATTCCTATTCCTATTTCCTATTCCAGATGTATTCTCCATATAAATGACATCAGGTCACGTGTTGGAGAGAGCACCCATGCACTGTTTATGGTCTGCACTGGAGCTGCAAGCTGTGGAGCTCAGGGCCGTGTCTATCAGGGAGTCAAACTCTGAGGCTGAACAACTTCATATCCTTACATTTTGTAGCCACCAGTTCTTTGTGCTTTGGAGAGCAAACACCTCAGCCAAAGGTTGATTTGTTTGGAGTGCTGACCTCCCTTTCAGTAATTACTAGTATTCCTCACTGCTCCAGTCATGATGGTAATCTAGCAGTCCTTGGCACCTTTGTTGCCAAATCGCCTAACAAATGTTTAAATGGAGAATGATTTTTGCCTTTTTACTGACATATGGAGTAATTCAGATACAGGGACACTGAATCCCTCTTAAAAAAAAAAAAAGGAAGAGAAAGAGAGATCATTCTCATCACCTGGAGAGCTGCAGGGTTGAGGAACTTCACTGGATCAAAACCCCAACCTTGTTTTCTCTGTGCATTTAACATCATTCTTCATTACTTTCATTTTTCTGTGGGGTTGGTTTTTGTTGGGTTTTTTCCTTCCCTCCAATGTTTACATTTGGTAACTGCAAGGAAGACAAGGAAAATAAAGACAATTATGCTTAACCACAGTGAGACCATCAGAATCCAGTAAATGTTTCCGATGCTTCTTAATCCTAAAATTATTGTAATCTGATTCTTTTCCTAATACTGCTTGAAAGCTGGGGCTCCTGTAGGCTTTAGAGAGTGTCCTGGTACTGAAAATCAGTGGGAGCTGGTAAGCTGATGTCTCTAGATGCCCCTAGCTGCAAAATTTGACAAAAATACTAAAGATTTTAAAAGTGATTTGTGATGCCTCTGTTGATGGGTGCCCATAAAGCAAACCCAAACATTTGTGTCTTGTCCCCTTAAATCCCACAAACTGTTGGCAAAGAAGATTTTGTTTAACAAACATGGACACAACCACAATTGCTCAGTATTTGAAGAAGCAATCAAGTTTCCTAGTGTTCAGAAAACCACAAGCCACATTAACAGGCATGTTGCTTGCTCTACACATAACAAAGCAGCTTCAAATTGACACACATTTGGATGGCTTTAACTAATTAAGTGAGCTTTATACCTATTAAATTAACCAATACAAAACACTGTGTGAACCCCCTTAATTCAATTCCAGTCTGGTTTTATTTGCTTTGGGAAATGTACAAGCAGAAACTCAATCAAGGGAAAAATACTCCTGCTAGGTAGCTTGTCACAAACTTCAGTGGCTGGGGAGGAGGAGGATTCAAATAAATAAACTCTCAGTATTTAGAGAAAGGCATTGTCTTTTCTGTTAACATCTCTTGGGGAAATAAGAATAATATTGGGGCTAGAGAACTGACCAATATTCCTCTCAAAGTAGCCTGGTTAAATGAACTAATCAAATTTAAAAGTCTGAAGATCAGAGTCTGGGTAGTGAAGCAGATGTTTTGTACTCACCAGCCTGCTCTGGTGAGATGGTTCCCTGCTCTCTACCAGGACTCCATTGCAGACTGAAATTCCTGGGAGCATGAATTAGAGGTCACATCAACTCATCATCTGTCCAGACAGTCCAGGCCTCTGCAAAGCACAAAGTTCACTTTTAAGCATCTTTTCCCTTTCTCAGCAGGAGCTGTAGTTCCGACCAACAGCTTCTAGCACGTGTTCCCCATGGTCAAGGTCATGGGAATTCTCATGTCAGTGGTGATTTTGCAGTCCTGAAGATCTGCTCTGCTCTGGTGAAAATGCAAGGAAGGCAGAGAGGGCAGCGTGGGGCAGTTTGGAGGCCCTTGGACTTGGGTGTCCACCCCTGCTCACCCCTGCAGAAGGGGATGAGGTTAGAGATGCACTGGGGAAAAGCCTATGAGAAGACCTGCTCAAGTTGTTTATCAAGACACATCCAGCTGCATATTCTTAATTGGTCCTTGGATACCTCTAGGCACTGAAGCAGCTTGAGTAGTCCACAAATACCTCCTTGCACTTAGAGAATAGCACCCCTTTGTCTGCCAGAGCTCGGGCTCTTCAGCAGTTGATGGCATTGATTTCTGCACAGCCATGGAGAGCAGCTGCTTTACTCTCTTGTGGAAGGTAAAATACAAAGAAACTAAGAAAAAAAACTGTGAGAAGAGGCAGACAAAGTAAGGCAATAACTTCTGCAAAGGTGAAGCTGTTCTGCTGCATCTAGTTCTCTCAGGCAGAACTGAAGGAGATGAAACATGTTTGGATCTTAATGCTCAGTTTTCCTTTCTTCCCTTGTCTTTATCATAAAATGAAGGCAAGAATTTCCTCTCCCGTCTTAGTACTATCTGTCACACAATAGATGAGTAAAGCTGTGTCAAAAAAAAGGAATCATGGTTCTGAAGAAATAGAAATGCTTGAAGAAGTACCTGTGGCAGACAAAGTAAGGCAATAACTTCTGCAAAGGTGAAGCTGTTCTGCTGCATCTAGTTCTCTCAGGCAGAACTGAAGGAGATGAAACACGTTTGGATCTTAATGCTCAGTTTTCCTTTCTTCCCTTGTCTTTATCATAAAATGAAGGCAAGAATTTCCTCTCCCGTCTTAGTACTATCTGTCACACAATAGATGAGTAAAGCTGTGTCAAAAAAAAGGAATCATGGTTCTGAAGAAATAGAAATGCTTGAAGAAGTACCTGTATGTTTGCTTGATAAATTGTTTCCTCCTTTCTATATTCATACAAAGCACCTGTATTTTCACGTGCCATTGGACAGAGAAAAACTGTGAATTTCCACAGAAAGCTGCTATGAGGTTATTTTTCTTTTACTGAAGTTACCTGCTACAGCTTTTCAAACCTAGTAAAACGCCTCACTAGCCTTTCTGCACTTTATTGAAAGTGCAAATTAATTTTTATAAATGTTATTAATGGAAGAGAGTTTCAGATTTTACCTGAATTCAAGTGTTTCCTCTGAACCAGGCTCTGTGTTCAAACTAGCTTGACAGGATGCTGATATTACAGTAATGCAAACCTCAGGCAAAGTCATTATTAGAAATGGATCAATATCAGTTCATCACAAAAAACATGATGTTCAGTAGGATGGAGGCAAAAAGAAGATGCTCAAGAAGGTCCCAGAAAGACTGAGCAGCACCAGGGATGGGCTGGCACATAGAATGGTTCAGGTTGGAGGGCACCTTAGGGATCCTCAGGTTCCAACCCCCTGCAATGAGCAGGAACACCTCCCACCAGCTCAGGCTGCACAAACCTCATCCAACCTGCCCTTGAACACCTCCAGGGAGGGGACATCAACAACCTCCCTGGGCAACCTGTTCCAGCACCTTCCTACCCTTATGGGGAAGAATTTCTCCCTGGTGTCTAACCTAAATCTCCCCTCTTTCAGTTTAAAACCACCACCCCTTGTCCTGTGTCCTACACGTGCTAAGGAAGAGTTGAAAGGCACCAACCAGAAGACACCAAGAAGAAGGAACACAGGCTGGGAATGTCTTTGAGAATGAGATGTTAATTTTTTTCTCCCAGTTCCTTAAGTTTCCCCTGAGCAGAGGCTGGGAGGCTGGCAGCAGCATGGCAAGGAAGCTCCCTGCAGAACGTGGAGTGTTTCCATGTCCCACAGGCTTTCAACAGTTTGCAGAGGAACTGCGTATGAGACAGGGTGTAAATCTGTGATCTCACATTTCCACACACCAACACCTCCCTTCTCTTGTGTTGTTGGGGATTTTTTTTGTGTTTTGTTTGGGTTTTTTTGTCAGGTCAGTCAAATTAATTGGTTTGTACTTTTTTTTTACTTAGAAGTTCATTAAGATTTTGAAAAATTGCCATAACCAAAAAAAAGCACAATTTTCAGTTAACAGTGTCAACCTGCTATTGCTCTGCATTCTATTTACTTCTTAATTGGACGTATTGAATCAAATTCTGCTTAGCAAACACTCCTAATTTTGGCAAATCAGCATATTTTTTTTTACTTCCAATGGGAAAAAAAAAAATAATCAAGGAATTCCCAACCATATAAAATAATTTCCCAGATGTGGTGGCAGCTTAATAACGTTGTCGCCTATTTAAAAGTGCATTCTTGGATCTTTTAGGTCTTCCAGAAGTATCAAGGGACAATCAGTCACCACTTGTACTCAATAAACTAGGAGATGATACCACAGGAATCGATGCAGCTCTGCAGAGCTCTGAGAGATGTGCAAATATTGGAGAAAGCAGTAAATAAAAATAAAACCTCATTGGAATGTAGTTGAAGTATCCAATTGGTGAGTTTGTGCTTGTGTGCATATATAAATAACTTAGCCAAAGGAAAGGGAAAATGGAAGCTTAGCAAATATTGACTAATATACAAAAAATAAGGCCAATGTCATCAAGTCATACTCTGCTGATTCAATTCTGCATTAATTTACATAAAGGTCCTTGCTGATTGGATGCAGATAATTTCTGTCTCTCCACTCTGCCAAGAAGAAAAATCCATTTGGGGATATTATTGACTAAACCAACATTTTTCCACAATATTGCCAGTGTTTGTTGCACATCCCAAGCTCCATTTCTCATACAGGTAAGTTTGTGTTTCAAAAATAATGGGATACAACTGGCACTGTGAAATATTAAGAATAACATTGTCTCCATCAGGAGCTAATACTATTAATGACAGCATTTTTAAAGAGTTCTTGGGCAACTCACAAACATCTTTTCTTCAGTCTTCCTAAATGATCAAGCGTTATGAAAACAGAGGAGGTCATTGTTTTACTTGCAACAAAGTCAAAGGAATTGCCAGGGATACTGCAAGAGTATCACACATGTAATTACCACTGGGGCAATTTATTCAATAAAGCTGTAATTTAACTACAGGAACCTATTGCACTGAGTGAAGTGTAAGAGTGCTTTGTATCTCAGATGTAAATATTCAGGAAGAAGCCTCCTGCAATGAGAGGTGGGGAGAGGCAGAGGCTGGGGATGAGCAGCCACACATGATCAGTGTTACATCCCCTCTCTCTGTCCTGCTCTCCAGCAAACACTGAAAAGCAAAATGGCAGAGACTTGTCACTAAGCCTGTCCTCTTGTTGCATCCATCAAGAAACTCTGCCTCTGAAATAATAAAGCATTAATCCATCCAATCCATTCCATTTAGGAATAAGTTCTTTACATAATGTGGAAAAATAAATAATCCTCATATTTGCAAATATATATATATATTCTTATTGTCATGATCTTATGCACTTGCTGTTACGTGCCTGTATTACAAACATTCCTCACCTGCCAGGATTTACCTGAGGTGAGGTCCCAGCTGCACTCCCTGCCCTTCTCCCCCTGCCTGGGTGCAGCCAAAAGCCAAGGCAGACTCTTCACAAACCCTTTAAACCCCCGAGTTTTTCAAGGCAGAGGCACTCAGAGCTGCAGTGACTCCTGCCTCTGCACACACTGCCTGTTTCAATACCAAAAACGTGGCAAATTGCTCCATTACTTACGTCTTTTCTCCCCCAGATCTCGGAACTTTCCCAAAGAAGAGCGGAATGAAGCACCTTCTGTTTGAAGGTAACAGGTTGCTCAACACCCGCCTCTCAGGAAATGCTCACTTATTTTGTCACAAATTTAAACAACAACCTCAAAGCCAGTCAAAGGCAGTCGTGTCAAGCCTGACAGAAGCTGATGACACTCGTAAAAGGCACAGCTTTTTGAAGAGACACCTTTCTCCTGGGAAGTGTTAGCCAATTGCTAACACAGCTAATATTCAGCCCTCGCCATCAATGCTGGTGTATAAAACTGCTGTCAAGCTGCTGTCTTTATTGACATCATCTGAATACTGTGCTCCTGAGGTAAAGACATTATTGTCAGAAGTAGATGTAAACATATATAAGATATTTCTCAGTTTAAATATATAAAAGCCTGTTGCTAGACGCCTCACCAGCAGGAAGAGACAGAAAGAACCCCATTCACAGCAGCACGTCTCATTTAAAATTTCAAAGAGCAATTTAACTGCAAAGAAGCTCAGGGATGGTGTGACTACCAAGTCAGCCTTGGAGGAATCTGGTGGAGGAGGAAACTACTCAACAACTAATGCTCCAGAGGCTGAAATAAGAAAGTCAATCCAGCCATACTGGACCCCTGGCAAAGCTCTGGAGCTGTGTCACTGCAGCACATCTGGGGTCTGGGCAGATCCAAGGAGCAATGGGCACCTATGGAGGAGCAAAGCATAAATCCTGCTGTGCCCTTTGCAGTGCCCAGTGCTGCACTCTCCTTCACTATACCCTGAAAACAGGACCACAAATAAAAGGAATAAACCATTGTCCTCCCCAGTGCTGACCTTATTTAACCTCGCTGCAATTCGACAGATAAAACAAGCCACTGAAGACCAAATCTGCAAAAAGCTTTCAGCAATTTGCTGCCTCGTGGAACCAAAACCCAGAGGTTCTTGCTCAGGGGCAAACCTGTGCTTTGGTCCCAGTGCAGTCTCAGCCCATCCTAATGCCCCCCTGCCCAGTCTGGGGGGTCAGACCTGAGCACGTCCCTGCACTGTCTCATCCCATTCTCATTCCTGTGACATTTTATCCCCCCCAGCTCTCACTTCTAATCTAATTTGACTGAGATGGAGAAACCTCATGCTCTCCAGAGATCGATTCCCCTCAAGAGCAGCACATAAATGAATATTTTACAAGTCATATAAATGCAGCCCTTTCCATTTCTCTTCTTCATTTCTGTGCAAAGGCAGACACTGGTACAATACAGGGCATTGAGCTCCCAGAGATTCCTGGCCTTCCAGCTGAACCCACCCACCAACATCTCCCTTCTATGGCTTCCTCCTAAGCTCCCAAAAATCCATGTATGTGTTTAGTGTGTAACTTCTGACATCATTTTAACTCCTGCTCAGCTGTAGCAAGTTGATAATTAAAGATGTGTGATTGTTTATTTGTTCTAGAAAACATCTTCCAGAGGTCCTGGGCACCAGTGGTCTGCAGTGGCCTCTTTGTTGGTAAAAAACAATGTGCTTCAAAACCAGGGATGTGTGAAACTTCCTCTACTAAAGAAACACTCTCCACATGTGGTTCCATTCTTCAACAGCCCGTGGTGAACAGCTGATAGGAGGTACCTGAAACATGGAAGGAGCACTTGGCACCTCAGGATCCTACCGTGGTTGCCTGATGCTTCTGACTTCAAAGGCACCAGAAGAGTAATATTGAGATCAAAGACTTCAGCACAGCTACAGGTTTTGAAGTTTGCAAGCCACAGAAATTGGGGGCAGTTTAGTCCACTTGCTCTTGTAGCTTCTGAACTCCTGAATACTGCAGGTCAAACTTTTGATGCAAACAGATGGTTTGATGCACAAGGAACTGAAGACTTTAAGGAATTCCAGATTAATCCACACGGACAGCAAGGGCTCCCTTTAGCTTTCCATTGATTGTGCCAGGTAGTTTGCAAGGTTTTCCCCTGAAAACAAAATAAAAATATAATAATAATAAAGAAAGAGCTCTGCTATATGTTCTGATAAAGACTCAGCTCTGCTACTTGGGGCAAACACCAAACACCATGGCTCAGATATGCAGGTGCAGAAGGCCTTAGTGTTGGATGAGGAACACAAAAATGTAAAAAAGTTGTTTCTACATATCGTTGCCAATGAAATAATTAATATTTTTGGACCCTCCAATAGACACAGGAGCAGATCAGCCATAGTTCTGGGTTCCCTTGGATGCTTCTACTCTGCTGGTGCAGGTTCTCCTTACGGTTTTAAACTGTTGGTACCTGGTTTATGAAGGTCCATAAATATCTGCCCGTTGCCCTCACCAGCTGAGGGGCCCTTTCCAGCCACAGCTGCCCGGGATATAAGTGTAGGTCTAATATCACTCTTCAAACCTTAGCCTAAGAACACTTCCAGTTCAAGTGTCTTTCACAATGGATAAGTCAAACACAAAGAGTAAGTCAAACACTCAGAAATGGACAATTTCCTGATGCTCTCTGACAGATGCACAGCTGCCTGTTTCCTGGTACATGTATTTCTCAAATCTCTTTATCCTCTGTATTTACATCATCTTTCCCTCTTGTTCATCTGCTTCTTTTATCCATGTCTTGCTTCCTCTCATGAAAATTACCCAGATTGCTGCATGACAGATCATTTCAAATACTCAGTTGTGCTTCCTGTGACATTCCCTGTTTTTGTGGGAGAGTAACTTCTTGCTGGACAACTATTTGTAACCAGACTCTGCAGAGCACAATGGGTGCTCCATCCTTTCCCCTGGTTCTTTATGGAGCAGAAGACACTGTTTAAGGCACACTAGAGCTCACATCTAATAATTGCTCAATTGCTATGACAGCATGTCCAATGACTATAAAACTTCAACACAAATGGTTTCCTCAGGCCTTGCAATGCATTTGGTTTAATGACCCAAAGACACATCAGAAAGTGCTGGAGGTGGAACCCAACCAAGTCACATTCAACTAGAAAAGCAAAAGAGGGGGAACAGGGCAGTGATCCTTAAGGGCCAGCCCCTCGGAGCCTGCCCATGTGGGACAACCTTGGTTGTGCTGGGGCTTCTGGGGGTGAAGGAACAGCAAAGCTGTCAGCACCCTCTGTGCATGGGGAGTCCCAAAAGCTGCATGACATTACATGCTGAAGTGTTCAGCTTGGAAATTAAATTGCTTATCCTTTCTGAGAGAGAATCTCTGAACATAGCAGTGCACCATGTTAACCCCATTTGTGCAGAGGACTGTCCTGGGCAGCTAAAGTGATTATAAATCTTGGCAATATTCTGTATATCTGGGGGCTAAAGTAGGGTAACATCCTCCTGCTGCACTACAGAGTCCTTGTAAAACTGCTTATATATAGCAATAGATCTGTTTATTTTTGTTATGGTTCTTCCATCACTCTCTGACTGCTGCTATTTTCTCTCTGAAAGCACTTGATTGTACTATTCTCTGTCTGTTTTCAGCATCATAAAATGAAATTCACCTCATTGATCAGAAGATGACCTCCATCCAGTGCCTCTTAGATTAGAGATAACAGCAGGCTGCTGTCTAACTGAGAAATAATTTCTTCAGCTCCTTCAGCTCCTCTTTATGATGATTGCTTCCTAACATATCACTTAAAAACTGGAAGGGAAAACAAATGAGAATATCTTCTCCTAGTGTTTGTGTTTTGACTTACCAACAAACACAGACACTGCAGCACACTTGGCTCCAGCAGAATTCATATTTTTTTTTCTGTGGAAGATGAAGAAAATATTTAGCTGTAGATAGAAGAGCTGGAAAAAAAAAAAAGGGTAAAAAAATGGATTGACATAAAACCTACTTTTTTTGCCTAAAAGACTTCATGTTTTAAAACAGGCGAGATGATGTACGTTCAAGTGAAATTTAAACTGTGCCTATTCAGAGACAGGTTTTTAAATATCAGCATTAAAGATCACGTTGGAATATATTATCACATCCTGCACTGAAGCATGTGTTACATTTTTAAAACAAGGAAAGCATGAAAGACTAATCACACACTGTGAATGATGTTGTGTTTTTACAGTGAGCTTTGCAGAGTGTTACCCCAGCCCTTCCCCTCTGCTGGGCCAGAAGGAGGGACAGGCTGCTCCACCACTGCCTGGCTGCTCACATCCTCTTCAGGACATCCCACTTCCAGGCTGTTTGACTTACAGGGACATTTATCTGAGAAAAAAAAAGCACAAATCTGTGTATTATTTGAGCTGTTTCAGGCCCATTGCTGAGCTGCAGGAGAGGATGCAGTTGGCAGCAAATGCTGCCCTTTGTTCCCAGGGCCCTGACCTTGGCTAAGCACTGGGATTTCTGGAGAGCTTCTCACCATCCTCCACTTCACACTGTTGAAGAATGCACACTTCAGGAATAAAAAGGACTTTTATTTTCCACCCAGCAAAACTTTGAGTGCCTCAGACACTTGAATGGATTTTTGAAAGCTGACCTTACTTTATCAAGTGATACAACATCAAAGCAACCCAAGCCTGATAGTGTGTTACACTAGTACAGATGAAATACCACACAAGCATATCATCCAAGTAATGCCAGTTTCATGATCTGTCTGCCCTAATAAGAGCTACCTAGCAGAAGACCTTTCTAATGTACTGGGCTTTTCTTGCTTTAGTTAAGGAGAGGGATCTTTAAAAAGATGGAGAATAGAGAGAAAATGTTTCATTCTGGTCCTGGTGGGTACCATTGCCCCTTTCCCATAGAGTAACAGCTGTGCCCAGAGCAGTCAGTGAGGTGAACTAAAATTAAAGCTGCCTTTCTTGCCCTGCCCAAAGGGATAAGGTGCTGCAGCTCAGTCTGTGGGGGAAGAACAGGGACTTGGTGCATTTGGGAATCTCTGTCAGGGAGGAAAGGGCTGTGCATGGAGTCTTAAGCATCTATATGCAGATTGCACTGCAAGAAATGAGGGCTGAGACTGCATGCAAAGAAATACTGGGAATAATTTTGCAAGAAGGGGATGTGTTCAGTGGGGTAAAGGATCATTGACAGCAAAGTTTGCCCATAAAGGACATCACTGCAGTATTCTGCACCAGAAGATGGGGAAACACCTTTAACAACTTCAGTAACAAATCTGCCATGAATTCTTTGTACTTCACTGGCCAGTTGTAACCCCTAAACAAAAAACCATCATGCCCAGGACTCAAAACTCAGAGAACATTCCCAGGAGAAAACAACAGCTATTGCTCAAGGTCAGTCTTAATCACAGAGTCAGGGAATAAAGAAAGTCTGAGCATCCCCTACCTGGGAAAATGTCACCGGGGAATCATCTCTGTTTTGTCAAGAAGAAAGTTCTTTGGACAGGGACTCCCCCTGCTCTGGGGTTGCCCTGGCTCTACTCTCAATTTATGCCCCAACATGATACTGCAATAATGCAAACATTAATTCAGAAACCCTCCTGCACAAACCTTTGGGTGTATTCTAACACGTCACTAAATTTCCCAGTGTCCCCTTTAAAAGAAACAGCACAACAGTTGGTGCGTTTGGGTTAGTAACATCCCTGTTCCCCTCAGTTCTGTGAGGGTCAAGGTTGTTTTGAGCTGGTTAATCTGTCAGACACACACACACAAGGCCCTGCAGAGCCTGCCTTTCTTTCCCACAATTTATCTGACTTAGGATTTTCAGCCTTACTGAAAGCACACAGATAGGCTGGCAGATGCATCTGCTGCCCAATATTGGCTCAGCAAGGCTAATATTGCCTGTTGCCTGACATTTCCTATAACAACATTTATAGAACCCAAGTTCCTGTCATTTCTCAGTTATCTGATGCACCACGGAATTTCAAACCAGCGATTGCATTTTCCTCACTTATCAACCTGAAGCTCATGATGAATCAAGTAGTATCAGAGAAGACAAATTATGGCACTGCTTATTTACAGTTTACATGCCTGCTGTCGATGTACCTCATGCAGGAATTGACCTTTGGAAGAACTACAGCAGCACATTATTTTTTGCAGCAGTACAATTGATGAAAATTGATGATGCCTGAAAAGCACACAATTACAGTGTCTTGATTAAAAATGGAGCACATTTCAATGAACTTTTTCCCTTCTTTGCATGATTATGATACACAAGTACTAACATTAATAGTATTTTTTTTATATAATGAACCATAAAATTACAGTTGGCAGTCAAGAGCACTCTAGCAGATAAGTAAGGCAATTTTCCTCATCATTTTTCCCTTTGTTGTCAATCTTCTTGCATAGCCCATTGCCTTTTCAATGAGCTGTAATGTGAATATTCAAGATCTTGCTTTTCCCCGGTGTGTATATTCCAGTTGAAATCATTCTGCTTCATGCCACCCATTTTAATAGATTTTATTAAGTAAACTTTGTATTTTTAGGTGCTCCACTAGTACTAGAATTTCCTTGCACATTGACAAAAAGAATGATGGCATTTCAACTGTGCAGATTCCCTGCAGATCAGCAGAAGTGCTCACTGAGTTTGCTGTGCAAACATACTTAAAAGTTGGGGCTTTATTTTGCTCTCATATTTTCTTTCTGTACAGGAGGTTTTATGAAGCTTAGACATGTTTGAATACTTACCCACGTTAAGTATGACAATCCAATTAACTACCTAGTTCAGACTGAACCAAGTTACAAGAAACATATATTATAGCTATTAGCTTTCACATTAAAGCATTTTGGGAAGCATTTACTTTGTGTTGTTTCCAATTGTTGGGCAATTTGCAACTCTTGATGTAAATTATAGTTACTGTAGTATGAGAGTTGAGTAAAACGTCTCATGGCCTCATCTCTGTCTTACATGGAATAAAACAGCAATAAAGATTCATATGTTATGTTGTTCAGAGTTAGAAAAAAAGGATGTGAAGTTCTCTTGAGGGGAATTCTCATTCTTACCTCCCATTGTATATAAACAAGCTCCTCTCAGACAGTTGCAGCTTTCTCCTGCTGCAGCAGCTGGACCAAGTCTGAACTCGACAAAAAGTTGATCAGTGTGAGCTCCTCCACAGCCTGCAGTGCTGGGTGAGAAAGATCCTTCCCAAAGCAAGCTGGAAAACTTCCCTTTTCTGTCCCCTTCGCTGTGGGATTTGCCCAGAGAGCTTGGCTGCCAGGGAAGGAGATGGTGTCAATCGCTCAGACTCCATCAAAACGACACGTTATTGCCACAGGGAGTGCAGAGTGATGAGAAACTCACCTGGCCACATCCCAGCCTTGTGCCAGCTGCATGTCAGACTCAGTTTAGGCTGTTGTGACCTGCCAGTGGCTTCCTGGTTCTCACTCCAAACTCCCCTGATCATCTTACCAACCTCTCTTCATTACTTGCTACTCACCAAGGACAAATAAATGTTCCTTCTTCTTTATCTGCACAAGGCGTCCAGGTGTCAGTGGCTTTTTATACAGCATCTTTTGCCCAGAGATCCAGAAGAACAGCAACAGCACAAACAGGCAAACCACCCAATATCTCATAAATAGCCACCCCCATTTCAAAAGGCTGCCCTGCAAGGTGCAACCAGTAACTCCTTCTACACTTCATGTCTCACCCCTCTGCTGAGCACAAGATCCTGGCTCCCTCCTGACAGGCATTACTGGCTTCCCACTCATCCACACTAGTTCCAACTCAGTTTTATTACCTTGTAGTTTTACTTTTTTCCCCACAGGCCGTGAAGAAAATTATACTACACAAGAAAAGCAAAGCCAACAACTGAAACATGGGTGGTGGGTAGTCCTACTGAAATCCCCACATTCATGGGACAGTTGGAGCTTGTGTCATTTGCTTGCAAAAGCCTGGGAATTTGCAAACCAGAATGGGTCAAGAGTGTTGTTAATTTTAAAAATTGCCAGCATGTCATTAAAGGCAGATTGTTCTACTTTTGTAACTTTTAGTCAGTGAAATTTTATGTATATATATGAGAAGTTACCATCTTGTGACGTTTTGTCAGATCAGCCTAAACTAAGAGATGAAGTACCAGAAAGAGGTAACTCTTAGTTTCATTCTCTATGTCTGTCACTGTATGAAGTTCAGTGCTTATCCTAAGGGGAAAAAAAAAGACTTTTTAAGACCTCCTACATGGCTGATTCAAGTTTCTTTCAAGACTCACCTTAATTAAATTTAGGGCTGCATTCTGTGGGATTTAAACATATTAAATTCTCATTGACTTCAATGGGAGTGTTATTCAGTTAAAGACTGCATTAGCTCAACTCCTTTATCGAGCTCTACTTGAGCAGCCACACATCAGTCACAAAGATCTCTACAAACCTAGGACACAAAAAAAGAAAGAGCCAATTTAACAACAACAACAAAAAAAGGCTAAAGAACTGAAAAGAAAAATAACCTGTAAATGGAAAATGAAGTGTCAGGATTTAACTGCAAAATTGCAGTTTGTTTCTGCAAAGATGTTTTTTTGTTTTCCTCCAAGGGTTCCTACCTGCAAGGAAACTAGAGAGTCAACTTTTAGTGAGTCACACCTTATTCCATGAAAAGGGACAACTGCAATTTCCTGGTGGTGTTAATCCCTGTTAGGATCAAGCAAGAGGTCCCACATTTGAACACGCAGTTTGCAAGGAATTGCTGCAAAGAGGTGAGGCCAATTTCCTGGTGCAAAGAGCCTGGTGGGCCTGTGCTGGCTGCCTCTCCAGGGGGCTCTGAAGCAGTTTTATCCAATTCAAAATGAACATGGGATCAACTTCCAGCACTCACGGAAGTACTTACATACTTGGATTACCTGCACAGTTGCAAGACTGGTTCCTCAGACTGGAGCCTCAACATGCAATCCTTGCCTAAAATGAAGCTTAATGAAGCTGACTAAAAATTTTTATAAGACACCATCAGTACATCCAAAACAGACTCGTTCTTATCACTGAGTGGCCAGAACTTACTGATAATTTCATTGGCCTATATTTCAAGCATAATGATCATTCTGTAAAAGATATTCTTAAGCCTGATAAAGTCTATAAAATAACTCAGAGTTAAGGCAAACAGCAATTAACTTGAGTTACAAGCTATGAACAATGTGTCCATTGTATTCAACAACGTTCAACAACAACAAGTGCTGTGTTCAACAACACACAAGTTGGCAAATAGGGACCCAATGTGAGAAAGAAAGAGTTGTGTGTCAGCTTTTGATATGCATCCATATGTCTTTCAGAGAAACACTGGTGGCTAATCTGGGCTCAGAAGAAAATTTATGGCTGAGAAATGAAGAGTGTCAGGTTTGCAATGAGCTAATGTGGCAGAAGGTCAAAGCTGACAAATCAGCTTTAGCCTAATGCCTCCACCATGTCCACCATGGCATTAGTCTACCAAAGATAAATGAAGAAACTGTCAGCCAGCTCTAGTGTGAACAATGAAACAATTTAAAGTCGTGGGAATAATAATCTGAAGCAATTTGTTTCATACTGTACAATCATGATAACAAAAATCTCAATTTTTCTTTATCAAATTGCAGCATAAATAGGAGCTTCAACCCAAAATTTTTCTTGAGAATAAAAGTCACATTTCAAGGTATCCTGAAGGATAAAGAGCCAAGTTTGAACCTCAGTAGTAGAGCAGATATGAGAAAACAATTTCAGCTTGGTTATGTAGCAGTAAACAAAGTGCTGCTGCCAGTTGCTCTGCCCATTTGGAGGTTAAAAAGGGCAGGAAGATGGGATGTGCATTCAGGAGATGTGGTGCTCAGCAGCAAGTCAGAAAACAAATTAATGCACATCCCCTGACAAGTTAAATTGCATTTGCCATTTATGTCCGGAAGGGAGAGATGGCCACTTAGCTCTTAAGGGATTCCTCCAAATCAGACTGCTCTCCTCCTTTGGCCTCCAAGGCAACAGATCCAAAGGAGCTTGTAAGAATCTTTACTTCCCACAGACTTACTACTGTTTGGTCTTCTCTTCTATCAAAGACATCACAGGGGTCTTCACTGGGAGCAGCACGAGTAGGATTGCAGAGGGAAGACCCTGCAAAAAGAAATCTGAAGACATAGCTTGTAACTACATAAAAAAGGTGAAAGAACAGTTAGTTCATGATAAACCCACAAAGTGAAAGAAATTGAAACTTAAAATTCTCACTGATCCACTCTGTAACCTCCCACTTCAGTTATAGGTTTTTATTTCAGCTCTTTCATGAGTCTCTGATCTTACGATTTTCTCTCCCATTTTCCAGATTTTAATGTCTATCAAGTCATTTGTATAGCACTGAGGAGAAAGTTGTGCAAAGTTTGAAGTAAATTCAAATTCATTTTGAGCACCAAGTACTTTAACTCAATGTGCATGTCCCCCATCTCCCTCTACTAAAAATGGCTTGTGACTACCACCTCTCCCTTCCAGTCTCACATTGGTTGTATTTAAATAAAACAGGTTCCTCTTATCCTGTGTGATTAATAATTCAAGGCCCATCCTCTTCCCATTAATGCCAGTGGGAGCTATCTGCTCTTAACTCCAAAGGGAAGAGGTGTGAGTGTGACCTCAGAGTCACCCCATTAGAGGGCTGTAGGTTTCTGAAAATCCAAAGATTTCAGAGAGCTGTTCATTTGCAGAGTCCAAGAATACATCACATCATTGCAATTTTGTGGATATAGTTTTCTCAAACAGAATTGTTCCTCATATAAATTATAGAAACAGGTCATCCAGTCCCAACTCACTTTCATAGGCAAGGACACCTCCCATCAGCCCAGGTTGCTCCAAGCCCCATCCAACCTGCCCTTCAACACTGCCAGGGATGGGGCAGCCACAGCTTCTCTGGGCAACCTGGGCCAGGGTCTCACCACCCCCACATAAAATAATTTCTTCTTAATATCTAATCTAAATTCACACTCTTTTGGCTTGAAACCATCCCCCCTCATCCCATCCCTCCCTGCCTTTGTCCCAAGTCCCTCCTCAGCTTTCCTGGAGCCCCTTCAGGCACTGGAAGGTGCTCTCAGGTCTCCCCAGAACCTTCTCTTCCCCAGACTGAATAGTTGTCTCTGCCTGTCTCCAGAGCAGAGGTGCTCCAGCCTGATGGTCAGAGGACGTTCTGATCATCTTCATGGTCTCCTCTGGACTCGTTCCCTTCTAACCTGATGTTTTCAGGTTCAATATCCATGCAGATGTTATCATTAAACATATTATCTTAGAATTCTTCAAGGAAATTGCACAAAGTGAGAAGACCAGCAAAGCTGTATGATCTGAAGGAACAAGATAAAAGAAAGCAAAATAAGTGGAGGAAGACAATGAAGACTGTTCTGAAATTAGGCTGTGTTTTGAAGAGTTGCCTCACAAATGATCTGGAGCCTGTGGTGGGGTGAAGCTCCCAGTGCTACTGGCGGAACGATGACTGGTTATTGACTCGGGTGGGAAGGATCCAGGCCCTGTACATCACAGGTGTCTCCCTGGAATTAGAGTCCTCTAAGATTCCAGAGAACACATTCTATAAAACTAAACCTAAAAAGTGTATTATTTCTCAGAGGACACAATTGTAACAAGCTTTTCCTGATGACCAAGATCCAATTACTGTAGAGAAGGCTGCGCTCAGTTATTTCTCCCTTCATGTCAAAGCAAATTGGAAAATGAGGTGCATGGGAACTCTGCCTCTCCACCTTCACTGGTACATCAGCTTACACTCTGCCTTTTTGTTGTTCTTAGCCAGAAAACAGAGGGAAAAAAAGTGAAAGGTAATGTCATAGGGTACTGGCAGAGAGTGTGATATATAGATTTCTTTTTTGTATTTCTCAAGAACTGCAAAGTAAAGTTTAGCATAGATTGAAACAAATATATATTTTTATTTGCTGACAGAAATAAAGTTATCTTCATCTCTATTGAATTTTTCTTCTTCCTAGGTAGGAGTGTATGTTAAACTAGTACAAGCTCTTTTTCTATTTGCTTGGCAGAGGAAAAATAAGAACTCCACTCAAAACTAAAGGCAAAAGCAATTGTTTCTTGTTGTATCTTTGCTTTCTGTGAAATACCAGGACAGCTTGGGAGGAAAACTAACTGATTTTTAAGGAAACCAAGTGCAATAAGAATGAAGAACCTGGTGGATTTTCTGCACTGGCCACTGCAGATAACTGATGCTGGTCTCCTTCTCCTGAGGATGTAACCCCAAAGACCTCTTCTTTGAATAACTCCTGAACACAGTCTCATTAGTAAAATCTATGTCAACTAACTTCTCTATTTTAGAATTCCTTTCAGATGATGATAACCCATGGAAGAAGGTCCTTTCAAGTAATGCTCCCTTGGGCTTGTTCTCCCTCCCACCCGGATGGCTTCCTACACCCCAGACACCAAATTCTTCTCTCCTCTTTGGATCATGGGTGAAGTTATGTCTTTCATTTGCTGCAGCTGCTGGACTGAGACCTACAGAACTGTTCCTTTTTTTTTTTCAGTTGGTTTATCTGCTGAACACCTCCCACACATCTCTTTCCTGCAAGATCATACATGCAACTGTAGCTGCATTCACTTTTCTGCTCAAACACTAAAAGCTGGACCTACTGCTTCTCTCATGTTAATATAATATGGAAATACAAGCTGGGAGATGACTTGCATACATTTTTGGCAATTTCAGCACAGATTAGACCCTGCAGTAGGACCTAAACTGGGAAAAGATCCCTGGACAGAACCAGTGCCCAGCAGCAGTTTGGTGCAGCAGAAAGTCCAAGCTGTGTCCTCTTGCTATGAATAAGCTAAAACACAGCTTAAAAACTGGGATCTTTTCTGAGCAGCCTGTTTTGTCTGACCTCAGTTGAGATGACCTAATTCAGTGTATGAAATTCTTTTCAGGCATTTGTTAAACAACTAAATCAAAGCAGAAAGCTGCCACAGATGAAGTCCAGCCTGTTGCACCCCAGCTTGAACTGAGGCCAGATTCTGCTTCACATCTGTGGGAATAAACTTCCTCTGTCAAACAGGCACTGCTAAGCCACATGCAAAATAGAATTAAGCACAAAATCCAGCATTCCTCTTATTGATGGGATAAAGCAGCACCCAGGGAGGAAAAGGACAGCAGAACTGGGCCCAAAACTGAAGTTTAAGCTAGTTTACATGAAAAAGATATTTGAAAGAATGACCATACAATATGAATACTGTATTTTTAAAAAGTGGACAGTGCTTACAGAGATGCACTACCCATCAATTGGGAACATGCTACATTCATATCTGAAAAGAATGTCTAGTGGACTGATCAGCTTGATCATATTAAAGGAGCATCTGACTTCAGCTGAGATACCACTAAGCTGGTATTCTTCTCTTGAAGTTGACAGAAGAGTTAGATAGATGAGTCCTTAATTGACAATTATTTCCCAACTCCTAACAGTACAATCTGCATTTAGACAGGAAGTTCCCAAACAAATACTGCTGGTTTTAGCATATGTTGGGAGAAGGGGTAACAGTAAACATCTAAACTGCACCTTCAACAATAAGGTGGTATTGGTTTTTTTCCAGCCAAAACTCTTCTAAAAACATGGAGCAAGCCAAATTTCAGAAAATTCTGCAGGATACAGTTATGTTTGCTATATTGGTCTTAGTAAGACTAATGCATAGAAGGCAATAGAATTCTGATTTGTAGGAAGCCAGCAGTTCTGAGACTAACTTTATAAACTGCTCTTTGCTCAACCTGAAAGGCTTTAAATAATGGTTTGACACTCACCAAAGTGATATTTATTTATTTACCCAATCTGGTGACACGACTTGGGGTTACAAAGGGTTATTTGCCAGACACAAGGCAAAGCCTGGCCCACTGGCTACTGTCAGTCCTTTTAAAATTTATTTTATTTATTGTTTTAATTCTTTTTTATTTATTTATATTAACAAAGACCTTGCCCAAGTAAAAGCTGCAGGGCTTGATGTTCAAAGTTTAGACCAGGTTCATTTCTCAAATTAAAATTTTATAGGGCCCTGGCTGTCAGAGCAATTTCCAGACCTGCCAACCTCTGTCCCTGCCCCTGACACCCTCTCTGCAGCCACCAGCATCCCTTGTCACTGCTCGGAAGGTTTGTTCTGCCCCTGCACCTGGGGAGCCACCACCACCAGGTTCTGCCCCTCTTTGCCATTCTCCTTCACCCCAGCACAACAATCCTGGCCCTTCATTTTCCATTTCACTCCATTTACCAGGGGTGTTTATACTGCCAGGATTATGATTGTCCTTTCTGCCACGTCTCAGTCACAATCACATTGACCAACCCAGCTGACAAGAGGGATCAACCTGTTCTTAAACATGGTTATGAATGCATAGGTAAAAAAAAAATGCTGTAATCTGAGACAAATCTGGAGGAAAATAAAAGCACAGAGAGTAGACAAGTTGATTTGAAAGTAAACCATGATAAATAAAATTATTCCTGAGGAATATTCCAATAATCTGTTTTTAATATTGAGACTGCTTTAAATAGTGTGCAGATTAAATTTGATAGAGATGAAATTGCAGCCTCTATTTATTTGTATTCATACATAGAGAAGCAACATAAAAACCCCTTGAGCTTGTGGAGGAGTCTGTAGCAAATTTGCAAATAACCGTATCTCCAGCAGCAGTGTATAATGTACCAGTATAATATACTGGAGGAAGTTGTCACTTGTTTGGCAATTAACACTGATATAGGAGGGAAAAGGAATGAGAGGATATTAACAGATTAATCTTGGGTCCTTTTAGGCTGCTCTGGAGTAAAATGACAACTGAGTTTACTGCAACTGCTGTTAGCTCAGTGCCCTCTGCTGAGCTCTGCCTGGATTGTTCCAGCTGCACAGAGCACGGCTCAAGCCCCCTCAAATACTGAGTATTTACTCAGCTTTACATCTACAGGAACAAACCATAGAGGGATTTAACCCTCATCACTGCCTTTCCAAGGGAAGCTACAGACACCAGGGAAATTTAGCAACAACAACCTATACTGACAATATTGCCTGAAAATAAGAGCATCTCTGCCTATTGTAAGTCCTGTGGTTCAGCCCAGAAACAAAACCTCCCTGCTAAACTTTGGCTTCTTCTCCTTTCTGTTCAAGTGAAACAAGTTTAATACACGGTGAAAAAAAAAACAAAAAACAACAAAACCAACAAATGATGGAGAGTTTAATAGTGAAATAAACTGTCTCATTTTGCAGAGAGCCCATGGCATGACACTTGGCTACTGAAGGAGTAAGGAAACAATTCAGGTGGGTAAAACTTGCCTGGCCAAACCCATGGATGCATAAATAAATGACCTCAAACATGCCCTTCTCATGCTGAATGAAGTAAAATACAAAATACCAAGCATCCTTATTCTTGTCTGTAACTTGTTATACACACGTTATCAGCTTAGTATCATTGTGCAGCACTAAGGCCAGTGCTAACGTGGGGCAAAACCTGAGGCACTGGCCAACTGATGTGCCCAGCAGGCACTGGTGAGAGGAAATTTTGTCTCAGCTGGAAAGAGCAGGATGCTTGGGGCTGCTCACACGGCAAGGCTCTGACGCTGTGACTGAGCCAATGTTACAAATGCATAAAGTTGCAGAAAAGTATAAAGACTCTATTTGTTTTAAAAAAAAATTAAAGATAACTACAAGAAAGCAGAGCAGTTAGAAAAAAAGGAGAAAGAAATCCAAGAGTGAGCTGGGAAACTTGACAGCAGGCTAAGTTTAAGTGGTGCCTGGAGGAAGGAACACGTTGCTCCATGAAGAACAGAAGTGCACAAAGCAATGTTTAGAGGCTATTGCTACTATTTACATTTAATTCCTTCTCTTCAGCTTGAACTTTCAAGCTCATATGCACCAACTGCCAAATTTGAAAAAAGCACCAGCAACTTTTTCTCCTGGGAGTCCATTTCCCAGAGGAACACTGCAGGCTGCTGTGCTGCTGGGTAACCGCAGATCCAGGGTTTCCTGTTCCTACTCTTCACAGAAATTAGAATAGAAAACTGTTTTGGTAATGGTGCCAGAGCCACACATCCAGGGCATGAATACACACCTCTGTGCTCTTGTGTTGTCTTCTCCAACAGCTGGTGAGTTTGGTCCTGATCTTATGTTTCAGGTGGGCTTTGGCACAGCCTTTCATTCAGCAATTTCCCAACCAGTGACATGTTCCAGTGGTGAGAGTGAAGCCCATTGCCTCTTGGCTGCTGAACATCCATAGCTATCCCCAGAGGTTTGCACTCTGAAAACAGAGCTGAAAGGTAGAGAAGGCCAGTGCTCTGTTATCCACCAGCATCCCCACTCCCCAGCCCACCACTCCTGCCCCGGGCTCTGAGCAGTTTGCCACTGTTCTCCCCCCGTGCTCTGCAGGTGTGTTGCCCTCATCACAGTGGGGTGTTTGTATTTACCCTGGAAAGAATCAGGAAAAAAAATAAAATCATTAACCATGAGGAGTGGAAATGAAGAGTCAGCTACTTGCAGACTTCTTTATCTAGTGGTAATCATTTTAAATAGAGTGAAAACACATGGAAAGGAAGCTGGGATGCTGCAGGCAAGGATGTGTTCTCCATGTGTGATTATACCTGACTTAGCACAGCCCCCAGCCCACCCGGAGCAGCTCACCCCAGCACCAGGGCTGGAATTTCAGCTGCATTTTACCAGCTGTCTGGGCAAAGAGAACAGCAGGAGATTTTGTACTTCTGGCAGTCGCTGGGACACCCACACTGGGGCTCTGTGCCCTGCTTTGTCACCAGTAGGGAGGGACATCAGTGCAGGACCACGGCCTGGAACTGAGCCACAGCTTCCCAAACAACACACCCAGAGCAGATGTCAGGAAATCTCCAGAAAACACAGGGAATAACCTCTTACCATGCTTTTTGTAGGACACGCTAGTTTTTTCTGCATTTCCATGCTAATTGAGCTCCTGGAGGTGCTGCTTCCACACAAACCCATTCCCTTCCTGATGGGAAATGCCCGTGTCAGTGCTGACTCCAGTGCCCATGCATGCAGCTTTGGGAGCTGACACTGAAGCACCACGGTGCTGCTGGCAAGGTGCTGCTTGGCAGGCAGACAGCCAAAAGTTTGGCAACTACAGAGCAAGGCTGGTAGCAGCTGGTTTCCGTGCCAGCTCCTCTCTAATTGCAACGCAGCAGCAGCAGCACAGCATGGAAGGAGAACACCACAAATCTCCAACGTGGGGACCAGCACATCAATTCTGCCACTTGTTAACAGGATCTGCTGACAGTCTCCATGCTCCACTTAAAGGACATGGTGTGTGGTCCTGTTTGGCTTCCTAACAATAAGCTCAGTGAGCCCAGGCTGGGCTGTCAGACACAGGTTGCCTTGTACAGTTCCCTGTGCCACCAAAATCACAGGGGCCAACGTGGAGAGAGAGAAGAACCCGGCACCCAGTCTGGCTCTGGTTCCAGGCATCTTTGCTCCACATTGGAGCATTAGCACATCTGATCAAAGCTTCCCAAGTCTGAGGGTGCAGCAGCACGACAGGCTGGTCCCCTCACCTGTAGATGAAGGTTCCAGCACTTGAACAAGTGGCCGAGGGTCGAGTTGTTGGATAAGGGGCCACCCTGCAAACCTGATTTTGGCTTTGTGCCCTCTCTTCCTGAGAGCACTCACCTGCTGTCTGCTTTCCTGTGTTCCTCCACTGTAAAAATGTGTGGAGAGAGGTGGGCTAAACCTCACAGAGGATTTATTTGGTTCAGC
>NW_009953077.1:139231-153357 GCF_000747805.2 Chaetura pelagica
AGCAGTGGCAGAGGCTGCAGTCCTTTCTAGCTGCTCTTGCCCTGAGGTGCTAAACATCCTAGGATGTACCTTCAAAGGGTTTGGAGATTTTTTCTCCACATTCCTCCACAAATAAACCCCATGTGACATTACTTCTCATCCTCAAGGCTGGGGTATCAACCTCACATATTTTTCCAGTGGCCAGAGGTGCTAGTGATGGAACTGCTCCCCAGAGTAGGGATGTCCAGGAGCACATCCCTGCTCCTGGTCCCATCTCACCAGGCTGCTTTTGCTAAACAGCAAGGGTTAAACCACAAACATCAAATTTTGTTTTAAAGCTGACCTGGAAAGCAAAGTTTATGAAACATTTATTCTTTGTTCTGACATCTGGAGGCAGATCCTTCAGTTAGGTCATGAATTTTTCTGTTTGGATCCAGGCTCATCCTGCCATCCTCCACCTTCTGTTCCCCTGAACATTATAACCCACAACTAATTTTCAAAAGAGAGGGGGCTGACCCTTAAGAAGACTTGGAAAGCAGACTGTTTCTTTTTCTTCTTTAAGACTGTTCACAAGAAGATAAAATGTAAGAAAGAAATATTTGAAGAGTGAGGCACTGGTATGAAGGAAAGAAAGCCCTGTATATTTATAGGAGTAAAATGAGAATGTGTCCTCTTGAACCTTGCAGTCAGAGGGCTCTGAACTGAATTAATCAATCACCAGACTATTGATAGGGAGAAAAAATGTTGGCAAGCAGTTTGGAAAGGATGTAGATGGAGAACTAGACATACCAGTCCACTTGCTCTGAACAATTATGGACAGAGTCAGCTAATTTAAATCCACATAGTGCTGATCAATACAGCCAGGCTGAGCTCCCCAGGCTAACAATATTGTTTGTTCAACTTTTATTATCCTTAAGCATAAAATTACAGGCTGTGGAGTCCACATGCTGTGGTCAATGTCATTCCAAGAAGTTTGCTCTGCCTTCTCCAGTAGGCAATGCACTTCTCAGCCCCGAGAAATTTTAGCAGAAAACTGGAAGGGTATTTGCAATGGAAAGGGTGAAAACTGCCAAAGAAGTCAAACTCCATACACTTCTCCCTATTACAGTATTTCCCAAGACAGAGTCCCCTGAAGGAAGGGACTGTGTGAAAATGAGAGCTGTTTCTCTCACTGACAGAGAACGGATTGACAGAATCTGTATTTATTTTAAAAAAATGCCTAACTAAGCAGCATTAGTCACCCATCATCCATATTTCTCTCCATAAATGAGAATGCATGAAGCTATAGAGTCTCCAGAGAAAGCAATTACAATATTAATTCCAACTAAATGACGACTAGGAAAAGGAAAATAAATAATCAGCTAGCTTAAGGAGTTCAGCTCTCTTAGATCCTGATTATGAAAACAACTTCACAAACACTGGAAAACACCAATCACCAATATCACCTTTAAATGAGCTCCCTGGAAGGCACTGTGAGGAGCAATATCCATGTAGGAAGACATTTCAGCAGTGATGAACATGCAAGTCTTCAGGTCTGTCAAGCCACAAGTTTGACCATAGAATAGGCTTGATCCTGAAGGTGAGGGACGGGCACCCACAGGCACAGCCAGGCTGGTGACCCACCTGCCTTTATTGGCCTCTTCACACTGAAATCCAAGGAGCTCAACCTTATGACCCCCCCTCCATGGGCCATGATCTGTCCCATGTTCAAAGCCTCATCAAAGTTCTAGGTGACTCTTGTCTTAAGGATTTCATAGACTCACAGAACACTTAGACTGCAAGAGGCCTTAATTTTCCAGAGGAGAATGTGGGAGAAAGGGCTCCCCAGCCTTTTTTAAACTGGAGAGCTGAAAGAAGTCTAGTCATTCCCTCCAGCTTTGAAATAATCTGGAGGACAAAGTCTCAGTATAAAGGTCAAGGTGCCTCTAAGTGCACTGGCTGTCTCCTGGTCTTTACTCACTGCTGACAAGGCCAGACCTGTAACCTCCACCCTCAGCTCCAGTGTGTGGTGTCCCCATGTGAACACCAAGAGGAGCTTTTTGCCCTGATTTAGATTGGAGGCCAAATTCTTCTAATAAAATGACTTGAAATGACAACAATGTAACAATTTTCTGGTTAACAGACTGAACAATGAGAACCAATTATATACCAAGAACGTTTCCCTTGTGAGTTATTTTCCCTCTCAACAAACAGTCCTGTTGGAAACACAATGGTCTCTCATCCTCAGAGCAACACAAAATATTTTCTCCCAATTGTAGAGCTGCCAAACACACACTGAAATGTGTTCCCACAAGCACCAAGATCGATGTGATGTTCTACTCTAACTGCACTGGCTGGTTTTGGACTTGGACTTCTTTTTTTCTGGACAAATATTGCTCATTAAAACTGAAATAATGTTAAAATAACATAGAAAGTAAAAAGAGTGGGAAAAGATCTTTTGAAAGATTTCAAGGGACTTCCCATATCAAACAAGCCTCTTAGATCACCAAAGTCCATTTAAAAGTTGTCTTCAAAAGGAAAACCAAACAAAGAAGAAATAGTCTCCATTCTAATAAGCTCCATTAACTTCTAAATACCCATAATTTGTCAAGGCACCCAGTCTTTCTTCAGAAGCCTGCCAGTACCTGAGTGCCACTTTCTGATGGGCCAAGAAATGCCAGGCCAAATAAAACAACTGGGACATGGTGCAGAGTGACAAGGTTTTTCAGGAGCTGGGTGATATCTGTGGTGGGCTTGGAAAGGAAAGGGCTGCTTCGTTCTCTTCGTCATAAAGGATCAGCCAGATGAAGATATAAATATAAGGAACCAAATAAGAGTCATATCCTGTTACTTGAACTCCTGCCTGTGCCGTCAGGTCTGACAGATTCAAGTTTCTGACCCCCATTAAGCAGCTCCATCTCCAGCCTTCAGCCTGGGAAACAAACAGGTAGAAGGGACTGCCATATGTTTGGGTTTTCAGTTCATTAAATCCTTGATTGTGCAAAACCTTTTAAGAGATACTACCCCATCAAATCCAGCCCAAGCTTTATTTTGTGTTGTTTGGAAGAATCTTATTAAACTCTTCTCCAAAGAAATATTCCAACCTTTTGAGAATCAGCATGACACTTAAATGAATTATTCATGCAAGGCTCTGCAAGATGGGCAAGTTTCCTGCCAAGACTTGCACAGTGAGGGGTGTTATAAAACTGAAATTGGAATGTGGAGAGAACTGATGGAAAAGATTTCAAAGATCATATCTGTAGAAACCCCTCCCCACAACTTCAGACCTTTAAACTTGCCTCTTCACAGCAGAGATCCTCCTAAATGTCCTGCTTCACATCCACTCCCAGATTCTTCAGTTTTAAAATGTGCTCAGAATCAGAGAAACACTTTTAAAAAATGAAGGCACTGAGTGATGCAAGTGCAATCTGTGAGAACCATTGACACACAATTCGTTTCAGTGATCCTTAAATGAGGCTTCATCTCAGGGAACTCTGGCAAGGTTTCCCTTGCCATCTTCATGGAAGCACTTCCTGGTGACACCACAAAGCTCTTCCTAAGTTATCCAGGTAGGACAAACCAAGAGTTGCCCCGTTCATACAGAAGATTCTGAAAACCCATCAGACCTGAAACAAAATTAACTTCATTGATGAAATGACGTTGACCCCATCCCAACATCTGACATCTGGCAACAACCACATGAGAACTGAGAGTCCATAAGTTTCAGTCTTTCGTTTTTGTACCCACATTTGCAATTTGAGATGCTGATCAAAATGAACAAGGCTCCCTTTGTCCCCCAGAAATGCACTGTGCTGAATAACTAATGCCAGTCACTTTTTAAATAATACAACAGAGCCAAGAAGGGACTTCTGCCTTCCATGCAAAGCAACTTGGTGCCACCTAACATTATCTTGCTGGCATTTGCATGAGGGAAAACAGCTCTGTAAGCAGAGGGTTGATGTGAGTGATTGCTGAACATGCTTTAATAATTAATTCCGCAAATAACTGAAGCCTATTTTAATTTCACCTTAGACAGCATTGCTATCTCAGTGAAGTAAATTGCTTCTTCTGTTACTGTACCCAACAATGCCACTTTGGAAACATTATTAAAGCAGCAGGAATGCCACTTTGGAAACATTACAAAAGCAGCAGGAATGTAATGAAAAATATATACACAGTGCTGAGACTTCTGAGCTATCCAAAGTGCTCTTCAAGATCCTGCAGATAATCTTTAGGGAATGATCCAAACAGCTCTGCTGTATAAAGTTACATTAAATGACTGTACATTGTGCTGTGATTGAAAAGTCATGCCCAACACTGCCGATCAGTTTGACTAGATGTGGATTTGGTTCCAGCTCCTTAAAAGGCCTGTGAAGAACAGCTTAGTAAAGAAAATAAAAATAAAACAAACTAAAAACTCCAAAGTGCTCATGTTTGCCTGTATCAAACAGAACCATAATAGAATTATTTATCTGTGAAGGAACCGCGAAGAGGATCAGGGAGAAAAGAAAATGTTTGGAAACCTGTTTTTTCTTGAACTAAGATAAAAAGCTGGTTTGTCTCACATTCTGACTTCTCAAAACTTTCTGTAAAGCACTTTTAGAACAGCATCCCCATGGATGCACACCACAGCTTTGCATGGCCCTAACACACATCCATATTTTGGCCAAGAGGAATTTCATGCACACAGTGCAGATGAGGTGGAAACTTCTTCTGACAAGTGAATGTTTCCAAGTTCTCTCAGCTGCCTCCTAAAACAGGAAGGTTTGAAACTCATTCATAATGTGCAAATACAGGCCTTTCTATCAATTTGAGTGCTTTGATTTTTCCCCCCCCTCTCTTTTCTTTCAAAGGAAGTGGATTTTGTCTTGGGAAACTGCATTTCTCTGAGCTCTCTGTGCCCCCTGGGTCTATGCCTGCTTTGGGCTTCTTCTCCTGAGGCTTTCCTGGAGGAAGTCCTGCTTCCAGGGAAGAGGGAACACACTGTGTGAAGAAGAAAGTTAATACTTTGCATCAGTATAAAGTTTCCAACATATTTCTCTCATACCTGAGAACTCTATTCCAGATTCCAAAGAACTGCTGTGCACACATCATCCACAATGTGCGTTTCCTCTTAGGAGAAAAACTACATTTCCCTGAGATTTCTTTGCATTTTGGACTAAAAAAGGACTTGAAAACAACACAGCCTAAGATACTGACTCAGTATATTGCTTTAGGTACACATATTATGCCTGCTACTCGGAAATGTTACAATTTAAAGTCATACCCAGATTGTACTGGGGACATGTACACTTTTTCTGAGAGAAAGCCTTTGGGATTTTTTGTTTTGAGATCAAGTCATGCAAGGAGAAGAGATTAAACACACCACAGGGTTGTCCCAGCCTAAAATATAATCTGCAAATACATCTTAAGGTTGTGTAAATAAGGTTACTACATGGAATCCCACAGGTACCAATGTTATATGTACATAATAAAGCTGAAGATCTTATTCATTTTCAGGTAGTTTATGAGGAAAGATACTGCCAGGTTCTCAAGGGCCAAATATTTCATTCAAAGGCAAGGAGAAATTATCATACTCCGAATAGACATAGTAGTTAGTTTGTACAGCATCTCATAAAAGTGTAATTTGCAGACTTGGGGAGAAGAAATGCTTTAAGGAACACAGGGAATATTTATGTAGCTACCCAAATTACTTGGTTGAGTGGGGTTGCCTTTTCAGAATGATTTTAGAAACTGAAATTACTCCTTACGATACAACTTTTGCCATTATTATTATTATTATCTCTTGCACTTAAAGATATTAAATCCTTGCCTTGAAATCTGGCTCATGAACAGGCAATTATGATTAAGGCATTTCATCTTCTTGGCCCGTTAATTCATCACAGTCACTAGCCAAGCTCCTCTGCACAGAGTCTGGAGGAGATGGAACTGGTCCAGGAAACTTCAGTGCAACACAACAAATACCATCACAGGGTGAGCACCCCCCTCCTTTTCCTCAACATCACCTCTGCTTCAATATGCAGTTTTGGATCTGAAGCAATCCACACCATACAGCAGCTGAATCAGGTAGCCTGGAAAATAAAGTGGTTTTCATTTTCTCAAGCTGGTTGTGAAAATGAGCTCAATAATAGATTGTTAATGTGAAACAAACATGGGGGTTGTTTTAGTGCTTAGTCAAAATTGCTATGGCAAGTAATTTAATTCCTGCTCTGTTTCCCTGATGAGCTGTCTCTCAGAAGGGCAGGAAACATGTTATACTGAAGATAATATTGTTGGCCAACTTGAATTAGATATCAGTAAACTGTAAGATGCAAATGCTGATCACCCAGGTTTGCAGAAGGGCTCTAGGACTTCAAGCATTCATATGCTCTCTTTAATAATAAAGTTAATGAAAGCCATTGCTCCAGACAAGACTGCAGTTGCATCTTATCTATCTTTAATACATCTATTCAATATACAGCAATGCTGAACATATCTGTGTAAACATACCTGAGTTTTTTATCCTGAAAGCTAATCAATAATATTTCTGTTAACATACTTCAGCTTAACTGTGGGAAGGAAGCGACTGGAAGTAAATAACTGGTACTTCCTCCTTGGCCCCTATTTGTGGGTACTAAATCCACAGTGAGATGATTGCAGAGCCTTGTAACAACACCTCTATATCATGACAAAACCCCACGAGAGTTATTCAGAAAAGGACATTACAATAAAGAGGTTTTCTTTGTGCTGGATGTTTTGGAAGATGGAAAGTAACCCTGGAAGGTTTGCATCAGCATTAAGTGCCTCATGACCCAGGAGCTGAGACTGCAGGATCAGTCCAACCATGTACATGCACAGGAAACCAAGAAACTGAGCATGTGGCTCCACATGATCCCTCTCATCACAGTTACATTGGGCACAAACAGGTACAATGATGTCCCAGCTGGAAACTGTCTGTAGAGTTCAAAGCTACAGAGCTTGAAATGCTCATCAGTGGGGAATGACTGAAGCACAAATATAAAATAATTACACCTCCAAGGGAAAATCCAAGGGAAAAAACAGAAAAATAATAACTAGTAGAGAATAAAATATAAGGAACATACGAATGGGTAAAAAGGAGCTGTGAGCAGAGGTTTTGAAGCTGGGCTGCATCCCCCTGCCTGTGCTTTGATCAGCAGCACAGAGCTCACCAGGAGCCATTGCCTGAACTGGGAGCAAGAGATGAAGGTGGCACTGACCTCCCACAGCTCAGCCAGAGCCCAGGGCAGGTCCCAGGCTGGGACTCTGCCCTGTGCTTCTTTATCCCAGGTTTCTTTCTCAGCTTGTTCTCTGAAGGAGACCAGAAGTGCCACCATTTCAGCACAAGAGAGGAGACCTCCCACCTCACCCTAGCAAGCAGCAGAGGAGCCCATGGTGGCAGACACTGCTGGTGGTCAGGACACAGGTCCCCCCTTCCCATTCCCTTAATCTTCCTCTTATAGCTCCAAATGATCACATTTTCCCTGTATTTGGCACAGAAATGCTGCAGGGGCTCCCTGTGACTGACACCCCAGGGAACATCATTTACTGGTGGCCAAGACACTGTGCAAAGTAATCTCTGACTTCTTTGTTTCCCTTGGCTATAGCTCCTCACAATGTTACAAAGGGGAACAAATGAGGTGAAAAAGAAAAGGAAAAAAATGAGGTTAAGAAAGAGGAACAAATGTAGTTCTGTGATGAAAATTTCATATTAAGATTCTGATAATTCCCTCCCAAGTGACACAAGTAGGAACCAGAGCTCCTCAATGAAATTACAGCTCCATCTAATTCTTACTCATTTGCCAATTACTGTATCTTAGCCATAACAGCAGTGAAAGGCAGCCCACCAATGCTCAAAATATGTACACATTACAATAATGAAGACTTCATCAGAAATTCTATAAAAACTGACTTGCATACGTTTCACAAAAATTGGATCCTCATTGATTCTGCTTTTGCTCTATTCTGGAAAGCAGATTTGCAAACATTAAAATAGTTAAAGAGCATATTTTACCTTTTTGAGAGCTCAGGAGCTGAGGACAGTGTGTCAGCTGCTCAGAGAAGAAATATTTGTCTGCAATAATTCTAACTGACTGCTCTTTGGCAAAATTCTGCCAGTCAATAATAATCTGAACACTGCTGGTCTCACTGCACATCACTGCAGTTCCAGACACCACCTTGTGTCTGGAGTTTCTTTAGTGATAAAAAAAAGGGAACACTCATTAGAAAAAACAAACTAACCAAAAAAACACTGTTAGAGAACTAAAACAATGCTTAATTTCTTATTTTTAGCACTAAAGAGAATAGCACATTGAGAAAAGCATTATGTTAAGATCTGCAGAAATGCTGAGTACTTAGGAAAAAAATAAAGAAAAGAAAGACAAGTTGATTGTTTGGGGTGGAAGGGGTGTTATCCTACCAGGGATATTCCACTGAATTCAATTCTGGTGATTAAAAGTTAACTTATAAATCTGACATGGTGCCACCCAAATCAATAGATTTTCATTGGCTTGCTAAAGGAACACTGATAACCAGGCTCCTCAAATTCAAATGAGCAGAAATTGATTTGCTAGTCATGAGGAAGAGCCAAACCAGGCTCCCAAATACATGGGAATTCTAGTAGCCCTCCTTGTAGACTTTTTGTATGCAAAGGTATCCAGTAAAGACTGGAATAATCTTAGAAAAAAAGATTACCATATGATTAGTATCATAAGATTTTTATAGCTTGTTATTATTTTAATAATATTGTATTAAATTATTATACATTTATTGATGAATTGGCTTTTTTTTTTGGTGAGAAATATCAGTATTAAATTTTACCTGCCTAGGAATTGAATGAAAGAGGGAAAACTTCACCTGGTGGGGAGAAGGGTAAGATAGAGGAGGGAAGTGCACTATAAACACCGAAACTTAGAATTTCCCCCTAGTGAATGAGATTGGATGGATTATTTTTACTTTTAATCTCTCAATGATGTAGAATAGAAATAGGATAGAAATTCCAAACCAAAATGCCATTTAAACCCTCCAAATGCAACTCTTCACTTAAAAATAGTGAAGAAATAACTTATTTTTTGATGGGTAAATTTGTCAAAACCATCTTTATTTCCCAAATACCATTTTACTTCCACAGTTTCTTAAATCCTGCTGGAAAATCAGGATAGCAGCTCCCAAGATGACCTAACTGCTCTGCCATCTCCAAACTAAGTTCCACCAGGACTCTATGACTTTTATTATTTATATTTTTTATTTCCTAAAGGCACTGACAGCTTCTTTTTTTTTTTTACATAAAGCATTTGCAAACCCACCATAAATATGCACATTAATCTGTAATGTAAGTTCCAAGAACACAACAGTATTTTTATACAGAAGGCAAAATCCAGGGCAGATACTGTTGCCAATTTTGTCAATTAATGAGGTGACAAAAGTTAGAAAAGAATCCGAACAGCACAAGATTTCAGTGCTTGCTTTAAAAACAGGAAGATCATGAGTTTCTGAATAGAATTTTAGAAAAAGGTCTATCTGGAAAATATTTTTAGATTTTGCAGAGTCCATAAACACCTGTGTACATCCTGACTTCCAGCAGAGGTGCTAAAAATAGGCTGCAATTTAGATTTCCACTGCACCTTCAAAAAATAGCCTTGTAGCCTGCCTTGACTACAAAGCTATAAATAGTATGATGACTATAAGTAATACAAGACTATATAGAAGATATAGTGAAGATCTAATATAGAAGGTATATAAGAGAAGAGTAACAGAAGAGCTTATGAAGGAGTTGCCCCTGAGCTCAGTGCTCGAACACATTTTGTTTCTCATTCCTCCAGGGTGGCTGCTCTGACTCCAAAAATCCCACGGGAAGCTGAGCCCGTGCAGACTCCCCCTTGTGCCCCCAGCCTGCTCTGAAAGTCCTCAGCAAAACTCTTCTGACCTGCAATGGCCACCAGCTGCCACCCTGCACACCAGGCAAACCCACCTGGCAGGGAGAGCAACCAAGGTCTCTTCCAGGCTCAAAGACCATCAGTGATGATTGGACTGGAGATGGTCTCAGAATTGTTCTGGTTGGAAAAGACCTTTAACATCATCAGGTCCAACCATAACATAACTCTATCAACCATTAACCTAACTCCACCAAGTCCAGTGATTAAATCATGTCCCTCAGCACCACATCCACACATCTTTTAATTACCTCCAGGGCTGGTGATTCAACCACCTCTCTGGGCAGCCTGTGTCAGCATTTAATTACCCTTTGGTGAAGAAGTTTCTTATATTATCTAATGAAAACCTCCCCTGGTACAACTTGAGCTCTTTTTCTCTTGTCCTGAACATGATCTTTTTATAAAATAAATTGAGATTATTGCAAAGAAATCCAGCAGTGGAAATTTGCCCAAGTCCTACTTGATGTGGTCAGGAATTAATGAGCACTCCTCGTTTGTAGCCTGAGCACCAAGTTGCAACCACTCTGTTATCTGCCAGTTCTAGCCCAGCATGGATCATTGGAGACTTGATCAGGGAACTCACTCTGCTTTTCCACTGTGTCTTAAACAGACTTAGTTGTTGATGGCTGGACTGCAAAACCTTTCCTCATTCTGGTGAATCTGCCCAAGTGCCTTCATGAATTGTGGACCCTGGAGCAGGAGAGCAGCATCACCATGTGGAGCTCCCTGTGACAGAGAGGAGCAGGGAGTTTCTGCCCAGACCTGTTCAGTTTCCTCCTGCTCCTGTTCAGTATTCTCCTCTTGCACACCGCTTCTCAGGATAACATCTCCTATCCTTCCAGTATCAGCTCCATTCTGGGATATACGACCTTACATTTGGTGGTATTAAACACATATTGATTGAATGCTCATCTGACAGGCTTGTAATTACTCAGGTCATCCCATTTACCCTTTTTAAATAATGGCAGAGCATGAACTTTCTTCCAACCTATTGAAACTACCCTGGTGATCCAGGACTTATTAAAAGTAAACATTAATGATCCAAAGAGTAGCTCAGACAGCTCTTAAAAATTTTAGGTGCCGGTTACCCAGACTCAGTGATTTAACAGAGCCTGATGGCAGTAGCTGATGTTAAACTGTCTCTTAATCACTGCTGGAAGATAAATTATTCCCTCCTGGGAGGCATCAACATCACCCCCTTCCCTCCCTGTGGGGAGAGGACAGGGACACTGACAGAGCTTCTTCCAGCTGCACTCCCACTGGTGCCACCTGATGAACTTCTTCTCCATCCTGTCAGATTTAAAGGACATTATGCATGAGGTTTAAACTTCCTGGCTGCACATTTTCTCATGTTCCTTTGCTTGTCAATCTCACCACATTCAGCTCCTCTGCTTGATGTTCCCTATTACACTCACCCCCCTACCCCTCCCATCATTTGTGATGTTTAGCCAGGGCTGGGTGGGGAAATTAGGGCAGTCTTTTTGGTTTAATCTTCATGAGATTGGAACTTTTGGAGAACAGTAAATAAATTGAGCCTTTTTTTTTTTCTTCCCCCTTAGCTCACACTAGACACAATCAGACCAGGCTCCTTTGGATAAGGCAACCACCAGCTTTTCATTCAGTGGTCAGTGACTCTTTTGCTGGGGAGATGGGATTTCACATAGAGATCCCTTCTGTTGGGTGCAGTATATCTTGAGGTAGGGAAATGCCACCACAGCTTTTAAAAAGCACCAAGGACCATCATCTCCTACCTTCCTTGGGGGAAAGGGCCTTGTGATGCTGCTGGTCTTCTCCTTATCCTCCCTTAAGTCCAACCTCCTCCCAGCCTGCAAAAAGAGACTGCAAAACAGAGAGTGAGAAGACCCTGGGGGACTGGTTTTCCTAGCAGACATGAGCAAATGCCCCATCATGTATTTTAGTTATTAGAAAATTGAACTCAAACACTGATGGTTCATTTACATTAATTGCCTGTGACTGACAAGGGTGATGCACTCTGGTCCAAGGGCCCTTCCCCTGTGCCTTCTGTCTGCCTCTTCCAAAAGAGCAGAAAGAGCCACTAAATGTTATATCCAATACTATTTCCTGCAAGCAATATCAATTTAATTAAATGTACATGGTTATAAGTGACCAGCTACAACTCCTCTCAACTGTTTATACAGGTCACTAGAATTGATAGATCTCCATTTCATTGCTGACTTTTTCATTTTAAGTGCTCCCTCAATCCTCTACTGACTTCTTTTTTTTTTAAGCTGTTTTCTACCCTTCCCTCTGAGCTGTTCCCACTGCCCTAGCTGAGGCTGAACTAGAGGTCCCCTTCCTCCAGAGGAGGCAGCACAGCAGTCCACAAACCCAAACCCCACTCTGTGCTGGCACTGCCAGGGTATAATATCCCTTCAGGCAAAAGACTTGAAAGGTCTTTCAGATGAAAATGTGGACATTTCTCTCATCTCTTTAAATCCTGTGGAGCCATCCCCAGGTGAAATGCTGTTACCCTCACCAGAGCTCACTCCATCCCCTGTGCTTTTCCCAGGGCAGGCAGGGCCACACTTCCACTGCCATTCAGAACCCAGAACATCTGAATAAAGCAGCTTCAAACCTTCTCTGTGTCCTCCCAGGAGCTCTGCCTTGGCTTCTCTCAGCTCTCTGCCCAACCCAGAGGAACTGCCCAAACCCTTTGTCTTTGTCTCTGCTCCAATCCCTTCTGAACCTGCCTGTTCATTGGGCCAGGAAGGTCATTTCTCCCACACTGAAAATGTTCATTTCTACTCCATTCCATCTCACTGTGAAGGCAGCAGCCACCAAGAGGAACTTCAACAACTGATTCTCTTGCAATTTATGGGAACAAAATTTTCTTGGGGTTTTTTTCTGACATGACTTTCATAAGATTGTGGTTTGTTTGGGGTTTTTTGGGACGAGGGTGAAAACTAATAATAGCAGTGGTTCTTATGAATCACTTTTATCTTGTAGGTATCAAAGCACTTTGCAAAGGAAAAGATTACCAAAAAAAAGGGTTTATGTACAAGTAAAGTAGACAGCAGCTGCAAAATCCCACCAGTGATGGCTCTGGACTCCAGCAACCCTACATACACGAGCTCTATCTGCAGAGAACAGAAGGCCATGCTGGGGATATGGAGCCATCTAGGAAAAAAATGACCAGCTTTCATGTCTCATCTGCCACTTTCCTCTAGAGAAAATCTTTTTGGAAGAATAAACAGTAAACTTGCTGGACAAACTGATAAATCCACATTCCTGAGTTGGGAGAGACACAAGCTGACAATGAAAGTGCAGCTCAAATTAAGTATATTGCAGGGGTCCCTTTAGAGCTGGTGCCATGTGTAAATCCACCTTGGAATTGAAGTTATCACATTTTACTTTCACAAGAAGTACAAGGAAAAGACAGGGCAAATCTTCAGCACAATGCTAAATTATTTCTAAGCCATTGCATGGGAGTAATTAAATAAATTACATGGAGCTGTCAAGCAAAATTCATCCAAACAGCTCTAAAAATCTCACAGGGAAATTTCTTTCTTCTGCAAAATATGGTTACAGGGAAATGGGTCACCTGTGCAAAGCTCAGTGCAAACTCCTCAGGACACCATGGCTAGCTAAAAACAGGAGGAAATCTCAACTGGAGATCTCAGCCTGGATCTGTCCCTAATGCAGACACTGTACTTGTGAGCTTTGCACTAGAAGCAAACAGCTTCAATATAAGAGCTTCTAAACACCCAGCAAGGCCCTGATTTCCACCCCTACTGCAGAAGCCTGACATTTGTGCAAATACAGACACTTGAGCCCAGCAGAAGATTGAACTCTTTGACACCAGCCATGACTTGGATTCCCTATGCTCAGTCCTCCTGCATCCCTACCTTGCTGGCCAGACCCCAAGATCCACCTGCAACACACAAAACTCACATGAAGGAAGCTATATCTTTTTAATTACTATTATTATTCTCTCTTCCTCTTGATGGCCTTGGTCTGGTTGTCTCTCTGAGCACAGCTGACCCAGGTTAGGACAACCCTGGGGCTGTCCTCACCACTTTGACTGCAAAGGTAAAGCACTGCAGGGGCTCTGGCCCCTTTCTTCTCATCAGACTTTGCCTGTAGCAGGGAGGTTGTCTTCAGAGCCCTACATTAGCTGTGAAGATGCATTTGATATGGAGTTGAAGCTGAGCAGACTGATGATCCCACTGCTGCCTCGTGTGTGAAGGCAGAGACAGAGCTGCCAAAAGGCAAATCTGG
>NW_009953077.1:153414-166034 GCF_000747805.2 Chaetura pelagica
ATTCTCATCAAGAATTAATAAGTTCCTGATGTGGTGAAAATGAATAGTCTCAGAGAAGCAGCTAAGCTTGTTGTTTTGTACAGAGGGAGAAAAAAAAAGAAAAGTGATGTATATGTGGTAACCCTGATGGGATGGCTGAGTTGCAGAGAGGGGGAGCTGTGAATTTCCTGACTGATCCTGCTCTTTTAATAAGACAATGAAAGAACTGACTGAAGGGCAGTTCTCAGAGGTGACCTGGCAGAGATGGTGTCCCCACCACTGCTCCCTCGAGCTGGGGTGTGATGCTTCAGCTCCTTATACGCAGATCAGGAGAGATCCAGGCACATCCCAGGTCCCAGCACAAAGGGAACACTGAACATCAAGAAGCATTTCAAGCATTTCAGACCTTGTTCCTCTCTGAAGATTTTACATTTTGCCTCTAGACAAGAGCAGCAACTAACTCTGAAAGGGTTAGGGTCATCCATCACTGAAGGATGTGTTTTTTTTCTTATGGGATGGAGTGATTTCTTGAAAGCAGCCCCCTCTGGCTGCCCACCTTCCCTGGCTGGAGCACCCATTGGGAAATGGCTCCTCCAGCCTTAGCTGAGTCAGTTCTCCATGTCCAACCTTCACAGGGTGAAGCAGTTGCTGGAGGCCCAGTCCCACCAGTACAGGTAGGCTGGAGCAGAATATGTAGCATTATCCATCTGCCTCCGGCATCCATCTGCCCTGCTGATACCTGCAGAAGTAAAGCCACGAGGAGACAGGAAAATGCCACTGGGAATCTTTCTCTCAGCTGGTGCATTGAGGTCCTTCACATCATTAAGAGTGGGAGCTTTGGGGTACACAGGGGATCAACAGAGAACAGCGACCAAGCTGAGAAGGGAAGGCTTTTATCTGTGTTATGACCATGTGCTCCCAAGCAGGAATCTCTTCCTTCCTCCAGTTGAGTTGATCGATCTTGCAGTAAAATGCAGAATGGGGATGGAAAGAATGAAAGTTCCCAAATAGTTATTAAAAACTGCATGCCCTTGTTTTCTTTCATTGACATGAGCAAAATCAGGCCAGAAACTTTTGCTTCAATCCAGGTCACTGTTCTTCCTTTACACAAGGTGAAGGCCAAACTAAGCTGCACAGGTTTCTCCATCCCCACAGGGCTGTGGAAGTCAGAAACACTTTCTTACATTCTCCTAAACCAAGCCCTGGTTGTTTTGTGTGGAAAGCCTCTCTTATAATAGAAAATATGTCTTCACCTTCCTCACATTAGAAAGTGTAGGTAAAAAAACCAAAGTCTATGGGATCTACACCTGCTTCCTTTATTTTTTTCCCTAGAATGAAACCACAAGCCTGTCCAAAGCAGTGTCTCAACCCTTTGTCCCAGAGAAGTGTCACTACAGGCTAAAAACTAAAGAAAAACATAAAAAACAGTTAATATTTTCTCATAAAAAAACCTCAAAGTACCTACATCCACCAGTCACAATGAGACACAGCAAGAACTGCTTGAAACTGATCAAGAGAAGGAATATTTAGTGACATTCTTGGCACTTTCTTCAACTGGCTGCATAACTAGAATACCTTAAAAAAAAAAGACATGATGCTTTAAGGCTAATTGAACCAATAATCAAAGGCTGTCTCTAATTTCTGGACTAGGAGGTCAATTACTGAAATAAATTTAACAGCAGATAGATGGGAACAATGTGCAATTACCATTTGAAGACTTGATAATTATGGCAAGAATTAGTCTGTATTTTCAGCTGCAGCAAAATCCATCAATTTTTAGCAGTTATTATCTTGATTATAAAGAAGAAGAAACAGATTCAGCTCTGCCTTGTCAAGCTGACAGAAACCTGGGAGCACAATGGGCACTGACAAGGGGGCTGACGAAACCAGCCAGTTCAGTTTAAACTTCCCTTTCCTTAAGTGGAAACTTAAATTGCAGATGTGAGACAATTTCCCTGCTCAGAACACTTGGCAAAGAGAGACACAGACAAATTTGAAGCCATAAATAATGGGACTGAGAAATGCATATTTTTATGAGGTTTGCCAAAAGGAGTCAAAACAGGAACTTCTTGTTCAGACATTTAAACTCTCCATTTCGAAAGGCAAGGAGTCATAAAAATTGAAGGAATTACTGTGGCCTTCCTTTCACCACAAATTTTTTTGAAGCTCTTGCTTCCTGGGGTCACACTTTCAGAGCTCCACTAGGCTGGTGAGTAGGGGGGTGTTTTATTTTTGTAAATATTTAAAAAAAAAACCACAACAACTCAAGTGTAAAATTCTCAATAAGTCAGATATTGAGCTTGATGACCTTTCTTCTCTGAGGGGGACTGAACCTCCCCTCCATTGGAACAATCTCCAAATAGAACAGCTCTCCCTGTCATTCACAAGTCTGCAAGTCCAGGGAGGTTCAGGAAAAAAAGTCAGAACTGGGTCAACCCAGGGAGACAAATTCCTGAGCAGGGAAGGAGCAGCAGCTCTGAGCCCAGAGCTCAGCACTAACCACGTGTGGAAAAAGGCAGAACAATGTGTAAAACCCAGCAGCTAAGAGGCTTCATGGCAGCAACACTGACCTGACCAGGAATGATCTCACCTGTGTATTTGGGTTTGGTAAAAACTGCAATTAAAAAAATGTTAAATCATACTTTTTGTTGCTTGGGTTTTGGTTTTGTTTTTTATTTATTTGGGTTTTTTAAAGCATTTTTTTCCAAGAAATATATGGAGACAAATGAAATTAAAACCCTCACCAAACGTTTTTCACTAAAAATAACCCCTTCGCCCCCAAACTTGTGACAAAAATCTCTCAAATGACTCCACTCCTGAGGAAGAAAGAGTGATTTTAAAAAAAAAGTGGTTTTAATTGCTGCCCTGTTTGCTCCTCAAGACCTCTGCTCCAGAGCTCTTCCCTCTCCACCTGCCACTTCCAGACCCCTTTGCTGACTTGACTCTTTGCAGCCATTATTTTTCCTCAAGAACTTTTAATATTTTTTATTTTTTTTTTTACATTATACCAAAATGTGTCAAATTACCCGATTTCCTTGCACTTTATGTACATTTATTTACTTAGTGACATCTTAGTTCCATGCTGAGATTGGAAAATATGTACTTTTTTTTTCTTTAATTACAAATAATTAACCAGAACTCCTGCTCCACTGGAAGCTGCTGCTCCACTGTCAGTCCAAATAGCCCTGTCATTTTTTTTGTATGCATGTTTTGTATAAATTGCCACTTAGAGGAAATAAATGCTGAGAAGGATGAGTGCCTGAAGTCATAAAGGGCAACATCCCTCTTACATGGGAAGCTTATTTTCATTAGAAACTGCATTTGTGCTTTTAATGATTTAATAAATAATAAGAAAAAGAACTTACTTAATAAACAGAAGTCATCTCAGTTTCCCTGTGTCCAGAGAAGCACCTTGACAGAAGGGCACAGGGGGAGCAACACGAGTCATTCCCAGCTCGAGTCCTTCTCCAGGACCAGGCTCAGGATTGTCTCCACACCAGTGAGAAACTCAAAGTCTGCACAGACCTAGCTAAGAGGCTTCATGGCAGCAACCCTGACCTGACCAGGAATGATCTCACCTGTGTATTTGGGTTTGGTAAAAACTGCAATTAAAAAAATGTTAAATCATACTTTTTGTTGCTTGGGTTTTGGTTTTGTTTTTTATTTATTTATTTGGGTTTTTTAAAGCATTTTTTTCCAAGAAAGATATGGAGACAAATGAAATTAAAACCCTTACCAAATATTTTTCACTAAAAATAACCCCTCCGCCCCCAAACTTGTGACAAAAATCTCTCAAATGACTCCACTCCTGAGGAAGAAAGAGTGATTTTAAAAAAAAAGTGGTTTTAATTGCTGCCCTGTTTGCTCCTCAAGACCTCTGCTCCAGAGCTCTTCCCTCTCCACCTGCCACTTCCAGACCCCTTTGCTGACTTGACTCTTTGCAGCCATTATTTTTCCCCAAGAACTTTTAATATCTTTTTTTTACATTATACCAAAATGTGTCAAATTACCCGATTTCCCTGCACTTTATGTACATTTATTTACTTAGTGACCTCTTAGTTCCATGCTGAGATTGGAAAATATGTACTTTTTTTTTCTTTAATTACAAATAATTAACCAGAACTCCTGCTCCACTGGAAGCTGCTGCTCCACTGTCAGTCCAAATAGCCCTGTCATTTTTTTTGTATGCATGTTTTGTATAAATTGCCACTTAGAGGAAATAAATGCTGAGAAGGATGAGTGCCTGAAGTCATAAAGGGCAACATCCCTCTTACATGGGAAGCTTATTTTCATTAGAAACTGCATTTGTGCTTTTAATGATTTAATAAATAATAAGAAAAAGAACTTACTTAATAAACAGAAGTCATCTCAGTTTCCCTGTGTCCAGAGAAGCACCTTGACAGAAGGGCACAGGGGGAGCAAGACGAGTCATTCCCAGCTCGAGTCCTTCTCCAGGACCAGGCTCAGGATTGTCTCCACACCAGTGAGAAACTCAAAGTCTGCACAGACCTTCTTCACATCACCCTGAGGAGCAAGTGGGAGCTGTTTGGGACAAACTGTTGTCTTCAGCTAAAAGCTGAGGGTCAGCCCTCTGCTTCCCAATGGGAAATGTGTTCCCTTGGGGCAGCCAGCAGAGCACCGCCAGGATTCCTGCACCCCACAGCAGGCTTGTGGGACAGGTCCCACTCCCCTCAGAGTCCTTCCTCTTCCAAGGAAATAAGTGTTTGCTACATGAAATTTTAAAACTTGCAGATTAATCCCTTCTTCCCCCTGGCCCCTTTTTTTTTTATTATTATTTTTAACATAAACCTGAACACACCAAGAGAAAAACCTGAAGCAGTTCAGGTGTGTTCACCCACAGCCCTTCTGAAGTCTCAGTGTATCTGTGAGGAAGATGCATCTCTCAGCCCAAAGACATGAGGGAGGTTACAGGCAGTGAGAAAAACACCTGGGGAGGCAGAAGCATCAATGCAGCACTCAGGAAAACAGGAGGGGAGATTTCCAAGCTCAGGGAGCTGAGAAGTTGGTACAGACAGATCTTACGAGAGAGTCAAGAGGAAGAAGTGTCTTGTGCAGGAGCAAGAAGCAGCAGCAGAAACAGAGAGGATCAGCCACATCATCCAGGCAGGAGAAAGCAGAAGATTCCACAGCACTCACTGGAAACCTGCCCCGGAAAAGGGGGAAGCCCTTTGCCAGGGATCACAGCCCCATAAATCTCCCCATGAAGTCTCTTGACCTTCCCGTGTTACTCTTTCAGGGCAAATCTATTTTCCTAGGGCTGGTGTGACCTGCCCTGGGTGCCTGGGTAACCTCCCCACAGCTGTGGGGCTTCCCCCAGCTCCATCCCCACCCCAACAAACCTATGGGAGATGTGGTCTCACCTGCCCACAGTGCTCTTCCACAGGGAGCTGCAACACCCTCCAGAGCTGATGGAAACACTTTGTAACCTTAAAGGTAATGACGTCCCAAATTGGAAGGGAAGGCTACTAATTTGCTAGCAGGGTAATTAGTAAAGAAACACCAGCTGGATGTAATTTCCTTCAGGAGGAACAGTTGGAAAAGAGCCAGGTCTGCATCCTGCTGCCTGCAGGGTGAGCAGATGGACCCGGGCAGATGCTGAGCAGAGGCAGCAGGTCCCTGCTCACCCTGTGGCAGCCACAGCTGCCCATTGCTTCACTCCCTCCACCCCTCTAGCCTGGGCAAAGAGCAGCTGTCAAAGCCACCCATTTCCAGGTCTCCACCTATTCCCAGAGATCTCCACCCATTGCCAGAAGTGTCAGTCAACAGAAGCACTGCAAACACGCTGCAAAAACAGTGACATAAAGCCAGGCTCCAAACCAAGACCATTTTGTCACAGCAAAACGAAAACCAAACCAAACAAACCCAAACAAACCTTCCTGCTCAATGTATTCTGTTTAGAAATCTCCCTGCCCTGATGTCCCAGGGAAATGGGACAGACTGTGCTGCAACCCCCAGGCAGGAGTATAAACCCTACAGGTAATTTTTGTTTTTAAAGCAAAATGTTTTGGTCCCTCAGCCAGCAGGAAGGTCTCCTGCACCCACAGGGATGCTCTGCAAGAGGAAGATGTGCAGCAGGCATTGCCTGTGCATTCAGACACCGGGGCAGGGTTGTTTTTTTTAAGAGACATTCTCATCTCCAGGCAGTGATGGGAGACACATACACAGCTCTTCCCTGCAGGTTTAGCCACATCAAATGGGGACGTGGCCTCAGGGAGGCCATCAGGGAGGCCCCAGTATATGGGGCTTCTTAAAGAAGACTCCCAAATCTGAAGAGCTGACACATTCCAGGGGGTGAGCCTGCTGGCATTTCCCACCGGGGACTGACTGACTCCTCTGCATTTCAGGCTCATTAGCAGCTGGTGAAAGTCCCCAAGCGATGACATTTCACTGTAATACCAAAGAACAGAATGAAATGTTTGAACATTAGAAATAATCCTCTGCCCTCAAAATCAGGCCGATAATGCCAACTTGGTATTAAAAGCAAAATATCAAATAAAGGTGTATTGGTGCCAGAGTCTTGCCCAGGGCTCAGTGGGCTGGGTGTCAGCAGAGGCTGTGGGATGTTGTGTCCTGGGATCTGCAGCCCAGGCACCCAACGGTGGCAGCAGGATCTTTATTCTCACTCCAGTGAAGCACATGATTGTAAGAATTTTTCCTCTCCATTATGTTATTGAGAAAAGTGTAGAAATCTCATTATTCCAGGTTATGAAGAAGAAGAATAAAAAAAAAAACTTGGCTGCCCTTTGATGCCTTCCTGAAAGGTGAGTGCTTGTTAGCACAGTCCTGCTAGGGTCTGCAGTTGCTTTCAGGAGTTTTTGCAGGTAAAGAATTTTTTAAAGAAATCCTTTCATCTTCCTGTTAAAGTAATATAGCTAAAAAACATGAGGGGAAGAAAAAACATTGTACAAGAGTATTTCTTTCCATGGATGCAATACTCTTACAATAACACACACCCAGGTTGGAAGCCTGGGATTAGATCTTTCAAATTTCTGTTAATCACCTTAGTTTACATCTGTTCTGCTGAAATACTTTTTTTTTGGATCAGCTACCATGGATTTGTTTGCTTTTACTAAGTCCTTTACTAAGTTTTGCATTTTCAGGTATCAGACAGGGTACCTGTGTGGATCCTGCCTGGTTAACCTCTCCCTGCAGCCAGGCAGTGTAGATTTAAAGAAATCATATAAAGCTGAGTACTGGGAAGGGGAGGATGACAGGATGACCATTTTAATAGCCAGTAATAAAAGAACAAAAGTGTTTTGGTCTTCATCTATTTTCCTTGTCAAACAAAGAAGGATTGTTATATTGCTAAATAATGAGTACATAGAGATTCCAGACTTTGAGCATAAGTGGAGTTTTCCCTAAGGGATAAGAAGAAAAGAATAAGGATTAGTGGGTTCTTGGTGCCTGAATATTTAAACAAAACCCCACTATTCTTCTGGTGGAGGTTAACGAAGAGGAGCAGAAATTCACCCTGTTAATCCTTACAGCTGTGTTCTACCATGTAGAACTGGCTCAGCTCCTTCCATCTCTGTTTGTGCCTGGTGTGTTGAGCTTTGCTCCTTCATCTAATGGCTGAGTGTATTTTAACACTGGATAATGTCATTTTTGTGGATATTTCACATGCCACTTAGCTTAAAACTGTGTACTTGGGAGGTTATGTGATGTTATCTGAGTATACAAAGCATGGTGCAGGTGCTAATGTTATACAGGACAACAGGTTGATCCAGGAGATTGTCACACCATGAAATAAGGGAGGTGTCTGAATTCTGGGTGTTTGCAGTTCTGGTTCATCCCTGCTTTACATCATCTCTAGCTGGTTGTTTGTCTGTGGTGTCCAACAGTCCCAGTGAAATCCAAGGGCAACTGGACCTTGCTGCAGGGCCAAGAAAACCCACCCCAGAGCACAAGGGGTATGAATGACAATTAAAAGAGACTCCCAGCAAAGAAACTGGGTATCAGGATTAAAAAACCCAACCCAAAAGAAAAACTTGCTGACTACAGCTGAGGCTTTTGAAGATAACATCAAGTCAAACTTTTATTAGCAAAGTTGTATTTCATGTAAAATGAAAATATCCTTTAAAACCATACGTGCACAGATGCATGATACAAACAGCAACTACAGCACAACACCTTTCTCTAAACTTTAAGAAATGCACAGTAACATTTAGCTCAAAAAGTAACATCGTAGAAACGGTGACACCACATTTGCTTTGATCTTTTCTCATGAAATGACAGCGTGTCTTGTTCAAAGTAAAAAGAATAATAATAATAATAATAATACAAAAAGAAACAGACAGTATGCTTTGGCTCCAACCCAGCTACTGGCTCCTGCCTGGAAAGGGAACAAATCAGTGCAGATCACTTGAGACTTTCACATCCACGATGCGGAGCTGCAGTGTAAACATGTCCTGGTTTCTATGCCTGATGATGAAATACTAAAGGTTCTCAGAGATGCAGCTGAGGGCTTGATCTGTTGTCAAACAAAGGAAATCCTCTTGGGGCCAGAAATTTCCTTTATGTCCATTCTTACAGGTACATAACAATCTAGAATTACCCTTCATCTGCACAAAAATGACTATAAAAAATAATGGTCAGATTTCCTTTCAGGAAAGTGCAAAGATCACTGAATGTTATTCTAACTTTAGTTTACAAAACTGTATGTGGATTTACTGTTAAAACCCCCACCTTTTTCTACATAGAAAGATTGTGCTAGTATTGGTTTTCATCTCAAAAATAATATTGGTCTGAAAACTTGTATTAACATTTCTCATGCATTGGGGCTGACCCAGCCAGTCAATGGAAGTGGTTCTCAGGAAAAGAGCTGCTCATTTAAAAGTTTGCAATAAGAACACAACAGAACAAATACCATCAATCATTAAATGATATGCTTATTAGATCTATTTAAAATTTGAGTTATAAAGAAGGTTTTTTTAATTCGTTACGTATATACACACTTTTTTTTTTTTTTAATCCAGAGGGGAATGGCATTGTCTGTTTTGGTTCCTAATTCTGCTCTTCCTAAATGTCCAGCCCCAGAAGGGCTTTGACACCCATCCTGCACTGGGATCCTTCCTGAGGAGCAGAGCCAAATGCAAGAGAGGATTTTTTTGAGAGTAGGATTCCACTTTTTTCCAGAGAATGAAGCTGGGGCCATTCCTACAAGTTCCTGGTTGTGCAATTATATTATATATATATTTAAAATAAAACCTCAGGACTGAGACAACAATCCATACCAATCCCACAGTGTGCTGCTCTGTGAAAGCAATTGCTCACTTGGACAAATTTTTTCCCCCATTAGGTAGGAAGAGCTGATTTTTATTTGCTTCATCTTATGCACAGTCCAAATGGCACAAGGTTTGGAGAAGCACCCACCCCTCTCTTGTTCCTGAGGGGGCTGCTTAAACCCACCAGCCAGGACTCCTGGGATCAGGGAAATGCCTCCTCCTTGCTGGCTGGAATTGCACCCCAGGCTAACTGAGAAACCAAATCTGAAAGTGTCATTTCCCCTCTCACACTTGGACTGCCACCAGAATGTCACGGTGGATTGTAACCAGAGGTCACCAAACCAGCAGCCATGGCCTTGGTGGTTTATAATTCCCTTTCCAACATGGTCTGCACACTCACACACCACTGGCCCCAACTCCCTCCTCCCAGCAGGCAGCCTGAAATTCCCCCCTGGGTATTAATTAATCAAATAGCCAGAGATTTCCCTCAAGTCATTTTAATAAAGATCCCTTGTCCGAGTATTAAAAAAAAAGTAAACAATTAAAAAAAATATATTCTTTGATTGAATGGACTATTTCAGAACTGCAGCACAGCTGGTGGTAGTTTTTATTCAGCCTACATGGCCACACTCCCTCTCACCTGTAAGAAACTGCCCTGAGAATGCAGGGACAATGACACAATGCTGCTGAGGGAGGTGTCACCCTGCTGCCTGCTCACTTTTAAAAGCAAATCTCTAATAAACCACTAGCACCCTGCACTTTCCAGGGTATACTGCATGAGGGGCATCCTTCCAGGAGAAAAATAAAACCCCAATGGGAGGAAAAAAAAAGGAGTTATTGGAAAAAAAATGAATAAAAGCTCAGGGGAGTGAGGTTCTGGGCAGCTGCAGCCACGTAACATCCATTGGGCATATCCTCCCAAAGCCAGGGCACGCTGTACAAATTCCACTGAGCATCTTTTTGTCACTGTGGGATTTTTAGGCCCTGAGACATCACAGAATACCAACATCAGGATTTAAGGACTGGAATTCAGATTGTAATAGAAAAAGCACTCCTACCAGCACAGCTGAGTAGCACATCACAGGACTGGCATAAACAGCTCTTAGCAGCAGCACAGCGAGTGTCAGCACAGGGGATTTATATTCATCATTTGATAATTTGACACTCCCTAATAGGATTGGAAATTCCTGGCTGTTTAACATCAGCACGTTCTAGGACAATGACTCCAGCTGATCTGCAGTGACCCAAAGCACAAGAAAAAGGACAACTGGGACTGTGGCTGGGTTGGGTTCAGCTTCATCCCCTGGCTCTGCCCCAGGGCTGGGAGAGCTCAGGGCAGATAAAGATCTCGACAGGAAACCTCTCTGTTGACAAGATGTCAATTTTCACCTTGCTCCAGTTATGAACTCTTTTTTCAAACTTTTTTTTTTTCCTTTATTATTATTATTATTTTTTAATTAAAATTACTTCAAACTTTTGCAGCATTTGGATTGAGTGCAATACAGAATAAAAACCTTTTAAATAATCAAAAGTTAATGACTTGGTCAAGTCACCACAGGGTCACTGACAGGGAAGGGGGGATTTTTGACTCAGGGCAGATTTCAACTCATCACTGGGGTTCTGGGGTTTGCTTTTCCCCCAAGCAGGGGCTAAATGTACCTTCCTTAGAAGGAAAAATTTAAAAAAAGATCAGCAGAGGCATCAAGCCCCAGAGGCCACTCTCTACTTCCAGAGACAGGAGTGCTGGGGAGGATCCAAGCTGGGTACAAACCCCAGCCTTTCTACTGGCCACAATCTGCATTTCTGTGGGCAACTAAGGGGTCTTCACTGTAGTCATTGCTGGGAACTTGTCACCAGGAGAGTCATTCTTGCTTCCTGTCTTTCTTCCATCAAAGTAAGGGAGACCATGAAGGAGCCACTGGGGATATTTGCCTAATTACTACCATGATACAAAATGGCTTTTAGCATCTATTCCTCCTGCAGTATCTATTAAAAAATATTATGATTGGAGTGTCAGCCATTTGTAAGCTCAGGAAGCAATGAAGCCATATTGATACTCTACTCAAAAAAAGCATATTAAAAAAATAAAAATGCTTTTAAAGAGATGTAGGAGATTCCAATACAAAAAGACCAAAAAAATGTGCTGTGCAGCTTTGCTGAGTTAGTGTTGGGAGAGGCAAAGAAAAGAACCAGATTTAAACCAGTGTTCAGTAAACAAAATATAAACAAACTATACCATAATATTTTCTCTTTGCTTTTGTTTATTTAACAAGGAAGAGCTTGAAAAGAAATGACCTGTTGTGAGTCGGGTGGGTTTTGTTTTCTGTGATACTAGAAAGATGTGAGTTCTGGATGACTGGTATAACACACAACTCCTTCTGAAAACTAGTTTTGCTGGTCCAAGCTCATATTGAGAAGCAATTCTATTCATTCCTACACAGCTATACAGACTCATGCTAGCAACGTGACTCATTTAGAAATAAAACAAGGCTGATTTTTACTTGTGTCAATATTAATATTGTATGTACAGCGTCTCCATGAAATGTCTGCTAGAGCACAAATATACAGATATGAGACAGACAACAAGCATTTTGCTTAGAAATTGCAGCTTGCTGAGACTCGGGAAAAATGCAAATGCTTTCTAAGGATGGTGGATGGGAACCCTGTTTTGCCTTGCCACAGGAAAGTTACTGCAGCTTAACTTCGGTAAGGAAACAGTGCCAGCTGCTGGACAGAACGGGTGGCCACAAGGCCACAGCTTGGTCTTTCAAGAGCGATTTTTCTGGGAATAAAGTTGTGTCTCTTAGCATTGGTAATTGCAGTCAGCTGTAACCACTCAAATAATATTAGAACATCAGATGAAAAAGAGTGATTTTTTTCTTTATGTAAATAATGATACAGTTTATAGAATAGATTTCTCCAGTATTTTAGATATTCGTTTTCTCAGTAGGATGCATCTTGTCACTTTGCAGTGAAAACCTCTTGGGTTTGTTTGATTTTCTTCTCATGTTCTAACCCCTACAACACCCAGGTCCCCATACACCAGGGAACAGTACATATAAACATATGTACAAGGTGACAACAGCCATACAAGTTAAAAAAAGTACTATACAGAGAAACATATTCCAAACTTAAGAAACACAGAGAGTAGCAGGTGACTGTAGATGTGTAACACTGAGGAACTCTGCTCTGCGGAGACTGAGCGAGACTCCTTGTGTCATAAAGAATTATTGGATTGCTTTGAATTAGAAGAAAACACCCAGAAATTAGGATGGAAAAATCATCTTTTAGTGGCAGTGACTGTTTTTTACGTGACCTGGAGGTCAGGTTCCTGGCTGGCTCAGTTGGCAACCTGCTTCCAATCACGTGTGGTGATTTACCAACCAAGATCCACAT
>NW_009953077.1:166050-207723 GCF_000747805.2 Chaetura pelagica
TTCCTGCTTATAGCTTAGACGTGGAGAGGAAAAGTTGCCGTAGAACTCCCAGTGCTTTCCACTGATCCTTTTTCCTTAGATCCAGAATAAGCTCCAATAAATGAACCATCTTCATTGAACATCCCATGCTCCCCTTCTCCATAATCTACCAGACTATCAGCACTTTCGGTGGCTTTAATGTCCCCAGGGATGGACTGCAGGCTGCCCTTCAGCGGCTTTTCATCGCTGTCACTACAAGACAAAGAAATGCCTTTCCAAAGATCTAGCTTTTGATGGCAAGTCAAGGAAACTGCTCATTTGTGGGGAAAGAAAGCAGCAGGAGGGAAGAGAGAGGGAAAGCTTTCCAGGTGGGTTGTGGATTGAGAACGGTCCAATCCTGAGTTCTGCTTCACCTGGTGCACCTCAAAAGGGTCATCGCCACCCACCTGAGCTCCCCTCATGCATGATTGTGTGATGATTGAAGCAATGGGATGGCTTAAAAAGGCAAACACCAGTGAAAACTACATTATTTAACTTTTTGCCTCGGACAGAGAAAAGAATGGACAGAAAGTGAAGGGGAACTACCAGGAAATGCTGGGAAGCTCTGGAAGGGCAGAGGCTGCTGTCAGGTCTTCAGCACCTCACAGGAAAGGACATTTTCATTTTACAAAACAGTGGGCAATATTCAGGGCCTATTTCTTTCATTTGAGGTGGGGGAACTGGGTTACACCTCCCTGCTCTGTGTGTGTCTGATTTTACATGACTAACAAAGGGGTTTTCCCACTTATTTCCATTTGTTCTGCTCTTCCTGCAACTGATGGAATTTCTTTCTGCTGAAGGGGAGGAACAGGGAAGAATGAACAGACTCAGAGTGTCTGTGTCTGCTCATGCACAGTCTGTATCCAATGGCAATTTCATGAAAAAGGACAGACCCACAACCAAAATTCAAGAAGGGAAGGAAATATCCACTGGCTGTTCAGCATACAATCAATAATTCATATAATTAATACAGTAGGAAAAAATTGCTACTTTTCTGCATGTGGCATTTCTATTTATAAAAAAATACAATTTTGGATTTTGGGGGAAAGGGAAGGGGTTAAAAGTATTAACCTCAGGACTTTCTTACCTTTCTAAATATTTGTCCCATTAGAAAGCATTAAAAATTAAATAAAGATGAAATTATGCAGGAAAAAAAAAAAAAAAAAAAAGCCCAGTACAAATAATGTAGTATATAGAAATGGGATTTCAACAGAAATTGTTTTCCTTTATACCGTGGTTGCACAACATTGTCAGCTTTAGTTATTTTAAAGTAGCCAAAGTGATTATTTCAGTTCTCCTACAGAAACTTCTGTAGTGAGGGGTGCTGGCTGGTTTTTTGTTTGGTTGCTTTTTTTTGCCAACTCTTGCTGTATTTCAAACTTTGGTTTTCTTCCACAAAATGAACAATCCCTATATTACACCATTTGGGCCTGACTGGGTTTCAAAAACCCACTTTATGATGATATACAAGTCTCTGAATAGATTTCAATGGACATTACAGTAGAAACCCAAATGATCATATATATTTACATTATTCATACGATGTGAAAGAAAAAAAAAAACACCAAACAGTGAAAAACAATCACTGATGCATCAACATTTACTCATAACCCAACTTGGATGGATTGAAGTATACAGGATACACCTCTATATTCCTACTATTATCCACTCCTCTGAGGTTTGCTTTGAAAATGAAAAACAGCATTAATTGCATGCTATAAAAATGTCCTAAATCATGACCACATCTGGAAACAAACAAAACCCCAACAAACACAAATGCTTGTTAAAGCAGGTCCTATTTACCTATATTCCCCAAAGATTTCATCTTTTATTGATTGAGCTTCAGGATCTGGATGCAAATCTTCTTTTTCTTTCACTGTACAAATAAAATAAAGCACAGATCTGTATGTCGTGTTCCCTGTGGACTTTTCTTTTTGCAGGTGCAATGGGAAAACCTCCTGTCATCACCTACAGCCTAACCTGGAGGGCAGGAGGTGCCAGGGCATGTCTGGGCATGGACACCACCAGCCTCCTTCCATCAAGGGGTTGGGGCCATTCCTTAATTTTTAAGAAAGCAAACAAGTGTTTACAGAGTCACAGAAGGGTTGGGTTGGAAGGGATCTTTACAGGTCCTTTACATCTACTCCAACCCCCCTGCAGTGAGCAGGGACATCCTCAACCAGACCAGGCTGCTCAGAGTCCCATCCAACCTGACCCTGAAAGTTCTCAGGGATGGGGCATCCACCACCTCTCTGGGCAACCAGATTTATGCTTAAATATTTACGTTTCAACCCTTACTCATTGTTTTGAAGATGACAGAATGACTTGAAGCAAAATATCCAATTGTTAAGCAGTCTGGTGGCCGTGGGAGTTATGTCAGCCAGTAAGTCAAGTCATCTGGTGGAGGGAGCCCTGCCAGGGGGTGCTCAGAGGTGCAGCTGCTGAAGGACCTTGGCTCTGCAGCTGGAGTAAATACTGGTAGACTCAAAGCACACTACCAAAGTCTTAGCAAGATCTCTGACCAGCTCCCAGCACTGCCTCCCCAGAGAGCACAGTTTCACTTATATTCATTAGAATCTACTCTGCAGATATTTATCAAAAGCTACAAATCCTAATTAGATGTTTCTGCCTGTGGCTTTGCAGCCTCCAGAGATAAACGTCTGAAGGATGCTTGTTATTAACATGTGAACATAGCAAAAGGCCAATAAATCCATTTACCTGAATATTTCCCTCCTTTATTCCTTCTGACAAAGCAAACAGTGAGCAGCAGCAGGGTGAGCAGGGCGATGGCACACATCAGTCCAATAAACCACCCCTGCGTGGAGATTCCTTCGTAAATGCCAGCATAGGCTTGTGAGGCAGAAGAGGAGTAAAAAAAGACCATTAATCAGAGGAAAAGGGCAACACCCTGCTATAACATGAATATATAACATTTTCTTCACTGGATCTTAACTGAATCAGACTATCGGTACTTAATGTGTTCCACTTAAAGAAATGCAAGACAGAAATATGTCCAGAGAGTGACATTTTTAGACTTAAGGGGAATGTGCAGTCTACAAGGCACAACACAGACATTTTGGAAAGGTAATTCTGAACGAGCAGTTGACTCAAAGGATTAATGCCAAACAGGAAAGCTGAAGGGAGAACTGTTAAGCTTCTCATGCAAAAGCAGTTTTTCAAAAGAGATGGACTTAAAAGTGCACCTGATGCATGCAAACCACTGGACTGGCACAGTACAAATGGATCATACCACAGCACTACCCTTTCAAAATCACACATGAGGGAAAAGGATTTGTAGAGGTCTGTCATTGTGCCAGGCCTCGTGTGCCAAGTAAAGCACAAGGCTCAGCTGAGAGCCACAGATGTGCTTCTGCTCCCATGGGATTCCACTGCGGGGGTCGACTTAAAGATCACAGAACTCAGTTACACTTGGGGGACACTCACTGCACAACCTGCCACCTCAACATTTATTTACATTGACAATAAATCTTTATCACCTTGAAGGGTTTCGGATCTCACCTCTCCCCCTTGTCTCAATTACATCTTCAAAAATGCTATTGTTATCAACCCAGTTCTTAGTCACTAGACGAACTGTATATTCAGTTCCAGGCTCAAGGGCCTCAACGGGGTGAAACTTTTGGGTGGGGTTTACTGCTTCTGAAATCTTGCCGATCCCTTTACCTATGGAATGTACATATTCAAGTCATATTGATTAATGGTTATCACTGAACAAAAGGCCTGTGAAATGCACAGTTACAAAGAAGGTAAATAACACACAAAGACGACACGTAAGGATTTTTAACATTTGTCATCAGACAATCTGATTCTCAAAAGCAGGCAGTAAAGTAAAAAACATTCCCCCTTTTAATATTGCATCAGATAAAATAAACAGCAGACTGAAGTAATCCTGATGTTTATGACGGGGTTTGTACATTTCCCAGGATGCAAGTTAATATTGATGGGGGATTATGGATCTGTTTTAACTAATGCGTGCTTAAAAAATTACAACTAAGATAATCTGGGGTTTGATGCTTCTCCCATTGAACTGAGCTCAGCAGGGAAGCACAGACAGCTTGTTATCTGGAAAAGGATTCTTGTGTGTCTCACAGTAAAATAAATAACACTGGGATTTGTAGTCAGTTCTCCCCTGATGGTAATTTTCCATGTCCTTTTAAATTCCTCAACGCCTGCACAAAGCACCGTTTTAGATACAGCCAAAGTTTGCTTTTAAATTGATATTTGGGCATTAAAATGCTCCTGATGAATTCAATTTTAATGAAGATGTAGAAGAGAAATTCCAGTAGCCCTAGTTTTAGAGTCTTGTTACTTGCAAACACTTACTGTAACCTCTGTCTGCATTCAGATTGCAGAGGATTTAAATAGGTGTTTTTAAAAAAGCCTCTGTGGATAACAGGAGAAAGGACACATACAGAGATTGGCAGTCACTGCCTGCCCAGGAAAAGCCTGGTTGTACAAGCAAACTCAGAACCATGGGTTGACACAGGGGAACTCATTAGCCAACCAAGAGGTTTAACACAGGAAGGTGATGCCCTCCGTGGAAGGCAACATTCTGGAGGACCCCACTTCATCAATATACCACTTGAGTTTTGTTCAGTTGCCTAATTTCCCTGCTTTAACCAAAGTTGTCTAAACTAGGGACTGAGCAGACAGTAGAATTTGAAAACTACCCAACCAATTAGCAGTGGCCATAAAATAATGCTTATTGATACTTAAAGCAGTAAACAAGCAAAGCAAGAAGCTCTCAGACATTAAGTTTTAGTTGACAGCTGAAGGAAAAAAAATAAATTAAGACAAGTCGAAGCACAATCAAAGCAGCAGTTCAAGATGAAGTTTTCCAGGGCAGCTATACATGTATTACAACAATCAGTGAAATTAGGAGACCACCAGGACCCAGAGAGAACACATACAGCTGAAATACTGCTGGTACTGAATCACAGCTTATTAGCATAAATTAATCCATCCATCAGTAATTTTTGCTAAATGAGGTACGTGGAACTGAGCTATAATTTCGAATCAATCTGCAAATTAAGCAACAGGACACCACAGGCATATTTTAATTATGTGTTCTAAACTCAAGACATTAGAAAAACCTCTTTAATGGAAACACAATCCTTAAACCAAAAAGAATGAATGTGAACCTTCAACCCATTCTGCATTCAATGCTATGTAACCCTGATGCATGACATGCTAGCCACGTGGCCTGACTTGCACACCACACTGGTCTCCACAGGAAGAATTCCTCCTTAATTCCTAGAAAGCAAAATGCTTAACCCTGAGCTCAGTGGTAGCCCATGGCTGTGGATCATCGTCCATCTTCTTAAACCAACTTAACCAGTCCATATCTACCACCTATTTATTCCAGCTTGTGCCAGCCTCTTCTTTTGGAACAGAAGCAGAAAGGGGGGAACTGATAGGGCTGAAAAATAACCCCTTTTTTTGCCAGTTCTTGCTCAGCCCCAGTGCAGGGCTGGGACATCTGTGATACTTCCAGGCAATTTCTTTCTGCTCTGTGTTAAACACTCAGTACAGCACCTAGAGAGGAGAAAGCATCACTAATTGGGGCAGTATTTGGTGGCTGGAAATGAAAAAGCAGTGTAGCATCCTGAAAAATAAAAGCAAAGATATACAGATAAGGCAAAGCTCAACATACTGAAAGGTCAGTGAGCTGCAGAAATTAGCTCCAGAAAATTGAAAGCAGCTGGGTTAGGGATTTAATCTACAATAAGGGAGAAGAAACATTAGTAATAAAGGCATATCACCAGCACTTCTCATCTTCCCCCACTATTTATCAGCCATACCATGGGACTCACATGAACATTAAACACTGAACTGCAATTTTACAATATTCCTACTGGGCTTCGAGATTTATGAGAACGAGAAAACACACATTTTTTTATAGAAGCTTATGGTATAAAGGGAAAAACAATGTAAAGTTCCCCCAAAGACTTACATGAGTGTTAGTTCTCCAAAAGTTAGCACATCTGTTATAAAACTTACTTATATAAAAAAAGCTGGCAGCCTAATAACTAAATACTAATTGTGGGCAACATGTTAATTTATAACCTTACCTGTCTAAATGTATCTGCTGTGATAAATGGGCAGCTGAACTTTCATTAGTTTTTCCCTACTGCCTGGCTATTAAAAGGGTATAAATATGCATCACAAATCTCCTCCATCTTTCAGGCTTTTTAGTACAGGGGAAATTCAGGTAAAATTGGGACTGTTTTCAACTGTAGAGATTAGTAAACCAAGATTTAACCCAAGTCTTTTGATCATGAGCACACCGGGTATATTCTGGGGGTCTGTTGCTAATAATACCAGTGGTTACACATGGCTGAGGTAGTTATATTTTTCCTTTTTCATTGGGCCTGTGGCAAAAGAGACCTAAAACCCTTTATTTTGTTACAAATGCTTACTCTCCTCATCTTATGATGTGTCATGAAGATTAGCACCCTCCAGCAAAGATTTTCAGAAGGCCTTGTGGGATTTACATGCCAATTGCCACTGAAATAAAATAAAACTGGTGAACTTCTCTTGTCTAGATTCTCTGGAAAATAAAACTACAGTTGTATGGCTTCCTCTGGATGAATTTTTCATCATTTCTGGTCACACAGTCATCATTATCATCATGTAATGTGTGTTTAGTAATCCTCAAGAAACACTGGTCACTAGATTAAAAACAGCTTTGAGTTCATTTTCCTTGACTTTGTATCAGCTGCCAACACCAGTGCTGTCAGGTCATGGATGCTATGAATGAAAGCTTTTCTATCACCTCCTGCCATTTGTCACTATTTCCAGTGGTCTTGAGTTTAACCTCAGAGACTAAGATTAAATTGTGGGTTTCCTCTGTTAAGTAATGGTACACAAAGAGCCTTTTCTGGGAGGCAGTGTTGCTGAGCCAGAGGCTCTCCCCAGGGTGCAGAACGTGGCCCTGTTCCACTGGAGAATGGAGAAGTGGAGATGTGAGCCTGAGGCAGTCTTTTCCCATCAGTATCCACTCCTGGACCATTTGGTCAAGTGTTGCTAACCCAAATAGTGTGTTATTCCTGGTTCACCCACAGGTGAAGATGCTGCAGTTGCAGAGAAAGGTTTTTCTGTACCCATTTATCTATACAGGGAGTTACAATGGTTGAATTGAGAGGAACTTTTTGAGTTTTTTCTAGTAAATTCAGTTCTCCATGCCACTGCAAACTCATCAACAAGAGATGGGTTGCACATAAATTACAGGCAGGCAAACTCATAATTTAGAGCACTACTACATTCTTGCATATGTACATATTAAACAATGGAGTTTGACTTTCCTATCTGATTGCAGACTATAGTAGCAGGGGTAACTGCAAAGAAATGAAAACAATAGTGGAGATACCAAGTAAAAAATGAGACTGAATCCATAGCTTCCACTTCACTTCCCTGGCACAACATATCCTGAAATTCTGACCCATGGCACAGCCTGCAAAGTTCTGTGGCAGCAGTGGAAACTATTCAAAGGCTTAAAATAAACAATGGGATCTTTATGTTTTTATTACTAAAACTGGAATATAATGGATATAGAATCACTGAATCAAACCCCAAAGAAGGTTGGAATGTGTTACCACCGAGTTTCATTTCAGAGGGCACCACATTTTATATCTGTCATTTATATGGGTCATTTTAAATTATACACCTTGACTTTCAAAATCACCCCTTTTTTTCAAAAAGAGAGATTGTTTTAATTTTGAGCAATCATCTTGCTTCCCATTCCACAGCTTCAGACCCCGACAAGGTCCCTGAAAAGTGTGATTTTTATTTTTTCAGTCTATCATGTTTAGTTGAAAAATGTCTGAAAAATGTATCCAGCAAATAATGACACAAAACTCTAAAGGCATCTCAGGGAGAGATTCAGTGTCCTAATTTAGGGTGGCTTGAGGACCAGCAAGGAGCACACATTAATCACAGACCTGCACCCTTGAGGCTCTTACTAATTATACTACTCTATCCTACATGCTTTTCACCAGAATCAGTTGTTGCCACTGCTGAAACAAAGTCTTAGGAAAGGAAAGAAGAGAACGAGAACAAAATGAATGGCAACATCATCATCCTTTTTAAGCATATCAGGCAGGGATACGCATCATAACGCCTGGCCAGGTTATTAAAAGTGATAGACTTTGGCCAAAACAGACTGTTCTTGTTGCACAATGAAGGCCAGAAAAGGTAACTAAAGAGATGAAATTGTGTAGTTTTAGCTTGGGAGGAAAAAAAAAAAAAAAAAAAAAAAAAGGATTTTTTACTTTTGTTAATGAAGAATGATTTTTCAACCATGTTAAATAGATATCCAGTTACTATCACAAATAACTGTGAGTCTGGAGGCCACAAGGCAGTGGAGAAGAAGTTTCACTACCTGAGAAAATAGTTGATAGTTCATGATATGATTCTGAACTGGGATGTGATGAGTTGAAAAGACTGTTTTCTTGTTTTGCCAGTAGCTGAAGAGATGTTGCAACTTGCAAGTCCAATAGGACGTTGTGCAACAAGACCCATTTTTCTATTTGATATCAACAATGTTCCAGAGTATTATCATGGCTAAAAATGATGAAGTCAAAGCTCTTTTCCTTATCACATTCTCCTTCTACTTCCCATGTTAAAACTTGCTGAGTATAGTACATTTTATTTCATTGTAGCTGAATGAGAAAGATGACCTATCAAACAGTGCTTGTGATTTTCCTTTACATCAGTGTTTGAGGGTAGGGTGAGTGGCACACAAATGCTCATTTCCAGTCTCTGATTAAATAATAAAATCATGGATCAGCTGAGCTGCAGCCAACTTTGTGTTGATCTGGATTTTTCATGTCAAATACCTTCCTCTAATGCTGTTAGAGTCCTTCATCTACATGCAAGGGCAGAATTTGTTTTTAGAATATTACTGAGGACAGATTATTTAGGTCTTCAATTTTCTGTTCATGACTAAATGTGATTCACTTATTCTAGTAAGGCTTAAAGAACTGATTGGTGGGTCTAGAAACACTGTGTGGTACAGCAAAATGAAACAGATAAGCTCTACTTTTTCTGAAGAGCTGCAAGGCTACCTTGAAAAGTTCATTGATTTCTCCCACAGAAAGAAAAACAAATGTATTTCCTCTAAGGACAAAGGAAACATCAAGCCTGGAATATTCTCAGCAGATTCTTTCGTTATTGTTGGAGCTTCTCCACAGAAAATCATATTGCCTGGTAACTTACTCCCTTGAGCCATGGTTAGTGCCTCCTCAGAGATGGGCTTCCCACAGCCCTTGGCTGTACAAGCCTTGACGTAGAATTTGTACTTGGTGCTGGAGCTGAGCCCCGAGAGCCTCCAGCTGAGCGTGGAGCGGTTGGTCATGCTGATGTCCACCAGAGGCCCAATTTCATGGGTTTCATTTACTGCAAGGGAAAAGGCAGCAGGGTCAGATCCAGCAGTTGGAGGCTACAGCAAACAAAGGTGCAGTGGAGGCTCCTGGGAGAGAGGTTCTCTGCTGTGAGGGGGAATAAATCCCGCTCACCTTCCTGTCAAGTATTTGAATGGGATTTATCTCATCCGTGTCAATCTCCCAACAACTCAGTGAGCTATTACTGCTCTTTAAAAGCCTTCTGATTCTAGATACTTACTGAGCAGGAGATAAAAACTACCATCTCCCAGATCATTAAATATACATTAATTGCTTCTTGCTTTCTTTCCAAACATCTGCAAACTCTGGCAAGCAACTTAAGGGAGGGCTGTTCTGCTCTGCTCCCTCTGCCTTGGCACAGTTCCTACTCCCAAACTACCTAAATAGGTGGATCCACTCTCTGCCCATAGTTATCTCAACCAAAGGGAAGTTCCAGCAAAGGCATTGGGGCAGTTCTGCTAATCAGCAAAGGTAACTCAAAAGCATATTGTTTGTTAGTCTTTTTCAGTAGCACACAGCTTAATCCTGTTCCACCCTTGACAAACAGAATGCCCTGACTTTGTCACTACATCTCACAGCTGATGGTGTGAAGTTTTGGACCAATACTGGATCTTGCCTGAGGTTATCTGCTCAAAGTCTCTTCCCAGCTACTCAGCTCATTCAGAGGCAAGAAACAAACACATCCCCCTGGTATTTAGCTGTTTCCCAATGTGGTTTCTCAATAACACAATTCAGGGGGTAGAGGTCTGCATTTCTGCTGAGGCACTGCACAGGGAGAAGGTGCTCACTGACATAATGTGAACCTTGAATAAACATGACCAAAGTGCTCTCATTATAAATCATTTTGTGTTCATTAAGTTTCACTTCAGTAAAATGCACCTACATTTTATGGGTCTCCTTAACTACTACACCAGGTACAATTTTAAAATATGGAGTAACTGAATTAGTCTATAAATGTGGACTAGGCCATGGCAGTAATTTGAGCTGTTTTGTTTGTTTGGTTGGTTGGTTTGTTTGTTTTTTTCCCCTTAACTAATAATACTTAAATTCTAAAATCCAAGTAAAAGAAGCACATACTCATCTGGTATTGCAAAATGTAGCCGGTAAGGTGGCCATTGGCTTTCTTGGGAAGTCCCCATGACAGAGTGACAGAGTCCTTGTCAAAGTTCAAGATCCTTAGAAAACGTGGTTGTTCAGGGACTGGAAGATACAGGGATCAGCTTTCAGAGAAGATTGAATAGGTCTGTCTCTGCCTCTACACATACTTGTTAAACGAGGCTAGAGTTTAGCTCAACACCTACAGCCCCCCCTTAACAGTGAGGGGATTTAGGAATACTGGAGATTTTACAATCACTTTAAATAAGGAAATTGATTTTCCTTGTTACACAGACAATTTCTAGCTATGTTCCTCCATCCCATATTCCCACTTTGTCTTACCTCCTTCAGGAGTTTCAAACACAACAGGGGAGCTTTCCGGGCCATCTCCTCTGCCGTTGTAAGCCAGAACAGTCAAGCGGAATTCACTGAAGGGCTCTAGACCAGGAATCATCCCATAGTTTCTGTCTCCTACAAACATTAGGAAGTGTTTCTCTGGGTGATGCCTTTTTCCATCCAGCATGTTTTTTGTTTTCCACCAACTGACCTGCATTGAGATTAGCATTTCTGTAACAAATTACGTTGCATGGGGCTGAACACGATATTGATTTCTCTCAACTTCCCAGAAATGAGAGACTGCAGTCTAGCCTGGATCTAGGACTCATTTAATAACTTATCAACTGTACACAACTATTTAAAGAGAAATTTGTAACCTTATAGCCTCTTAAATGTCCACGAACTCTGTCCCTTGGAATGCCAAACCAGAAGACTTTGACCAACGTGCTGTTCACAACATCCACCGATACGCCAGAAGGAGCAGCATCTGGAACTGGAAAAACAGAAATGCTGCATATTAGAGAGGTTCACAAGAGTTCAGCTTCTCACTGTTCACAGCTACAGGGCTTGGCTTTCCAGCTCAACCTGTGGTGGTTCATGCAGGCAAAAAAGAAAGCCATTCCACCTGCATTCACTGGGTGAAATTGGCCAATAAAAATTATTTTGCCATGTCAAGGCTTTCTGCTGAGGCCGGAATACAGGTGCACTGGGATGTGAATTTCTACACCAATATTTATGATTTCCTGTTTCAAGTAATTCTTACAGCAGGGAGAAGAATGAAAAAAAAAAAATAATTAGTAATAGAGCAGTCAAGAAAGCAATCATAAAGTTGTTGTTGTTTTTTTTTTTTTTTTTAAATAATCAATTTCATTTTACAACTAAGCTCATTAAACAGTAGGATTTTAATCACCCCACAACAGAGCTATTACAGTGCCTGAAAAAAAGAGGCCTTGGTCCAATGACGACTGAATTGCAGGGAAGATTTTCCACTGATAGATACAAAATTACATCCATCCCACACATCCAAAGAAAAGAAACACACTGTGGGGTTTGTTCCTCTCTGCTCTCAGTATTCACCCTCTCATCTGCTACACACTGTACAGGGGAGGCAAGATGCATGCCCAGACCTTTCGGGGTGAGCAGTGGGGATTCTCCCTTTCAAGCAGCACTGAGACCTTTTGAAGCATGGAAACCTCCTGCTGGGGAAAGCCCTGGAAGTGCTCAGCAGGTTGTGAACACCAAACTGGTCCATTTGGGGTTGAGAAGGTAGGTCTAGAGGAATGCTGCAGGGATCCCAGCTTGGGGTTGACTTCCCTCCATGAAGCTGGTGAGACTTTTTTGCATCTGTGGTCACCATAGCAGCTTCACTGAGTGTTTCATATCACCTACCATGAATCATGATGCTCACTGGTGGCTTCTGCAGGAAGCTTCATGAGCTGCCCACCATGCTGTGTGCTCCCTTGCTGATTTAGATCCTTGACTTCTGACAGTGTTAAACTGTTGAATTAGGCTCCAGACTAGCTAAAGATTCTTCTCCCCACCAAGTACAACACAATGATTGCTACACTTCATAGACCTCTTATGGACAGTCGCCTTCAAACAAGTTTCCAGGTTAAGCCAACAAGTGACATTAATGAAAGTACAAGTGACCTTTCCAAAGAGCCCCTCAAGCCCCAGCAAGCTGCCATCGATGGCACCAGCATCACTTGTGTCCACACCTCATGGAGCCCAGCAGGCTGAGCACTGGCATTTAGGCAGTTTTGCCTGTGGGCTGCCCCATCCATCACTCCATATCCTGTCTCTTGGCATCACAAGAATCCCCCACGGGGCGTATTGTTACGTGAAAGTTTTGGCTACTCACCATCCTCTCCTGAATATCCGATGGTCACGTTTGGTTCAGGACCGGAGCCTAAGTTATTTACAGCTTGGACTTTGATCTCATAAGGCACGAAGGTGGGGGTGTTCCTCAGGGTCAGAGAATGTTTCTTCACCATCTCCTCATTCCAGTCAGCCTCCACCCCGCGCTGCCGCCAGCTGACTTTGTACTCCAGCCCCGGCCCGTTCCTCTCCACGGGTTTCAGTGGCTGTGGAAGAAGTTAAAAGGGATCCTGTCTGCTTTTGTAGCAGTCATCATGAAACAGCAGCTGAGGGGAGGGGGGATCATTTTGGAGAGTGTGTTATAACTTTGAGAGAGGGAAGGAAAAAAGAAAACCTGAACTTGTTGCTGTCGTGTTCATTTTAAGGTGACTAGAAGAAAAATGTCATGACTTCAATAGAAAGGGGGGTGAAAGGCAGAAAACCAGCTGGATTAAAACCAGATTGATTGCTAGTAGACATAGAGGGCTGGAGCAGCTTTCCTTTGAATACACACTGAGAGAGTTGGGGTTGCTCAACCTGGAGAAGAGAAGGCTCCAGGGAGACCTTATAGACCCTTCCAGTACCTGAAGGGGCTCCAGGAAAACCGGGTGAGGGACTTGGGACAAGGGGCTATAGCAAGAGGATGAGGGATAATGGCTTAAAACTGGAAGAGGGGAGATTTAGACTAGGTGTTATGAAGAAACTCTTTGCTGTGAGGGTGGTGAGACCCTGGTCCAGGTTGCCCAGAGAAGCTGTGGCTGCCCCATCCCTGGCAGTGTTGAAGGGCAGGTTGGATGGGGTTTGGAGCAGCCTGGGCTGGTGGGAGGTGTCCCTGCCCATGCAGAGGGGTTGGATCTAGATGATCTTTAAGGTCCCTTACAACCCAAACCTGTGTGGGATTCTATGATGATATTTTCTGCACACCACGCCTCAGTTTTGGTCTTGTCACAGGTTTTCTTCACTTTCTTGTATGCTGCAAAACCAGGTGGTTTTTAGCACAACTGAAACACGTGCTTTGGCTGTATGATGATATTTTCTGCACACCACACCTCAGTTTTGGTCTTGTCACAGGTTTTTAGCACAACTGAAACACGTGCTTTGGCAGGTTGTGTGTGCCTTTTAGTGCAGCTAAAATCTGTGCTTTACCTCAGAATTTCATGCAGCACAGCAAGTTGTGTCATTAAAATTTAGATTTGTTCTAAATACGTACCAAATGCTTGAAACTGTGCCTGGACATTTAATGTGCTACTGCTGTGCCACTCTCTACCGACCAGCTGAGGAACTCATCACAGCATAGGTCCCATCTAAATTAACATTAATTTATTAAACAGTACGAGATACATAGCAATGGATTGTCATGAGACATTCTACAATTGCCTTTGTTTCTCTTAAAATGGACTTCTTTTATTAATCAAGTAGACCAAAAATGATGGTGTTTTTTCAGTCCACTGCAACAGCTGTGGTTATTTCTGACCACATAGCCTGCTTTCAATAATGTTTAGGTTCTATATTGCACATAACAAATATATAATATCTGATACGTGTCTAAGCTGCACACAGAGGTCTATAATAAAATGGCTTTGACTTGCAAGTGCCAGCAGAAACTAATGCCACATCAATGCTACTCATTCAGGGGGGACTCAGATGTGGGGGATCTGCAAAAATTCCCATTTATCTGCCCTAAGGGTATAAGGACCTTAGGGATGATTGTGAAGAAGGAACCTGTAGACTGTGCAGGCACTGCTGAGAGAATCATCTCCATGGCAAAGATCCCAAGGAAGAGGATTTGCAGGAGAAGCTGAAGAAGTGAATTCCTACTCAAAAATAACTTCTCTTTTAGAGTTAAACTGAAGCACTGCTTGACTCATATTTGATCTCCCTTAATGCTGCAAATCCTTGGCTGAAAAGCTAGTCACTAATGCTCATCTGGTCTCTTAATCCAAAGTAGGCAGATTAACATCATTTCACAGCCTTTGTCTGTCAGAAATAGCATATTCAGTGCCCAGCATTTCCTCTGAAAAGCACACAGGAAACACCATAAATAAATTTATATCCTGTTTACGACATTTAAATGATTCAACAAGATTTAACAAAGCCTCTCCCATCCCATTCTCTCCCATCCCAGTCTCAGCCATTGCTTTTACTTCTGCCCTGTCTGAGCAGTGCTTTCTGGGTTTCCTGGCAGGAGGGAGCTTGGTCTCTGCTCAGCAAAGCCTTGGTCACAGCAGCATTTCCCAGCCATGCTGGTTCTTATCGCTCTGCATTTCTTCTGAGAGGCAGGATTGTCTCCCCTGACTCATGGCTACATCACACAGCAAAAAATCCCCATCCAAATCTAAGTCCAAGATCTAAAGGGCCATCTCCTTTTGGTGTAACTACAGCCTAAACTAAACCTTGAGTTCACACTGGGGAAACACTTACTGTTCTTTGCTGAGAGAAGTAAATCTCATTCCAACCACAAAAAAAAATACTCTTCCTTCCAAAGTTATTGTATTTTGTGTTAAATGAAGGAACACACATCTCTCTAAACTGCTGGCATAGAAGTTGTAAGCTTAAATCCCAGGGAATTTAAAGACTGGAAACCATCCTCAGGACTTCCACACAGTTTCTTTGACACAAATGATCAGAAGCATTATCTACACTCCTTCAATTTGTGGTGTAAAAATTCAAGCTCATGTTCTCTTGGCCAAATGATCTCCATGATTTTTAAAGTTTCCAGGCTGGAAGAGCAGAAACTGAGCATAAACCATCCCCTCCATGGGCCTGGCTGCTCCTCCTGCAGAGCAGGAGGTGACCACAGTTATTTTAAGCACTTTCTGGTACAGCAGATGCACAGAGGAAGAGTGTACCCTGGAGGATGCTCTCTCTGCTTTACAGGACTTTTGTATTTCCAAATAAACTGCAAAGTTAATTGCAGTCAATAAATAATAAATAAACAAAATAAATAGAAGTAAAATAGTTGACTTTTGAATCAAAATGAAACTAGGGGAGGAAACCCAGAGCACATTTAATTCAGTACCAACTTGCTTTTGTCTTCAGTAGCATCAAGGCTCCTACCTACACAATTTGCAGATATTTCCTTAAAAACAGAGGTAGGGGAAGGAGAGATGAAGTCAAGGGATCCAGTACTTAAAAAAACCATCATTTGTATTAAAACAACACCCTGATAAATCCCCTGCTGTTTTAGAAAATGCTGCTTGAAGGGAGAACCTGTTTCTAACACTGTAGCACTGATGGACATGTTTGCCTTACCTCCCATTTCATCACCATTTCATTTGGTTCAGAAGCTTCAACCCGGATGTTTTCTGGGTTCTTGTCTGGAGCTGGAATCACACAGACAAAAAGATTAGTTTCTATACCCTGGGTTTTCTTTACACTTGTTATTTAAATGCAAAAAAAAACAAACACCCAAAACAAACAAAAAAGATGCAAAAAACTTTTATTATTTCCATGTTACTGAGAGTCAATGACAAAAACAAAAAAACTTCATGAGCTTAATTACTTGGATCAGCAAAGCTGCTGTGACCAAACCACATTGTTTATGCAGTTTTGGTTCCTAAGTGCCCTTGTTGGTTGGAGTCACCAGATAACATGCGACTGTGACTTTTGGATTCCAAAGCACCAGATGTAGGGACATTAGAAGAAAGAGATTTTTCTCCCTCTGGGGACAGTAAACAGAAGGTGTATCATTAGTGGTATGCATGAAGCTGAAAAGCTGAAGGAGGACCTGAGATTGAAGCAAAGGGGGAAAAAAGAAAAATGCTTGGAAATGCAAATGCTGTGCTGAACAGTTGGCCTCTGAAATTACTTTCAGAGCCACAACATCTTCTGTCATGATGAGAAAACCACAGTGAATGGAGACTTTTGACAAGCTCAGTGCTGCTGAAAGGCTCCCCATAAACCTCACAGATCCTCTCCAGCAACTACCTGTCCATAAAGGGCTGGGATGGGCTTTCCAGGTGCAAACCCCACGTTGCTCAGGAAAGTTGGATGCAGTTGGCACCCTGGTGGGAAACACCCTGTGCAGCCTCCTCACTTTGGCATCCCTGAGCTGCCACGAAGCTGGGAAAGCAGCTCAAGAGACCCTGACTTCTTTACACCCCTCAGAACAACAGAAGGGCACTCTTCTTCCCAGAAAAGCACTAGAAAATGTGACTATCCAGGAAGCTGGGTACTGTGCGTTACCTGCCGGAGGCGTCGCGTAGCGCAGGGACGGGTTGCTGGGCTGGCTCCTTCCCACGGCGTTCACGGACACCACCCGGAACTGGTAATTCACGTAGGGGGCCAGTGCCAAAAGGACAGAGGTGTCATTCCCTGGGGCTCGGGCCAGCTCCTGCCACCTCCCCGGCTCCCACCGGTTCTCTTCAAACTCTATAATCGACTCTGGGGAGGGAAAGAAACAGAACAAAGGAAAAAAAGGCAGAGCCTGTATAAAAGGCTTATAAATAGCAAGGATGGAAATGAACTGACAAGAAATGAAGCAATTAAGTGTGGCTGTGAGCTGTTCCTCCTAACAGCCATGAAGTGCCACAACACCAATGTGAGATGCAGCTGCTACATCCCTTCCTACCATTAACTGGGCTGTTGTGACTGGCCCCAGCCTTCCAGGAGAGTCGAACGCTCCGGTTTTGGTTTTCTGAGAGCTGGAGGTCTTCTGGTGGATCAGGAACATCTGAGAAATAATGAAGAAGTGTCAGGAGCAGAGTGAGCTATTTCTGGCTTGGCTTTTTCCAAGGGACTGGAACAGCATGTTCAGTGCAGGTAGTGATAAAGTGTCTTTTGATTTCAAAGTTTAGAAAATTAGGGAAGTGGGAATTGCTTTTAAAGATCCTTTTTAATACAGAAAACCAGGTTGAACTTTCTGATCTTCCTTTCTCCTTCATAAATGCAATATCCCTTCTCAAGCCTATTTCCATTTCCTCTCACTACTGTGCTTGCAGCAAGAATTTTCCTTTCAAATCAACACAAAGATCTATTTAATCATTAATAGATATTGACACTACTTTTAGCAGAAATTTACATTAGCACCACTTGGATTGACTCTGGTGCAAACCAGAGTGGTAGAAGGTGACTCAGCCCTGACAGCTATTGAACTTGGCCTTTAAGAGTATGAGTCAAAGGATGACACTCATTATCCCAGCCATGGGGTTCTGTATTAAAAGGAAACAAGAAAATTAATTGCCTGCCAGCTCCACTAACACTGCCCAGGGTATCAGTCAGAGCTGGGGGTGGTTGGTGTGATAACAAGTGCAGGGCTGGAAGTGCCCAAAGCAGGGCACTATCCTGCTGCTGCCTGAGCTCCCTTTTCAGGGACGTAGTGAAAACCAGAGCTGAGTCTCCCAGCACCACCCAAACAGGCTGCTCCTTCTCCCAGTTCTGGGAGGCAGCAACAGTGTAAGCCCCTACCCTCCCAAACTCACACATACAGACTCCCCCTCCTTAAACAAAGGGCTCGTGTTTCAAAATCTGAAAGATGTACAGACCAAGAAAATGAAATTGCACAACTTCAGGCCTTTGAATTCCTCCTGCCCCTATGTCCCAACCATGCTTTTGGCTGACAATGTCATTTTTCATATGAAAAGCAGCTCCCTCAACAACCAAAACTCTTTGTCATTGTGAAAAACATTAATTGTGTCTGTACAGAAATTTTTAAATAACAACATTGAGTTTTCTTGTCTACCTCAGGTCACATAAAAAGTTAAAAAGGTTATGTTTGGGGCTTTTTTGTTTTGTTTTTACATATATACATAATTCAGTATAGTAATATAAAGATGGAGATAGTGCATCTTAAAGATACTCATTCCTCTATCTGCCACTAATGATAGGACAAACACTTCAAAGCATTCTGAGTATTTATTTTACTCTTAGTTACCCATATTTGGATGTCTCTATCCATGCCTTACTAAGTTCTTCAGCCACCTCACAAGTCTTTCATTGCAAAAGGAGCCCGAATTTTTCATTTGGAAAATAATAGATAGTGTTAATCCACCTAGACCTTTCTTATATACAATAAACAAGGGGGAAAGAACACAAGACTGTTCTTCCTCTTCTGCATATCACCTTTTAAAAAGGGAATAAAGTGCTTCTTGAAATTTTCATAAGTTATGTAATGAATAGCCTACAAACATTTTGAATTATACAGCACTAAAGAACATAGGAACATAAATAATATGCATAGCATATACTTAATTAACTATTCATTGAAAAGTATCAGTCATCTAAAGTATGATAACATCTTGAAGGTCAGACTGTCATAGCTCAATTTGCAATCACTGCTGGAAATAAATAAAAAATTTAAATGAAGCAACATTTAATGACATTAAATTGATGCAAAATTGTCTGCAAAAGAACATCTTAGCTATTGGCTGGTGGCCTTAGGTACATGTGCACATCACTCTGCAAGGTCACCCCCTGAATTTCAAAGGGTCCTCCAGGAGGGTAGGCAGGCTGTAAGGATGCTCACACAAGGTCAAACTTCAGACTCCATGGGTCAAGGCTTTTCTCTGCTGTCAGCTTGCTCTTTACCTCTAGGACAATAATTTGTGCTCAGATTCACAGATATAATTAATCTTTTTAGGTGCTTAACTTCCACTGATCTTCAGAGGAGTTGGACATCTAAATCCTGGCCTTATATCTTTCTTCTTCAAACCATAGTCCATGTGGTAATTTGTGTGCAGATCTCTACTAAAGTGAGGTGAAGGACTGACCAAGGACTCCAAAGCAGAAGCAGAGCCATTCTTAATATGCTCTTAAACCTTCCAGGCAAGCTCCAACAGCCACCATGGGTGACTCCTGGACTGAGAAAAAAGGCTGCCTTGTCTCAGTATGACAAAGATGAAATCTGCATGGAACATTTGTGTCAGCATCCCTGGAGATCCAAGGATAACACCACTGAGGTGAACGAGAGAAAGGTACATCACACCTCTGTGAGATGGGGTTACTGAGGCTCTGTAATTGGGCAAAAGATGCAAATAAGCACAAGTGCTGTGATGGCATGAAGTGCTTCACAGACCTCTTTGCACACTGGGACAACACCCTCTTACCGAGAACAATTAACCGCGCCTGGGCCGTGACACTGTCCAGAGAGGTGCTGCCCACACATGTGTACACGCCTTGGTCCTCCAGTGTCACACTTGAGATGAACAGTGTATCCCTGTCCAGAATTATCCTACGGGGCAAAAAAAAAAAAAGGGTAAGTACAAATAAGGAAGAGAAAAATCCACAAGAGAAGAATGTGACAGACACCGCTGTTCTCCGAAAAACAGATCATAAAAAAACCACTTGGTAACAGGATATTTTGAATAACATAATTGCATGCTAGGCCTATTACTTTAAAATGTAATTGTAGTTGTATTATACACTCTGCTGTAGACTATTATTTGTATTTTGTAGCAATTTAGCCTCCATGGCTGGAAGCTGGCACATCTCTCTTGTTCTGAAAAGAGCCACATTGATATGCATCAGCTGCGCCTCTGGAGCACAGGATTTTGGCACGTCAGTAATGAGGCAAATACATGGGTTTTATGTCCCAGTTTCTGAAAGGGTTAGGTAAAGCAGAGCGTTCCCAACCCACTTGTGTAATGTCCAAAGCACCAAGGGAAGCTGGCATTGGCCCATGGGCTGTGTTGCAGCCATGGTATTTGTTTGGCACACTCTCCCTATGCTACGTGGCCCCAGCAGGATCTTCAGCCTCTCCAGCACTGCAGTATTTGGGGAACTATCTCTCTCCAGCAGAAATGAATCAAGACATCTGATTGCCTACTGTGGGACCCTTCATAAGGTGTAAAGGCTGAGCTGCACCCCCTTTGTGGTCAATGGCAAGAGAAGAGTAGGGCAAAATTCAGCCTGCAATTGCAAGTCCTACACACTTATGAAAGAAAAACTGACTGCTTTTTATGTGTATGATTTTAGGCAGAATCTCAGAAACCTGTTTTCCACTCACTTCACCAGTACAAGGACATTGACTGAACAGGTGTAAAACAGGCACACTGCAGAAACTAACCTCCTGTTGACTACACTTGGGTTGACTTTTGGGTTGAACCAACATTTGTGCAATATTCTGCTGTGATGGTGAGAGAGTTAATAAAAACCAAAAGAACTTGTCAGCTGTGCCCCAAACCTCACGTAAGTGCATTTACATTTGTATGTATATAAAATACAGATCTAGTCCTGTACTGCATGAAGAATTCTGGCAGACATGAATTTGCATTTCAAGCTATTAAGTCTCATGCTTATTGAAGCTCACATTCCCACACCACACAGCATTATTCAGCTGAAATCAAGACAAGTCCTGTTTCTTCCCAGCTCACCTGCCATCCTCCGTGCTGTTGAGTGGCACGTCATTTCCTTCTTTTCTCCAGGATAATTTAAAACTATGTTTCAAATGTGCATCATATTCAGACTGACATTTCAACAAAATCGAATGTGATTTCAGCACCCGGGGGCTCTTTGGAGTAACAACAAGTTTCGTAGCATCTGATAGATCACAGGAAAACACTTGGATTAGGACAGAGAGATTATTATACCAGATTTTCACCAAGCACTTCATATATAAAAATCAACTTCAGGAGCAATGATCATGGGGTTTTTTTGCTACACATACAAACACTTCAAGTAAAGATTGATTGCTTTTAAAATAGATAATTCCCAGGATTTTATTTTCTGTCTTGAAAATTTCTTTTTTTACTTGACTACCATAGAGTTGATTTTACCAAAGAGCTCCAGAAAAAAAATCCAAGCCCCCAAAAAAGTCACAGGTGAAAATCCTTGCTAGCAGACTGTCATGAAATGGATGGTAAAAAAAAACTTGAATTGGATTTTTATGTCCAATTGCCATTTGAAATAGGCTTTGGCAATGATCCAGCCAAAACTACAAGCTTCTTAAAGTCAAGGGAGAAAAAATTATTGCAATCAAGTTTGTTCTTTTAATTGACTCTAATCTCAATGCAGAAACAGATGAATAAGTAAGAATAAAACAGTTGTCTCCATTTCTTTTTACAGTGAAATGTTGCTCAGTGAGAATTTCGTGTTTTTTATCACTGTAAAATTTACAGCGTAAAGGGAACGAGTGGAAACAGAACACAAAAAGAGTGTTCCTTAAGTTTGTGACAGCAAATCTGCATCTGAAAATCCTTTTCAGGACTTTGCTAATTGGGTATTGAAGGTGTTATGTTATTGGCAAGCCCTAAATCCTAAGTAAATTGGTCTGCAACCCAACTTTCACCTGTGTGCCCAAGAGAAGCTGTCCACTGCCATCCCCCTGCCAGGGGAAAACCAAATAAATCCCTTAAAACAGAAATAGAGCACACAGGGTGCATCTGAAATGCATAAATAAAAGCATTTCAGTTTGGGGTTTTTTTTTTGCTCCATTTACAAATATTTGTCAAATTGATAATAAGGAAAGGCTCAATGCAAAGCCCCTAAACCAGCAGCATTCCCAAACTCATCCTGCTGCAACGTGCTTTGTGTTGCCTGTGAATATTAATTCTGTTTGGGATCTACCTGGTGATCCACAAATAGAAGTAGCTTTAGGGAAGGAAGATGTTCATGGCTGTGGGAGATGCAGGGACCTTGCCTGAGTCAGCAAGGAACCACAGAGCACAAGGAGGGCTCTGGGCTCCCAAGGGCCACCCAGGAGCTGGCTCTGAGTGTAAAAGAGCTGATGGCAAGAGAGGGGGAAAATATTCCCCAGTTAATAAAGTTAACAGCTCAGGAAGTAAAGTGCAAGGTTTTGGTGGCTTATGCAGCTTCTGGAAGTGTCAAGAAAGTCGTAAACATCATCTATGAGCATGGAGAAATCACACAGAAAAACACAGACAACTTCGGTCTGTGTCTACAGAGAATTTATAGCCTCACAGAATAAGTCTGTATCTTGGACTGAGTATTTACTAATGACATATTCACTGAAAGTTTTAAAATATGAAAACTTAGCAGATCCCAAAGTCCTTTCCCTTCCTAAGTGAGACTTTACCTCTTATATCCAGGTTAGCAGTGATTGCCCTTTTCCCAACAGTGTTTGCAGCCCAGCAGGCGTACGAGCCGGCGTCCTCTTTCGTGGCCTCTTTGATCTCCAGGGTGCCGTTCTTGTTTAGCTCATAGCGTAACGCTGACAGTGGCTCTATGCTGTCATCCTTAGTCCTAAGGAGGAGAACAACAATCACAGGTGATTTCTGGGGCTGCAGGATCTGTTATTGCATGGTTAGCAGGTACGGCAGGGGGCACAGGAATTCTGGGAGCTGGTCTCAGCCACAGTCAAGATCAGCAAGTCACTTTACTCAGGAGCAGCCACTCGTAAAGGGATAGAAGCCTCCTGCAAACCAAAACCATCCTGACAGTGTTGAGCAAGGTCTTTAAACTAGCCTGGCTGAAACTTCACTTAACACCTGTCACCTGCAATTTTATTGCATGTGTCAAGTTCCATGACAAAAAATCCCATGATTTCCAGCCGTAAGGAAACCCTTCCAGGTTAATACTCTCTGTAAGTCATTGTGTTTCCACCTCGACAACGTGTCCAAACTTCAGAAGCTGCCAACATTAAACTAAGGCCAGTGAAGCTGTAGCAGGATTTGGCTAGATACAGCATGGCTTGGCTTCATGAATATCCCACCACTTGTGTCACACAGGTATTGAGGACTTTAATTAAACTTTTTAAATGAATCAGCTCTTCAAGGTTCTAGGAAGTGCACTTAAGCACAGAATATTTATATTACATACTGTCTTATTACAGATTTCTAGTTTTAACTCCACAGAAAGAAAAATGAACACATTTTTCAGTGTTTGGGGGGCCTGTGTGAAACTGCTTCACATGGAAAGATCAGTTCTTGAGGGCTTACCATCTAATATCTGCTGCAGGAGAGGCAAAGATCTCGCAGTGTAGGAAGGCACTGTAACCCACTACTGCAGCATAGCTTTCACCATCTGAGGTCAGGATTAAGGGAGCAATATCTGCAGAAGAGATTGCAAAATGAGGATCATTGCATGTCAGAACTGGGAATATAAAGACATTCCCTGCATCATCCCCTTTTCCAGCAAATGTCAGAGGCTCAGGCACTTAATGGGAATTTCACTGCCTTTGGAACCAGTGGCACTGAGCACCTGAGCTCTCCTAAGCTTCACTGACAGAGTAACAGTGGTTGACTGATGGACATGTCAGAACATAAAACACCAGTGCAGTCCAGGAGAGAAAACAGAGCTAATTCTGCTTCCTCTAGAGGCCACTTTTATTAAATAAATTCCCATCACTCCCTTTCTTCAAAGAGCAGGCTGGGCATCACAACTGAAATGAAAGATTAACAATACACTTAATAATTCAAAATCAGACTTGAGGTCACAATTGAGCCTCAAGTGGGTTTAGCATGTTGGAATTCAAAAGGTTTTGAGCCCAACCATATTTTTTAAAAACAAAGAATATAGCAAAACTCACAAACACTTATGCTAAGCATATGCTACTTCCTATGCCAAGACTTGTATTAGTTTGGATTTCTTAAAAATCTGTGGCTGATGCAAAAGATCACTGCCATGGTGACAACCCCCAAGCTGCCCTGAAGGATTCAGTCAGCAGAACAGGGTGCTTTGGTCTGATCTGCTCTGGTGAGCAGGGCAGGCCAGGGGGGTACTCACTGAGGACGTTGATGTTGGCGCTGGCAAGGATGGTGCCGTGCTTGTTGCTGGCCTCACACTGGTACACAGCACTGTCCTGGATCTGCAGGTTGGTGAGGCTGATCTCTGTGGAAGATACTGTGCCTCTGAAGGTCCTTCCTGGAAAGACACAGACTGCATCAGGAGACTGGGGAAAACACCACAGCTGTGGAGTTCAGGGTCTCTGCCCACTGCTTGAAAGCCAAAGGCAAAGCACAACTTCAGGGTCAAACCAGCACCTTGCTCAGCTTCTGGAGAGCAGGTGGCAGAGGACTGCCTTCCAGAGCAGTTCCATGGCCTAAAGAAAGCACTCTAGAGCTCAAATTTGCAGTAAAATCCCCACAAAGGCTACTAGAAATGGCAGTGATAATATTGCTACACCAGCGCCTGTGCTCCCCAGTTACACATCACTTGTGCTTATTCAGAAGCAGGAAGAACTGGAAGCCTCAATGGACACAACTCCCCAGGTAGGTGACCCTGCCCATGGCAGGGTGTTGGAACTGAGTGATCTTTAAGGTCTCTCCAACCCAAACCATTCCATGATTCTATGATTTAGACATTAGCTCTTCTAAGTAAAAAACCAGTAATTCATGCCTGACTAGATGTCAAAGCAGACATCATTCAGTGCTTTAGGATTGGTGTGTTCCCTCTGCCTGGGCACAGCAGCAGCACATCCCACCCGGCCACCACCTGAAGGAGAAGCCTGGGGCTTGAACTTACTGTCAATGGGCATCCCGTTCAGCTTCCACTGAATGGTTGGCTTTGGGCTGCCAGTGGCTCTACACAGCAGCACAAGGTTTGCTCCTACGCTGTAAACCCCACCCTGGGGCTCTTCTGTCCACCGAGGAGGCTCTGGAAAGAGGGAACAGGGCAGTTAGCGGGTGCACAGAGCCAGGTAAGTCTGGCTGCTATTGCCAAGCTCCTCCAGGAGATGGCAAACGCTGCCAGGACATCCCGGGCAGCTCCCAACCGGGCTGTGGAGCAGCTGAGCTGCACTTGGTGTGTGCTGATGGTACGAGGGGTAACACGAGCATCAGAACACATCTATTGCTGCTGGAATGCGGGAGGTGAGGGGCTGGGGAAGGAGGCAGCCCTGAACAGGTCGGCGTTTTCACAGGGAACCTCAGGCACCAGGGCTGGGGGATGAAGTGAGACAATTTCAGCAAACACCCACCCATCTGCAGTGCCCCTGAGGAGGCAGCAGCAAGCACTGCCACCGGCTGCCCGGGGCGGTGGGAGGGCAGGGGGCAGCACCAGCACCTCCAGCTGGGGAAATGCACTGGGAGTTGCCCTGTTCTGCTTCCCCATCGTGTATCCAGCCGAGAAGCTGATGCATAACATATTTAGGAATGGGGAAGCATCGTCTCAGCACTGAGGATGAGAGAACCACCATCCTGAGGAGCAGCGCAGAAGGGCTGTCCACAGGGTGGGGGTAGAGGAGCAGCGTTGTGCTGCTTCAGTCCCTCCTTCCCAGCACTGCCAGCTAAAGTGGGGAAGCTCTGAGGAAACCTCTGCAGAGCAGCTCCTGAGCATCAGGTACCCGAACCTCGCTGGACAAACACAACCATAAGGGAAGGAAGGGAACAGGGTGGGGAAAAAAGGCATCTGTCTGACGAATGCTTTGTTCTCTACAGGCTGAATGCAGGTCCCTGAGCCTGCCTACACTTCAGTGGGCAGCCTCAGTCCAAAACAAATCCCTGAATTCATCATTATCTTTCTCTGAAAAGCAACAAACTTCCACATTTTAATTCCAGAGCTGACACTACCTCTTCTGCATGTGCTGGGCAGGTCTCTGAGCCTCCTTCCTTATTTGAAACAGATGAGCTAATGTATGGAAGACAGGAGGATTCATTAGTTAATGCTTATAAAACTCCTTGAAGATTAACAGAGCTGTTGCCTGGTAATACTCCCCCAGATGTTATCAGTGTGATATGCTGAAACAAAGCATTATTGCTTTATATTAAAGAAACACCCCTGAAGTGTGATACACAAGAACTATGCACAGTCCACCACTTTCACAGTGGAGCACCCATGAAGAAACACCCTTCCCTAACAGCCAAAGAATGAGCTAATTTTCAAGACACCAAAGCTTATCTAAAATCATAACATCTCTGCTCTTCTTTCACACAGCACAAATTTCTCCTTCCACCTTCCTCCCCATGGCACTGGTTTCCCTCCCATAATGCAGCGTGTCTGACCATACCTGACATGCTTCCTTGTACTTGAGTCCAGGAAAAAACTCTGCAAACAGCAGAACATTTTGGTTTTGCAGGGTTTTTGTGTTTGTTTGTTTGTTTGTTTGTTTTTGGCTTTTTTTCCTGTGAGCTCTGTCACTGCCCTTGCTGCTGCCTTGAGTTGACCCCAGCCTTGATGAAGTGCATGATATAAAACTAGTTAAGTGAGGCCTTATCACTTCTCAGTAGAGTCTCTCTTACAGCACTTCCCTTTACACTTTGCAGGATGATTTTTGATTTTCCTCAAGCCTAGTATTTCCAAGACACGTTCAGCTTGCAATCCAGTATATTCTCCAGAGCAGTCTAACCAGACACTTTCCATCCTGTGCTTATGAAGCCAAGTGGTGCTGCCTGACGAGACCTGCTCTGTGCTTGTGCCTCCTGGAGCCCATCCTCTTTATTCCAGACCATTTTCCCAGTTTGTCAAGATTATTTTGATTTCTTCTCTCATCCTCCTAAGGGCTGGCAATCCATCCCACCCTGAGGGATCATCTGCAGCTTCAGAGGCATCTTAGGGTCTGCATCCTGGTCAAAGCAGTTTTCTAGTGAAACACAGAACTAGAGTATGAACCTGCTTAAACCACCCAGCTGTGCTCCTGTTTCACACCAGAGTCATCTCTTTTTCTCTAGCTGAGTAATGAAACTGTTATTAGACATAACTGCAAATGCCCTTAGCTGTTGTATCATTACTACAATTAATCATTATATTGCAATCATTACCTCTGTTAAACACAGTCTAGGAGCTTCAGTGAAGATCAAGATACTGTGAGATCAGACACCGTGATAGTGAGAAGATTTTGAGGTGGGATGTACATTTTATCTTGGGCTTGGGGGTTATATACAGAGACCAAATAAACATCTGACACAAGACAATGTGTGGGCTTGCTTTTTAAAAATAATTCTATCTCATTCTAATAACAACAATGGGGATTTTTGTGTCTGCTTCAATGTCCCAGGCTACTTCTTTCCTTGCAGAGAGAGATTAAAATGATCAAAGAGTTAAGCAATTTGCTAGCTGAATATTTTTATATACTTGGTAATAGCTGCCTGAATCTTTGCCCTCAGACTACAACAGGATTAGTAAGTGGGCTCCATGCAAATATCATTAATTAAGGCTGCTATTTAGAAGGCTGGGGTATTGGTTTGAGATCCTCACATACCAGAAAGAAGAACAGAAAATGGGATGTAGTGCAGAAACAAGAGCAAAATCCTGATTTCGACACCAGCGCTAGACTGAGAACAACCAAGGTCATTTTACTTCCATGTTTAATTTCCTTCTCCCTGGATGCAGCCTTTGAGAAGAGCCTGTCAGGTGTGCCAGTACAACCTCCCTGTTGAAATTAATGCCTACTTCCACCAACTTTAGATCTGCCCTTGAGTGCTCACGCTGGAGTTGCTGCAAGAATGATGAACGTGCCCACCTCTGATGAATGGTAGTGACACTTTCTGGTGAGAAATTCCAGAAGACATTGTTTGGGCTCAGTTGTACCTTGATACCCTGCATGTGAGGTGACACCTAAGAGGAAGAATTCTGGCTGCTGACAGCACCCAACATTAGTTAGACATACAGAAAACTAATTTTAAAGCAATTGCTAAAGCATTGGTTACATTGCAATGGCTCAAGTGCATTATTTCCTGCTTTTTTTTTGTTGTTGGTGAGTGTTTTTTTTGTTTGGTTCACTGGGTTGGGTTTTTTTCTGGTGTTGGATTCAAGTTTTACAGCCGAAAAAATCATGGCCAGATTGTTAAAATATTCAGCTACAGCAGAGATGTTCCAAACCATCTGGGATGATTTCTAGGACTCAGCACTTGCCCTCCATCACAGCTCAAAACTTGCCATGCCCTGGTATCCCCCTCTGCCACACTTCCAGGGAGGGAAAGAAGACTGTAAGACACAAGGTTGTGTCAAGTGGCTGGGGATGATTTGTCACATACTGGAAGAAAGGCTCTTCCACAGCTGATGGGTAAATACAGAGCAGGGAGCTGGAAGTGCCTTTCCTCCCATCAAGACTCCTGTGACCACAGAGTGAGAAGAGACACAGATTAAAATGAAGCAGTTGGCAGACTCTGACAGTTTAATACTGCCTCTGATTTATTTTTGTTACTCTGCAGACCAGAGGCTGGAGCATTTTTCATCAGTAAAGAGAAAATATTTTTCAGCTGGGCTTCAGGATTCTCATTTTGTAGCTATTTATGGGCAGCATTGCTGGAAGAGTTGCAGGGGCAGTGATCCTTCTGCAGGGCAGGCTTGGATCTGCCAAGTCTCACTTGAAAAGAGCTTCTGCAGCTCCCTTAAGTGAGGGGCTCACAACTTCAGGGTCTGAGAGTGACCAGTGAGAAAGGAGGATGGAGAGAGAGCTGTGCACCCCTGTCTGCACTGTCAGATACCTGTGATGAAGGTATCTTGGCTGTCATTAACCTGCCCTCTTTTAGCAGCAGCACAAATAAAGGGTGACCAAAGGGATGCACAAACATGCCAGGTTCTCTGTTTTGCTAGCCCAGCACTCCCCCTGTTCAGCCACCAGATCTGGGTGTTTGCATCACCCCAGTGGAGGATGTGCACCAGTGTCGCTCTGAAACTATTTCTGAGGTACTGGCCATCCTCCCAAGGAGGCAGGCTCTGCTGGGAAGGGGCCTTGGGTACTCAGTGGGCTAGGTTGGATTTCACATTTTTTAAACTTAAAAATTAGTAAAAGTTGGAGTTTTTTTACTTAGTTTCATAAGTTTTTCTGAGACTTTCCAGGGGCTATAGAAACCACTCTTAGCTCAGGTTGTTCCTATGCAAAAATGACTGCAAGGGAGCACATGGAGTCGAAGAGGAAAGAAACCATATCATGGTTGCTCACTGTTTTTACAGTCCTTTGTAGGCATTAACTTTTGGTGAAAGTCAAAGAAAGGAAACTGACCTAAAAGTACCTCTGGTACTAAAGCCATTGTCACATTCTTTAAGAGCAAATACAATAATAGGATCTTTTAGTCTGACTGTCAGATTAATACAAGGTATTTAATCAATACCTCTGCTTGACTAATTAAAATTTTTAAGTATTGGATCTGGTCATATATTGGTAATTCTGCCTGCCAATTTGTAAAGCCTTCATGGTTCAGGAAAAAAAAGGCATTATTGCTATTTAATAAAAAATCCAAAACTGCTACATTCTGCAAGTTTCCCAAATCTATAAAACATGTCTTTGCCTAGCATGAATTGATAGAGTTGGTCGAATTTATGCGTTACACAAAGTGATGGCAACAAAGGTTATTCACTTCTCTTTAACCTCCTCCCTGTTCAAAATCAAAAAGCTTAGTGAAATGTACTGGGCACCTTCTACTTGCACGTGGAACTGATGCTTCACTCTGCCCATGGGGTTGCTCGCCGTGCACTCGTACGTTCCTGCATCAGCTTCAGTCACTTGGTCTATCTTCAGTACCTTCCCAAAATTTTCTGTTTCTGGTTCATCCTTGGGTGCGTTTCCAGTGACCTTGACCCAGCTTAGGTGAGGAGTTGGTCTAATAGCAAAGAAAAATAAGGAAGTTTTGAGTTGAATATCAGGCTGCTGTGATGCTTTGTGTTAGCAGAGCTACTGGACTTCGTACATGTGGTTTGCAGGGTGACATTTTTTTCAGTTCTGTGGGCTGGTTTAAAACCCTGGGGCTATAATATGGGTTATACTGTAGATTATAACTACTCTATACTGCTTCTTGATTTGGAGGACCCCTATGAATAAACCCTTCACAGCCAACACCAGGACCAGGCATGAGGCTTCATTCCTTGGCATGGACTGTGGGAGAGGGAAGGGAGCTCATCTCATCCAACTCCAAAAGGGCACTTGAGGACAGACAAGGAGGTAACGACTTCATTTCAGTGACTTCACTTGGTGTCCTGCCTGCTTAGAAAGGTGGCCAGCCATTGGAGATGGCTGGAAATGTTCTTTTTCTACGTTTGTAGAAAGCAAATGGCAGTGACACAGAAATTGGGGACAGGCTGTCGCCTGCGCTTTCCCAGCTGGGCTGCGCGACCCCGGTGCCACACGGGGCACACACACACAGTGTCATATCTGCTTACTCTTGTGTCCATCTGTTCTCGTGGCAAAATGCCCAGGCACAAGCCATTCAAAGCCCCAGGTATAAAGAAATTATGGTTTGCCATGAGCAGTGAGCACAACTGTGCACATATCCTATTATTTCCTGCAACAGTCCTTGCCCTGCTCCTGTCTCAAAGTCAGGCTCTGTGCTGCCGTGGGGCTGTGCTGAGGCACTGCCCCCTGACACTGGCAGTGCCCCCCTGACACTGGCAGTGCCCCCCTGACACTGGCAGTGCTCCAAATGCAAGTCTTCAAAAATGACAGATTGGGAATGTACTTAATTCCTTATTTTGCAGTTGGCTGCCCCTGCTCTTAGTTACTTGAAATCTGGCTCAGTGGATCCGCTTCTGTGGTTTGTGGGCATTTGGTGGGATGGATTGGCAGAGATATAGGCAAAGCTGATCATTTTTTTTTGCTGGGAAGGGGAATTTTAACAAGTTTAAATATTTTATTTTCATCTAAGTGTTGCATTTTTTAAGGGTTTGAGTGAAAAAGGTTGGTTTGGTGATCAAAGAAGTACTTAGTCTTCTTTCAAGTGACTACTTAAAAACAAACAAACATAAACCTTTTTGTTTGAAAATTAATTTAAACAAGTTTCTTGGAAAATTTTGAGTAGCACTAAAATATTTCCTTTTAAAAAAATAACAACAAACAAGCAAAGATAACAATTTTTTTTTTTTTTTTCCAAATAAACAATGTCCTTTTTGGCTCTTTTTGTACACAATACTAATTCTTGCACATGGAAATTAATAATTGTGTATTTCCAAGGTGATTTTCCTACTAAGTACCTTGAAAACACTATCAACCCCTCGCTGTAGCCCTGTGGAGGTTTGTGTGCCTGTGAATGAGTTTGATGGGGAGTGAATTAGACAAGGAAGTGCTGCAACAGGGAACTAAACCTCACTGCAGATACCTGGAGTGGATCCAGTCGAGGCAAGCAATTCACCTGCTCTCAGACATGGCAACCAACTGCAGAGGTATCAACTTGCCAGCTCAAATGAGCAATTCCCTTCCAAGCCCACATGGAAAAACAAAATACCTTAAGCATGTTTGTTCAGGCAGATAAATAGCCTGATTTTGGAATTTTATAGAGGGGATATAATTGCACAGCCTTTAATATGAATTATCTCTCTGCTAACCACAGGCTCTGCTCCTAGACCTGCAGATCTGCCTCACTGCAGGAGAAGACAATGATTTAAGTCTCCACTTAAGGAAAAGCCCTATCAAAATAAACCAGAAGTGACTGTGTTTTCATTGGGGGCTTAATGGTTGAACAGATCTTTGTTTTACCTGTCAGAATTGGAAAACTGGACTGAGGGCAAGGAGGAGGTGATGTTTGTGTGAGTTACTGCAGCAGGAACAAGGCCTGAGAGGGGTATTCACACTTCAGGATGGGGGACCCACCACCTCTCTGGGCAACCTGTTCCATTTACCCCTTCCCTCTCCTTAATCTTATTTTGTCCTGTGCTATTTACAATAAGGAAAAAAAACCCTCCTGCAGCTGGGCTAGGTGGGCCACCAGTCTCATTTAATGGGGCATTTCCTTAGTGGATACCTTGTATTAAGTATCACAACAACTTTGTTTTTAAAAACCTGGGATCTTAGAAAAAAATTGGCAAAACCAGAAACCAGGTTGTGAGGCAAACCGTAACAGCTGAATTCTCATGTTATTTTGTCTCTCAATATCTCAAAAATAGCTCTACAGAAATAAAACTTCCATAATAGTTGTTTGGGTTTTTTTAATATAGCAGTAAAAAAATCTATACCTACTGCAATATGTTTAAAATTACTTGTTTATAAGCTGTAGCAATAAGAAACACAAGAAGTTGCACACAAGCTCAGTGCTGCTTTGCAAGGACTATCAATACTTTTTAAAAACCTGCATAAATGTAGGATTTTAAAAGGTTTGGGCAGGTAGGTGTACTCATTTGCAGTTTTATAATTTTTAATATAGCTTTTCTTTCCTCACTTCTGTTTCAAGAGGTGATTAAGGCAGTGCAGTGTGGTGCATTACTCACAGCCCTTCAGCAATACATTCGAGTAGCAGGACACCTCCCTTGATGACAGTGACTGATGAGCTACTGCCAGCAGATTCAGGAGGGATCAGCAGTTTGGGTTTTCTTTCCTTGATAAAATTTGCTAAAAAATAAAGCAAAATAAGAGTTAGATAGAAAACCTTAGAGCCTTTGCTTATCCTTCAATAACGCCACAAACATTATTTGTCAGGAGGTTTCAGACATCGATTTGTAAATGTTCTTTTTTTTATTTATTTATCCAGTTTGAGACCAATCCAGGACTCCCCTTTATTCTCCTGCTTGCAGTCAGGAAATAGCTATAGTAGGTATAGCAGGCAGCAGTACTGGTGAAACCCCTTTTCTCACTTCATGTCCTGCTTCCCAAGCACTGGCCCTTTCTCTCATCCACCTCTGCCCATCTCAGCACACAGATCTTCTCAAGTGCTCATCTTCTGGTGAGCACCTCAGCACCTCTCTTCTGCATTGACTCCATCACTGTTAAATCTCAGATGAAACCTCATCTTTCCTGACTCGAATTTCCCACAGAATTGCTACAATTATTACATCTAAAATAATGGAGATACAGTTTGTAAGAAAGACTGTTAAAATAATAAAACAAGATTGACCTGCATTTGATTTCAAGAGGCCATTTGTTCCAGCCTGCCAAACAGGGGTTTCATGATGAAATATGCAGAGTTCAATGGTTATCCAGTTATGGCTATCATAACAATTAGCATAGTAATGAATAAGTCCCCAAATGGTACTAGTTCCTCAAAAATAGTCAGTTCCGGATGATTTGGTGAAAGATCACATGTATCTCTCTGATCCAGTTACTCTTTTCTTTTTTCCCTCCTCTTGCTTTGTATCTCTCTGTGAATCTGTGTCACCAGTGCTCAGAGCTGCAGTGAAACACTCCAGTGTCTCTGGATATGCTCACACATTTTCCATCTGCCCTCTACCTCCTGCAGGCAGCCAGTCCTGCTCCCCCTTCCCACCCCATCCTCTCCCCCCTAAGTGATGACAAGAGTCCAGGCATCTCTCCCAGGGAAAAAAAACAACAGTTTTTGAGTGTCTGTCACTGCACAGCAGCCCTGCTTGTCCTGCTCACAAGGCTCAGCCTCTGCAGGCCAAGGCTGGAGGACTGGTCAGAACTCCCTTCTCAAGAACTTCAGAGCTCGTCCAGCAAAACAAGGTCTTCCAGGAATTTAAAATTGGGCATTTCACAAAAACAGTCTCTCAGAAGCAATTGAACCAAATAAATCAGAGTCAAGAGCTACATGCAAAACCCAAGACTATCATTTTTACATGTTTTAATCAAAATTAACTGGGTGGAGAATGGCAGGAACAGCTGTGTGCTGCTTTCTAACCCAGCCACATTGCCTACACAAACCTCAGCAGAGTGTTTGGAGGGTATTGATCCCTAAAGAGAGGAACACAAAGCCAGGAAAGATGTGAATCCCCAGGATGAGAAGTACTTTATTGCAGTGCTTACCTGGGGGGATAATTGGGAAGGGCAAATCTTGGTCAAGGACAACCACCCTCATCTTCCCTGGGAAGAGCTGGAGGTGAGGACAAGCAACACAGAGCACCTGAAGCTCTGCAAATCCACACCTTAAGCTCACCCTGGAGTAATGCAGCCCCAGGGTGACCCTTCAGACATGAATGATTGGTTTCAAAACACAGGTACCCAATCTTCTTAGACTGAGATCTAGAACATCCACCCTCTGGCTCCTTCTCTGAACCAATGACAGAAGAAAACCTGCCATCACCTCCTTACTTACACCACCTCAGGAAACAGGACAGTTCTTTTCTCAAATAAGAAAACTACCCCTTTGTTAAAATCCCTTCAGATTTCTGTCAAAAAGTACAAGGTGAGCAAATTGTACTCTGTGGACCACTGAAATGCACCCCACAACAATAGTTGTTGTTTTTTTCCTCAGCAGCAGCTCATCTGTTCATCTTGGCTGCGGGACTCTCAGTTTAAAGGCTAATTAACAGATGCATTCAACTCACCCTTAGTAACTGCAGCGTTAGGTGAGCCTGAGTCATTAGCATGCTTAACTGAAATAAATAAAAGTGACAACCAAACACAAACATGCACAGTTGATATGGAATCAAAGGAAACAATAAATCAACCAAAACAAAAACACCCTCCCCCACCCCCGCTCCATTTCTGCCCCAAAGAAAGAAACAAAGAAAAAACTTAAAGTAAAGCAACAGATGAACAACAAATTTCTGAAAACACAAAGAAAATCCTTCGAAGATATGTATTATTCTGCAAAATACTTCAGGGGTGATTGAATCATCATTTCATCTTTGTTAACTAGTATAATGAAAAGCCCCACTAAGCATTAAGTATCCACTATAAAGAAATTCTATAAAATGTATCCAGTCTCTATTTTCTCAGTGTCTATATTTTTCCACTCATTTTGTTGTACTACAGTCCCTCAAGGGGGACTTGATACAGAGTGGATTGGGCAGGCTCAAGCTCAGTAGAAAAAACCTTTCAGGTCTGTGCCTCTCTTTTTTGCCTGCTCCCAGTCTGGGGGCTTTGATGGCAGGGGGAAGCACTGGAGGGCTCTGCTGGGCCACTGCCAGGCTACCAGTGTCCCCACAATCAAACCCCATCTCATCTTTCTGTAATCTGTGCGTGGGACTGGATCCATCAGAGTACCTAAGGAGAGCAACACCTCATTTCAATATTTTTCTCACAATTATTATCCCAAGGTACAGTTTAAGGAAGTATTAAGATACAAAAAACCACTACTAATCCTTTATCTTAACAAGAAAACTCTCAGAATCGTATATTAACTGTTAGGCTTTCATTCATAAAGAAAAATCTCCTTGGCTTCCTGGGCTGCATGAGCCCAAAAGGTCAGCAGTATTAGCAAAAGAGAAGACTGATATTAAGGCCACAGGCAGCCTCAGCGAGGGGCACAAGTGATACCAGAAACTATTTACAGCCAAAATGGATTCAAGTAGGGCAGGAGGGATCTCCAGCTGGTATAAGCTGCCTTAGCTCCTCTGGCTTCTGTTAGGCTTTGCTGGCTTAAGGCAGATGTGAGTGTGCCCTGGAAGGTTGTTTTTTTTGTTGTAGTTGTGTTGGGGTATTTGTATTCCTTTCCTCTAACACCAACATCTGTACACTCCTGTAGTTGGTGGCTGTAGGCAGCTGGAATGAGAGGTGGGGACACGTTGAGCATGTGCACCTGTGTGAGAATGGGAGAGCAAACCCAGCTCCTCCCAGTGGGACTCAGGGGCAGGGACAGTACCTGAAGCCACATTTTGTATGAGCCCCTCAGATCCTGCAGGAACACAGAGCTTTTAAATAAATTAATTCATGTCCTCCACATTGAGGCAATGGCAAATGCTTCGTGTGTTACTGTTGATGCTCAAGGCACCCAGCAAAGACCTGCTGAGCTCTGTCCTTCCCAGCTGCTTTGCTGAACCCCCAGGAAACCAAGCCTGCACCCTCAGAGGCAGGTGGCCACAAAGTCCTTGAGAACCCAGTGAGATCCCACCCATCAGTGACCTGATGATCTGCCAGAGAAGTAGCTTTCCCTGATGCTTCATTAGCTTTCACTGCAGGGAGAGCAGGAGGAAGAACGAGGCAATTTTGGGGGCCCAACAGCTGCAAAAAGCTTTTATCAGTTGAATTTAGCCCTTGGAGTGAGGTTAATAATGCAGGAATAAGCACAGCAACATACATTTCCTTCAGAGAGAATCACATCAGAGACACAGGCCACACATCTGGATTCACTGATGCCTGGGGAGTTAAAAAAAGAAAAAATCAGAGAAAACAAGAAGCTCCTCATCCAGACTTACACCGGGAAACCTTCAGAGTCATTGGCATCTTCTGTACAATCGTCCTCAGTCTTGGGAAGGCAGCAAAGCAACAATAATCACTTCGACTGTCATTTTCTTCCACGTTTGCAAAGTAGAGATCTCCCTTAAGGCTCATGGAGACCCTTTCATCTTGCGGAATGTGCTGCAAATCTAGCAAGAAAAAATAATTATGATATGGTAATGATGCTGGGCTGTGTCACCAACAGGACTGCTAATGCTCTCCTGTCACGTGCTTGCTGCCAGATACAGCCTAGAACTTGGATGCAAAAGAGGCAGAAGGTCCAGCATGAGCAATGGGTTGTTTACCAAGATCCAACATAAAACTGATAATTGATAATAAATATGTAATATATAATAACATATATATTATATAAAATAGATGGGAAATTAATGATAATTTAAAAAATACTCAAAGTTCCTGCTCAGGTGAAAGGAAATTTCCAGCACCTCTCTCTCTATACAAAGGCCTGCAGTGATGATATGGAGGTTCACAGATGTCCCCCATGGCCAGTCTTCCAAACACTTTGCTCTTTTGTGTCTACAGGTTTCAGCAGGGGAGGCTCAGTATGAACCCAGGCTGCTGCACTGCCTCCTTGTTGATCCAGCCCCAGGCAGGGCTGTGCTAAATATGTATGTCAGGAGTGGAGAAGCTGCCTTACAAGATCAAGAGGCTCAGTCTGGCACCCTGACTCTCAAAAGTGCTTGGTCAGCACCAGAAACAAACCCCTCGTGCCATGGAGGCAACCCAAGTTCCACCGTGTCCACAGAGCCAGAAATTCCTTCAGAACACAAATGCTGGAGGACAACATCATAGAAGCCCACAAGGAACTAATTATACATACCTGACAGATTTGTTTTTTTCTTAGTATCTTAAACCAATCATTAGCTTATGAAAAAAGGAAAAGAGGAATGAATGAAACAATGTATTGACACATTCTCTCCTCCCTGCAGAAAGTGCAGTCGTCCTCATTGCTGGCAGACTCATTCACTGATACGGAAGCTTTCTGTTCTCTCAGATTTAATAGCATGTTGTGTAAATGCACGCTACAATTTTACTTTGTGTTTGTAAACACATCTTGCCATTCTCCAATTTTCAGTGTTGTTTTTCCATACCCAGATCTTTCTCCTAAGCACTCGCCCAATTATCGTTCCCATCAATTACGGATCTGTAATGAAGCTGCTGTGGAAGACAAATGTTTTGAGTCTCCTCATGTGAACCGTGTCAAAATTGTTTACTTACCAATATTCATCCAATAAATATGCAGAGGGGGGATGCCCTTTGGGGGGTTACAGTGCAAAATCACAGAATCACCGTGCTCCACATCAAGGGGCTCGATTTTTTCTTTTGGGAATTTTGGTACACCTGTACAAAAGCAAAGAAGTTCCTCTTTTATTGCTGCCTATTGAAATGTTGCCTTCTTTTCCCCTGCTTAACACAGGTTTTAATAAAATATTTACCTTAACATCACCCTTTGCATTCTCTGCTTTCAGTAACTTCTATTATTTGCAAAGTGATGCAGTGCAACGACGCATTTTACTAAGAGTCAAAAATCTCTTCTGGCATTTGTCATTCATGAAGTGCACAGGCTGTAGCACTGAAAGCCAGGAAACTGAAGGGTAATGTTTAACACTTGTCTGTGATGTCCATGAGCTTTGCTTAGGCTTTATTTTAATGCATCTATTTTCAAACACTTTCTATAGAACCTCTGTTTGTACTGTCTGGAAGGGAAAACTCCAAGCCCACAGAAGCACAGCCTGAGACTCAGACTGGCACAGAGGCCTGTGCACTGATGGGTCTCAAGCTGCTTCTGGGAAATCCAAAACCAGCCTGGGAATGTAGCATGTCCTGGGAAGCCTTGGCTAAAAAGTGGCTCTCCAGAAGCCACTGCAAGTCAGTACAGGTGAGGACAGACATCAGGCAGCTGCTCCACCTTGTGCCTGGAGTTGTCCCAATCCTTATGCATCTCAGATGAAACAGAAATCTGGTTTAAAGACTCCTCATCTCCTGCAGAATTCCTTGGCAAGCCTGTCATCTGGGATGCAGAGGCAGGATTTGCACAAAAGAATACACAGGGCTGCACAAGGACTGCACTATTTGGGTTTGAATATAAGTTAAGTAATTAATGGATCAAGGACTTGTTTGATCACCCAGAGAAAAGCACTGATGGCAGCAAACTGTTCACAGCCTGGACCACACTTGGCAAACCTGGGCAACCTGGCCAGTCTTGGCAGCCCCAAATACAAGGAGCTCATCCAAGAAGAATAGATACAGAACTGAGCTGGAGCCGACCCCAAAAAACAAGTACTGGGAGGCTGCAGCTCAGAGATGATTGCAAAGAAATTAGTCTGTAAAATGTAACCACTCCTTAAACAAATTTCACTAAGACAGTTTCAGGGCGGACGCCATCCTCATTTCAGGCAAGTTCAAACTAGTGAAAGTTTCAACTGCATTAAACAGCAAAATTAACAGCAATTAAACAGCAAAGGAATGAAAGGATTCTGGCTGTGCAGAGTAAACTGGCACAGCAAATATTGCCATCCGGGTGTTCAAGTCATGACAGGGTATCTGATAGCAAATAAACAATCTGAAACATCAGCAGCCCAGGAGAGCTGGAGTCACATCACAGGAGTCAAAGCCAAGAAGGGTGAGAAATGCAGAGCCAAGATTCTGAGGAGACTTTATACATTGTAGGATCAGTAAACATAAAAAGAGGCAATCACTGTAGACCTGATTGCTTGAATGCAGATAATTGCATAGATTATATCCCCAGGAGGATTATTAATACATTATGAATTCTTAGGAGAGGCAGAATGGAGCTAAGGAGCATTACCCAGCCTGTTGGGGAAAATTCAGATCCATTCACTCAATTCAAATCCATTTCATTCAATAACCTTCAGTCTTCAAGCCCTGGGAAATACATCTGCTGATTGCTGGAGTGGTGGAACCCTTTCCAGTAGGAAAAAGTCAATTTGTTGATCTAAAGCTTACTTATTCCCAAAAGCACAGCACTCTCACCAAAACTTTAAGAGAGCTGGATCAGGTGTAGGATAAGGGATTTCTGTCTAAACAAAAGAGGCCAGCAAATAGTCTAATAGTAAGATCACTCATTTAGGATGTTGGAAACTCTTGTTCAAACCCATTTTCTGCCTCATTTGGCACAATTTAACCTGGGTCTCCAATATCCTAGCTGGGTGCCATAACCCTTGGTCTTCTTAGTCCATTTCTGTAGCCAGTAATCACAGAATTATACAAAAATATAAGTCCCACCGGGGGACAGTGAAAAATCATGGTCTTGGTGTCATTAGCTGACAGTGCAGGCATCCATCTCCAGTGTGTGCCCAGATGTCTGCCTCTGGATTTCACTAGGGGAAGCAGTAATTTAAACCCACCTCAAATAAATACTTGAGCCACAGGTGGCTGGGGCTGCTGGTTTCTTCCATGCTGCTGTATTTCCCTTTGTTCATAGGGAAAAACATGGAAAACTGATTTTCTCCTGAATGCATAACTCAAAGTAGTTTGAGCCCTTCGAGTTCTGCAAGAGGGGAAAAAACTTCCATGATAAATTCCTGAGCCAAACCTTCTGACAAGCAAATTTTCTTGCTGGAGTCCCACTGGTCTCAAAGACTGGAAAAAGAATTGCTTCTCAATTCTGCATGAAGAGATTTATTAAAACTAAGGAGCTAAAATCACATTAGACTTTGGCTCTTGCACATTTGTCTTCAGTATGTTGATGTAGGCAATATATATTTGTTGTTGTTGCAGTGTTCCTCTGTTTTAATTAGTGGATATTCCAGAATCAATCACTACTGATTTGTGTTTGAGCACAGAAACTATCACAGCTGAATTAAGCTCAAAAGTATCATCCAATATTAATTGTTTCATGAAAGTGTTTAATATCGTACAGAGTTATCAATGCAGCACATGGCCACTGTGAAATGTACAACTGATTGATCTCTTTGCAGCAATACCATTAAAACTGTCATGTCAATCATCACCACACACAGATGTAATGAGAGGGGACAGAGAATCCAGCACAGCCCCAAGTGCTGCCTCTCACCTATCCATGATATGGAGCAGAACAACATTATTTAATGACCTTGAGAAAGGCCAGCTGAAGCACCAGCAGGATGGCTCCCTGAACACAAGCAATTCAATGGATGAAACAGCCATAGGGAAGATGAAAACCTGCATACCTCACTGATGGTGACATCTTCTAAAAGCCCAAAAACAGTCTTGGGAGGGGCTTTACTGCCCAAATATGATTTCCTGACAAGACTGTAATGTGGATGCTGTACAACACACAACAATCAGAGTTACAGTGCATCTTCTCATGAAAGATTATCAGTGCCCAGAGTAATTTGTGTAAGGAACCCAGCTCTGCTTAATCCCTGGGGTGACTCAAAGTTTAATGACCAAACTGCTCTCGTGATCAGGCTGAAATACCCTTGGAAAATTAGGTTGGCTGAGAGAAATTTCAGCAAGGAGGCTGGGTCACTCCCTCCTGCTTCTCACCAGTTCAGAAAATGCAGTATCTCAACAAAAAAAGCAAACAGGAGGGAGACCAACACAATGCAATACAAAATCCAATGGAGCTTAGTAGCATAAATTCCAAAACAAAGCAAGCAGAGCTGGGGTACCCCAGTTCCCAGCAGATTTGCTCCAAATTTATCCAGGTGCCCAACAGAGCATTTTGTCCTACAGCTTAGTTTTTGTCCTACTACAGGAGCTTCACATAGTTGTAACTGTACCAAGCACAGCAATTTATAGCAGTTCATGTGAGAATGTAGTTCAGTCCATCCCATAATTTACGTGTTTCTGGGTAAAGGGTTGAGAAATTGAACTGAATTGGTTTCTCCAGCTAACTAGAAGTCCTCAAGACCCCTGTGGCTGGTTTCCAGCTGGTGTGAAATGGGATCCAGCTCATGATGTTAAATCAGAAATGAGCAAATCTTCCAGGAAACAATTGTAGGAAAACATCACTACACACCAGGTCTTTTTTTATAACCCTCTCTGTGGCTGCTGCTGGAGAAGTGGTCTGGGCCAGCTGGACACTTAGCCTGACCCATCATAGATATTCTTCAGTTCTTTCATGCAAATAAGTCCTTAAAGGATGCAAGAGTGAGAGGAAGTGGAAAG
>NW_009953077.1:207807-208086 GCF_000747805.2 Chaetura pelagica
ATATCCTTGGAATTCCCAGACACTTCACTAGGAGTTAACTGATTTGTTAGACAGATCAGTATCTAGTGCAGCAAACAGCCCAACGCAGCAGTCATGGTAAGAGTCATGTATGGAACACAGCTTGGGCAGCTCCCAACACATCTCCCCAAGAGCACTGTTCTCATCCAGGTAGCACATGCAGTAGTTACATCTGTAATTTTCACTACAGCCCTTGATGAGATACGATCCTGCTTATTTATGGATTTTTTTAATTGCTGCATGAAATTGAAAACGTTAGGA
>NW_009953077.1:208135-228658 GCF_000747805.2 Chaetura pelagica
TGATGGAATCAGTGCTGGTAAATGTGGTTTGGTTTTTGTTTGGTTTTTTTCCTGTGTAAATCCCTCTCAATCACCCTTTCCAAAACGATGGGTGCTGGCAACAGTCAGAGTGATCCCAACAATTCAGATGGTCAGAACAGTCATCAAAGGTATGGGACACTGGTGCAGGAGGAAAGAGGTTTAAGTGCTATTCCCACCTCCTGCAAAGTCTAAGTGAGTGATTCTCTTTTGGTTTATTTTCCAAAAAAGCTACACTGATCTGCCTTCCCAAAACGTGTTTCTGAGACCTCCTAGTTCAGAATCAGTCCATATCCTTTAATGACTACAGAATATTCCCATCTGCACTCTGGACAATTTTATGTGTAGGTTTCATTTATATCTTCGGTCTTTTAGAGCAACAGCTTTAGAAATACTGAGCATAAATCTTAAGGCAGTCTGCCATGAGGAGTCTTTTACACTGCAGTTAATTAAAGAATTTTAAACTGTACTTTTTCTCCTTCATCTGGCACTGGGCCTACTCAGCAATTCAAGCAACAGATTTCCCAAATACAGGAGGAGTGTAGCTGAGGCCTGTGTTCTCACCATTTAAATTCACTTTCATGCTGCATCTATCTTGTACCAATCTGGACTTTGTAAATGATGTGAACATATAGAGCTCTTCAGACCCCATTCTTCACCACTCTCCTCAATGTCACCAGATATAGAGGAGGTGTGGTGCTTTCTTTATGGAAGTGAGATTTAATGATAATTTCTGCTGACATTTCTATTGCTTTCCTGGAATGAATACTATGAGTAAACAGTCTTTTGTTCTGCTTTTCAGCAGCAACCTTCCTTTCCTTCCAGACCCAGTATTCTCCTTCTGTGGTGTAAATGTAATTTATGAGGAAAACCAGCCTAGTCTGACTGGCTGGGTTTTTCTTCCCTTCATTGGCACAGTGACTTGCCAAGTAGCTCACATTTTTGTTGAATACAGCTGGCAAAGCCCTGCCACCTCTGTGCTGTTATCATGAATGCATGGAGTGATCTCACACGTACCAGTCCCTGCTGCAAAACTTGAGGGTGAATAGAGGCAATTTAGCCCCAGCTCTTCTGTGTCACTGATTGCCTCATCTACAGCAGATTTGCACACCAGCAGCTCTCTCTCACTCGAGCAGAGTTGTTGACTACCCAAGCACTTTAGAAAATCAAAGGTGTCTTCTATTACTCTCTGAATCCTGATTTAATTTGCAGCATCTATATTGCACCATTAAATGAAAGGATTTATGGCAGAAGAGTACAAATAAAAGTAAATGTGCCTTAAAAGGTGTGGGAGTCAGGTAAATCCCTCTGATTTATCTGTACTATTTATTTTCTGGAATTAGGACTTTGCATTTTAGCACTTAAAATCCTCCCTCATTTGATCATGTTTTTAACTTTTGAAGTAACTTCTTGCTACATACCCTCAGTATATTTAATACCTACTCAAGCTAGTATAGACAATTTTTTTTTTTTATTAAGAGCAAAAATTATCTACCTTGAGTACAGGTTGAGTAATCCCAGACACGGACATAAACCTGTTCTTGTTTTGTATTTTTGGTTCAAAACAGCAGCAACAGAGTATCAGGATATTCTGCTGCTAGAGGTGATCCACCTCCACTGAAACAAAGCTGGTTGCACCAATGCTGTCCTAGTCATTGCCTTGAACTTATCAGTAAATTTCAATCCAGTTCTATAACCCTGGTCCTTAAAATCACACATTTCCCCCTCTGCCCTTCCTCTGTGCTAATGATTGAAGGACACATTTCTGAGATCAGTAATTTTCACAACTACATTTTGAGCTCCTTTTCCATTCAGTTCCAGCTTTTTAATATTCTCCCTGTAAGTATTTACAGCAAACCCTGAACACTGCTGACATCAGACTAATGAACTCCCAGTTAATTGGATCACTTCCCCCTGAGCTTTCCAACCTTTGCATCGGTTGCTATTTTGCAGTAATAAGCTGCTATTTCTCCCACCCTTTCCCCCAGCTTCTGATTTCATGTTCCTTGTTCTGAGATGGAGACCATATTATCCTTCCAATTTCTGGGCACTCAGTCACAGTTGCCAAGATGAAATATTACAGCCTTATGACTCTTGACAGCATTTGCTTTCTAATAAGCGTTTGGAAAGTGAAAGCATCACATGATTCCTAATTTTTTATCAATTAAATTTCTTCACTATTAGAGAGGTCATTTCAGCTTTACCTCAAAACTTCCCCCAAACTCACAAAGTGTCTTTTACAACGTTTCCCCGGAGGGATTTGAGTCAAACCTTTTTTTTTTTTTCCTCTGACAATGACTTCCTATCCCTTTATTGCCTACTACATTTTTAATTTTTAATATATTTCTAAAACTATTTCATTATCTCTGCCATTATTTCTCTCTCCCATGAGCAGCTAATCTCTTTCAACGACTGTACTGCAGTTGAGAGCACAACTTGGCCATTTTCTCTGCTATTTCTTTTGTTTATCCAAATATTTTAATTTCTGTCTTTTCAAATGCTATGCGGGCATCAGCTAACAAACAAATTGGCTCTGCCCAGATGAGATGGAGAATTTACCAGCCTACAACTCTCATCAATATTTAGGTTTTCTTCTTTGCAGAAAAAGAAAAGCATCAGAAGAGGAAGCATCACCAGAGCAAACAGTGGCTTTAAGCAAATACAAATCAGAAAATAATTCTTATGGATTTAATTGCCAAGGCAAAGAAAATGCTTTATAAAGGCATTTAAATGGTCTAGTCAAAGCAAATAATCATTTTCTGCCACTGAGCATTCAGCTCTCCTGAGATGGCTATTGGAAAGTTTATACTAATTCACCCACTAACCCATGCTCTAGAGGCAAAGCAGGGCAGACAGTCTTCAGAAAGTAAAAGTAAACAATAAATGTTTTCCAAATGAATATGTCCAGGAAAACATTTACATTATTCATCCAATTCAAGTGTGTAAGGATTGTCAGCAGAAGCACCCGGAAACCTGCAAGGGCTTTGATAGTCCAGCGGTATTGTCTGAACTCCTGTGTTCAGATTTGCTCTCTGTCCTCAAAACTGGGAATGAAGTGAAATAATTTAATTTGAGGGAACAGTTTTCACCTTAGGAACCAAAATAAAAGCACAGGAAAAGCCCTTACTTGGAACAATTAGCTCAATTTCTTCTGACATGGCAGTTCCCAGCCGATTGGATGCGTAGCAACGGTATTTCCCTTGGAAATGGGTGATGATTCCATGGTTTTGGATCACAAACGTTCCAGAGTTGTTAAATGTAGTTATCCGTGGGTCAGATAATAAATCAAAGGGTTTTCCATCTTTTGTCCAGTTGAAGCTGGAAAATAACACAAGTGTTACAAAGGACAGGTCACAAACACTACGGGACAAAACCAGTGGTAAATACGGGTCCAATTGTTAAAATAAAAGGAAAAACCTTGATATAAAATGACAAAGTTGGGTGGTAAAATGACCACTGTGCTACTTGAACTCGTGTTAGCTACTGGGCATGTCTCTCTGTTGGACACTTCAGATAACTGGCTGTGACATGAAATAAGAATTCCAAGCTTAAGGCAAGGACAAAAAATGAGAGAGACCATCTGTGAAAGCCAGAGTCACTCAGTGAAAGGAACCAGAGGTCTGCAAAAAAGCTGTGTCTGTAGGAGAGCTGGTTCTTTGACAGGTAAGGTCTGGCAGGGGCAATTCCCGCTGGAGATACCGTGGTAGAACTCAGGAGAAACTGAGGTAACTCAACTGAGTTCCTCCCGGTCTTGACAAAGAATCCCTTGTAGTTTTGATGCTACTGGGCTGTGATTTTGATGAGTGCTGAAGCATTGGTCACAGTTTCTGTGTCTGGAAGTCTCAGGTGGCTTGAAAGGGGGCTGAACTGATCCAAAAGCAGAGAGCTGAAAGTTACAGTGCAACATACATTTAGTGGATCATGCAGATTTTTCAACATTTTGCAATGTTTTAAGAGTTAACAACTATTAAAATAAATTTATGTTTTGACATTTCACTGATGCAAACTGCTTTGGGACTGTATGGAAAGGAATGCAGGTTCCTATCACCTAACCAGCTTTGTCACCTACATTTAAATACACCAAAAACTCTCCATTGATCTGCTGGCAAATAATGAAACAAAGAAAATTTTTAAATCATACTACAAATCTCCATTCAGAGCTCAATTGAAAATTATCAAATAATCTTGATAGCAAAATAAAAATTGCTTTCTTAAAGCAAGTTTAAATTGTATTGTAGAGAGAGAGAAAAAAACAAACAGGAGGATTAAAGAGTATAAATGACATGTATGCCAGTTGTTAATTCAGCCCTTGCACCATCCAGCAGGGAAAGTCTTACTACATTTCTGTTAATCACATTGTCATTACAAATATTTTTTCCTTTTTTCCACTGGTGTAAAACACATTAAGCTTATCTTTGGATATTTATTTGAAGGACTCCTTCTGTGTATATTTGTAACATTACCACTGACAGGATGATGTCAGGTACAGACAATGTATCTGATAAAATGCAAATGAACACTGGATTTACTGTGCTTGGCATTTTTAAGGGTGCTGTGGAAAATGCAGAAGGCAGCTGGGAGCCTTTGATTCCCATTACACACCTCCTATCTCTTGCAGCACAACCCAGACGAGCTCTTTAAATCACTGGGTGAACTTGGCACTTGCTACAGAACCAGAACATCTCCCAACAAGGAAAAGGCGTGTTGGCATCTATTCACAGGGGGAGTGGAGCAGCAAAAGCTGAATGGCCTAAATGGAAACCCAAACCTTAACCTGGCCTTAGGTGATGAGCAGGTACATCAGGTATTCCTCCCCTACTCCAAACCACAGCAGTGACAAAGGCTAAAAGCAAGCTCCATCTCTGCTTGGTGACATCTTGGCTCCATCTCTTGGCTCCACCTTCTGCAGGTGACAGAAGTACTCACGTGGGCTGTGGGTTTCCTGTAGCTTCACACTTGATTGTAAAGTCCTCATCAAAAGGGTAGGCAACCTGGGCGTGGGACTGGTTTGTGATTGTGGGAAGCTGCGCAACTGAACACAAAGAGATACCGGGTTAAAATGCCACTCATGCAAAACTGGGCTGCACTCAGGTCTTTTCTTTGAAAGGGACCATGACTGGATTGTCCTACTCCTGCAAAGGGTGAGGCTGGCTTTAAAATAAAGGATGGTGATCATCATCCTCCTGGCACTGACAATGCCCTTAGCTCCCCAAACCGAACACTGTATTTTCTCAGCTGGCAGAGGCAGGTGTGACAGCAGTGACATGTTCAGCCAGATCCTCCCAGGCATCCAAAGCACACCTGTCCATGTGTGACCAGCCCACCCAGGGCAGAGGAGAGTTGAGGCCATGCTGAAACAAGAGCAAAAGCCAAAGCATGGGGGTGTGGGCTGGTAAATGTATTCAGTCAATAACTGGCTTTTTAAATCCACACACGGCTACACACATGAAGTAGCAAACTGCTTTCTCCATCCTGGATAAAATTGCCAGAAAACCTATGGACTGCAAAGATGACTTAATACCCCCTCCAGGGTACAGCAGAGCCATTACCAGTCCCATGGTCATGCAATGATGTTGCACTAACTTAATTTTTTTCCTAAGGGAATTTAAGCATTGCAAACATCTGTGTAACTGAGCTGCATGAGGGAGAACAGTCTCTGCAGTGGAGATGGGATAATAGGATCATTACATTGTTCTAAACAGCCAGGAAGAAAATTAACATGCTCTTTGGTTTCTCTTTTAAGTCCAAGAAGCTCAAAGCTGGAGTGAAATGTGGTGTCTTGCCATACCATGTGATCTCAAAGATGAACACTTCCAAGCCCACCAGCTTCACTGATCAAACCTAATTCCTTTTTATTAAAATATAAAATGCCTCATTAAAGCAAATTAAGGGTAAGATGGTTCCCCTGTGTAGGTACTTAAAAGCAGCGGATGCCCAGGCTGTTTGTCCTGCACTTTACAGTTCCAGCTTCACTTTTGCTTTATTTAAACACAAGGAGCCACTGTGGTACCTTCTTCCAAAAAACTTCTACTTCCAAATGCTAACAAGTTTGGGTAGGTTTAGAAAAATATCCTGTAAACCTGCTTGTTTGCCTTCTCCTTTGCAGCCAGGGCTATTGGCAGGTCCACACAGTGCCCTGACACTGGGGGTATCCTACACCGAGGCCACAGCACCCAAAGCTCTGTGAAGAGCCTCCATTTATCTTTCTTTAGGTTTGCTTGTGTATTTGTTTATCCCCACCATAATTAATTCAAAACCAAACACTGCTGAGTTTTGGTTTGTTCTGGGTTTCCCTCCCCCCCAAAAAAACCCTTTAATTTGTAATCCTCCTGGTCCATTTAGGTTTGAAAAAAAGCAAAGCTTGGGAGGTCTGGGCTGTACTCCAGGCACTGGGGTCCACTGCCTTTCACTGGATTGTCCCCCATGGGCCTCATCCCATATTTTACACGTGTCCTGAAACCACATGGACCGTGCAAAAGAGGCAGTTTGAATGCATGACCAGAGAGGGATAAAGGAGAAGCTCCCAGAGCAGGATACCAAGCGTAGGAAATACTGCTCTGGGGACCAATGTACACCCTGAGACATCCACCTGCTCCTTTTCAGACTGAAATGGCAAGTGAGTAAGGGTATCTGTACATCAAACAACATTCAGGGACATTCAGGGCCAAAATGAGGAATTTATGTGAAGGACAAAAACAAACTCTCAGAGCTAAGCTATGTGCTGGATCACAAATACCAGATAGATAAGTTTGCTGCTACATTTAAACAGACCCAAACAAAGTAGCTTACATTTTATCACACCAGAATTTCCCAAAGGCCACATTCTGTAAGGATTAAATTCAAATGGAACAACTGAAAAGCAGAATTTAATATATTTTTTTCTTTGGGGAAATGTTTTTAAAAATAAGGGATGTGAAAACAAAGCAGCAAAGTGTTCAGTAAATAGCTAGAACTCACCTGATAGTGGTATTTCAATAGCTGCTGCCAAACTCAATACAAAGAAAAACAGGCATATGGTGATCCCTTTTGTGCTTAATAGCATCTCCATCACTCTTCTGTAAACAAGGAGTCCAAACAGAATGAAAAATCCCTTATGCTTCCTCTCACCGTCACTTCAAATCAGATGCCAGGATAAGAAACTGAAAGCCTGGTGAGGAAAAGAAACAGCCACCTTAGCTTGCAACACCAACGAGGTTCTAAAGAGGTTACTACACAAGAGTGATGCTTCAGGATTTGCAGCTAAATGACAAATTGCACTAAGTGGTACAATTTCCTCTCCTCTCTCCCCACCCCCTGGCTTTGGGAATGTCTTCTACTAAATTTCTAAAAAAAACCCCAAACAACCAACATGCAAAAAAGTACAAATCCATTAAAACACAGAAGCAGAATTACTTTTTGTTTTGCAGTTAAAAGTAGGGGTGATATAAAATATGATATATTTGTAGTTATTCTGGTTCATAAGTTCCTCTAATGAGAGTTGTGTAAGTTGGAAAGCAATTTAAGAGATCTAACGAGAGAAATTTGGAACACTAATGACCTTGTTCATAAATCTCATTTGTCTTTAATCTTTCATTTATGTATCCAAAAGGACACAACCTAGTTTAGCTCATTAATCAGGGCCAAAACATGAAACCTTTGCTTTTCCTTCATAATCCCAGAACTACTTTATGTAGCTTTTGCACAGTCCATTTTACATCCTTAGCTTCTGCATTACAAGGCAAAAATGTCAGGCAGCTGCCAAAAGGAGACACGTTCAGCTCTAATGAGCATTTAAGTGTAAGTCACAGAGGACTTAAAAAGAGAGAATTCTACAAAAATGGGTGTACAGAGGATTTCAGTGGTCACCATCATTCACAAGATCTCAGTGAAACATTAACCAGGGTAAAATGCATTTTGTACACCTGCATCTTCTCCCACAGACAACTACAGGGCATCAATCTCAAGAGAATTTACACCTCAGTTGTCAAGAGAATTTTGCGAGGGCAATTTTCAGGACAAGGTTACAATGCTGAAGGTTTTTAAGGCCAGGCTGGACAAGGTTTTGTGCAGCCTGGTCTAGTGCTTCCCTGCTCATGGCTGGGGGGTTGCAACTTGATGATATTTAAGGCCCCTTCCAATCTTAGTGATTCTATGATTCTATGAAATCCCAGCACGCAAATTGAAATTGGCCAACAAGGGGACAAGAGAGAGACACTATCATCACATTTGTTTAGGAACGAGGCTAAAAACCAGAGGTCTGATAAGCATCTTAGGCAGCAATGATTGTTGATGGAAGCAGCTGACTGATCTGCTCAGTTCCTCGTTGCCCTGAGAGGGAAAGTGCAAGGAGGGCACTGTAGGTGACAGAGTGGACAGGGACACTCCCGGCGTCTGGTGAGTGAGTCCCAGAGAGCAACTTGCATAATCCTGAGGAACTCCTGGGGTCTGGTGAGTCCCAGAGAGCAACTTGCATAATCCTGACCTTGGTAAAAACCTCTGTTCTGGTCTCTGAGCCCATATGCAGGATCAAGCCCTGAGCTTGCTTTAGACCCTGCTTTTTCCCAGGTATCCCACATCCTCCTTTGTTCTCACATGGGGAAATGCAGCAGCCCTTGCACCGGGGAGGGGGCAAAAGGTTACCAGAGAAAGCCTTTCCTTGGCACAAAGAATTAAATTGAACAGTACAACAAACGTTGCATTTACAACCCCTCCTCTCTCTTTTTCTTTTCCCCCTCCTCCTTCCATTTCTATATGTATGTTTTCCTCTGCCTCAGGCTGAAGTCAAGTAATTTGAATTCACTGCAAATACTTATCTGCACTTCCTTACCTGAAATTCATTATTTACTGTGCTGTTCAGTTAATAGTAAATACTGATTGCTCTAAGGACAGCTCATTTGTTTGTTTAATGAGCTGCCTTTGACTAACAGTGGGCAAATCTTTCAAAATACCAGGATTTGTAAGGAGCAAAGCAGTTCCAGATTCTGTTATTGTGTACCACTGCTTCCAGAAGGGTGTAATAAAAATATTGGACAACTTAACAAGAGAAAAAAATCAAATTTCCATTTATCTCATCAACCTAGTGAACAATTTTCCCTACGTGTAATTACTACATTAAAATTGCTCACAAATAATAGCAGGATGACAGTCAAAATTCTCAGATTACTGGTCTACTGCTTCCAAGAAAAATTATATTGCCCTACTAAGCATGGTACCAATCTCAGCTATTTGGTTCCCTCTTAAAATATGTAAGATTTGGTCCTTGTATAAATTTCTGCACAGCCAATGTTTCATGGAAGTACTGGATTCCCACAGCTTACTACTGGTGCTGTGGACTGGCCTTTTCATTAGCTAGAATCAGATTCAATTTCTCAGTGACATAAATGTCACAGGATTGTTAAATAAAAGCCACTGGTGATCAGAAATTGCAGCCTTCCATGTGACTCAGCTTATGGAAAAACAGAACAGAACTCTGGGAAAAAAAAACCTGCTTCCTGGCAGGAGAAATAAGAATTTGCTTATTTAATTATACCATATGTTACAAGTTAATGACTACATAGGACAGGAGATTAATGAAGTACTCAAACTCTTTCTCAGTTGCAATCACAGAAGAAAAAAATCCCAGACTCAGTAAAAAATGCTCACATCCCAAACCAGCCTGGCTGAGGAGGTGGTGGGCAAGTACCCACAGCTGACAGTCACATCCCATCTGCCCAGCCCCTGGGGAGCCCTGGACAGCACGGCCAGTGTCCAGCTTGGTGAGCACCAATGCTCCAGGAGTGAAGCCTCCACCTCCACCCCTGGTCAGGTGGCACCTGACAGCTTTTTGACATCCCAGTGTGAGCACCAGGGGGAAGATAACCTTCACTTGACTCTGTCCTCATCACCTATTTTTGGATGTTGCCAGTTCTCAGAAAAGCAGCCCGAAATGCATATGCTGGAGGTGATTAAAATAATCACCCAAATGAGAAAGATGTTCTTCCTTCCGTGGTAGAATATCTCTAAATAGACTGTAGCACACAGGCATGAAGAGGTTTTATTTTAGATGCAGTTCTGCTCCCAGGAGGTTTAGTGAAAGAAGTTAATGTATTATTTATCTTGCCAAGCACTTTATAAACATTATTGGGCAGCACATACAAAGTAAAAGTTTTCAGTGAGTTAAACAACTTCAACATTAATTCACAAAACTTACATGTTTCAAATATGACTGCAAGTATTATGCCTTCCCAATTTTGTATCCATCAGCCCTGCAGTCTCTCAAAGCACAAAAAATCCACTAAAAATGTCATAGAATTAATATAAAGAAATACGTACACGAAGCTGTGAAATGTTCTACTTGAGCACAAGCAGCAATAAAACATTCAATACAATAAACAGTGTAAATATTAAAATTAATTTCCCTGGGACAAGGTTTTAAGACATAGGCAGGCATTTTGGGAGCCTAGCTTGTCAGGTCCTGATTTGCTGGGAGAGAAGCCAAACTTTGGTGGGCAGGGCATGTCCCTGGGTGGGCAGACACAGCAGGGGGCTGGCTGGTGCCTGTCCCCAAGCCAGAGCTCTGCTCCTGCTCAGCTGTGACCAAGGGCTCAGTCTGATGTTTGTGCTGATTGTGTGGAAACTCCATTTATGCCACTTCTGTCTGAGATCTTACCCAGAGCTGAGAGGAGGTTGGAAGGCGAACGAGCATCTCCCAACCTCAGGAGAAGGCAGCTAGAACCTATAAAACTCTGCAGATACTCCCTATCTTCTCCCAGCTTTTCCCAGTAAAATCCTAAAATTCAATCCCCCTGAAGCTTCAGCAGATGACAGCCTGTGCTCTTGCACCATTTAAAATCTGGCTATAAGTGGTTAATAATGTCCCTTGGCCATCACTCTGCCTGTACAACAGCCCAGCACCCGGCAGCCGTGACTGGGTTTGCTCCATACATCCAGCAGCTGAAGCACTGTACCCCTAAAGCACAGAGTGCAAGGACCATATTTCTTAAGGCCCTGCATGTCTTGCACACACAGACACTGCCTGAGAACAAAAGAAGTGTGGTTTCTAATCAGTACCAATGATCTGCTTGTCAGTAGCTGGCTGCTGAGGTTTGCCCTTGTGAAGCCCCCTTCCTAGGTGCTCGCTGCCAAAGAACAGCAGATCTTCAAGCTGCCTGAAAATAAATAAATAAATGGATTCCCTATTGTCATTTCACCAATATGCTTTGTGTAAACTAGAGTATCTGAATAGGTTTTTTTTTTGTTTTTACTTTGCATTTTTTCCTTACACACTCCAACCTGCCCCACTGGATGGCTCCTTTTAAGATGGAAGAGTTTGTTTTTTAAGAACAGTGTGGAACCGAGGAAGGTTTCTAGCAACACATCATATTTACACTTACTAAATAATTCACTAGTACCCATTTTGGTCTATCTGCTCAACTCATTTAATGTTACCTGGACGTGACTCAACTCAGCAGAGGATCATTTGCTAACTTTAAGTCAAGCACTTCTAAATAAAACTCCCTGCTTCTGTACCTGCTTCCTGTGAAAATTTGTGTGATCAAGCTCAAGACCTGGAACATTTGACAAAACAATCAATTTAATACAAATTACACAACGGCTGAAAACAAAGCTCCCTTTTGCAGCTGTGAATATTCCTACATCCACAGGATAATGGCATCCTATAGGAAACACAGCAGCCCTGCAGAGCTGGTCAAGGGAGTAGCTTGAGACCCAACACATCAGCTCTGCCCTAAGCAGAGGCCTCTGCTCAGCACTTGTGATAAAGCCTCCAAAGAGAGTCCCATGTGAAAATCAATACCTGGTTTAGCTTTCTCATAATCAAAGAAATAAAGGTTAACTGGCAACAGTGAATTGTTTCTGGTGAATACATCATTAAGCTTCAGTTATAACATTATTGACACAGTGCGCACAAGGAAATTGGGGATAACTGCTGATGTGGTTATTCCTACCATTAGCAGCACATAAGCCTGAACACCCTGCAGCCAAGTTGTACCATTATGGATGTTCTTAAACACTTGGATAAATACAAGCTCCCAATGATTTAAGGAGAACAACAGTGCTTAGCAGCAAGTGGGACACCAGGTCCCAGCAGGTCGGGGCAGGCACAGGTAAGCAGCAGAGGAGGGCAGAAGAACTGACTGGGTCAACTGGGCAGCAGTTGAGGCCATATATCAGCTCCTGCAATAGACAAGCTTAGGTCTGTAGACACAAGCTTAGTCTTCCCTTGAGTGGGAACCAATAATTATCTTTACATTCACCTCTTCCAAACCTCCTTCCAGTTCTACCATTCCTCTTTCAGGGGAAAATGAGGATTTAAGAGAGTGTACTTGAGTTGTACATACCACATGCTGCAACATAAACTGCTAGTGTAAATATTTTGCAGACTTCTCAGAAATGTAATAATCAAGTCTCTGAGGTATTTAAAGTCAAAGTTAGAATAAAAATACCATGAAGAAATTTTATATTATATTTCTTCATTGCACTATAAAGTGTACTTTGCATAATACTTGTACAAATGTCCATAAGGTTCCTGACTTTATACACATGCACATTTACAGATGTAAGAGCAGCCTAAACCCCCCATGTGTATCTGTTGTATCTCTCTTCTTAAAGGTATGGCCAGACACTCATTGATTTCTGTTAACCAATTAAATCAGAGTTACTCCAGCAGGAGATAATGCTGTGGCAGACCAATGTTGTCAGCTTGACTTTTCCAAAGATCTCCAAGTACTCAGTGACAATCACTCCACTGCCAACAAAACAGCACAGATCTGAGCTGCTCAGACACATCTAGAAACACACCAGCCTGTTAAAAATTAAACTGTTCTCTGAGGCTTTTGGCATCATGTATTTTCTTGAGATACTACATCTCCTAAAGGAGCTTACCAGACTTCTGGCTGAAACTAGTTTTCTGTTAATTGAAACTTTCACCAGCACTCAGCATTGCAGCTCGTAAGTCAAGTGTGAAGCACACGCCAAGGGACAGGGCAAGTGGGCTGGGGGGCTGGGAATGCTGCTGTGGAGCCAGGCACCAAGGGAAGAAAAGCAGGTTGGAGTTTGTTTTCAGATGAGACTGCACATGACAGCCTCCTCCAGCTGGGGCAATGTGAACACTTCTGAATTTCAAAGTGAATTTGAGGCAAAGGCGCTTTCTTCTTGTGTACGTTCTCCCTCTTTCAAAGCTCAAAGTAACAGCAAAACCATGAGCTAATAAAAAACCCATCATGCTAATAAAAACAAACATGCATTACAGTAAAGCAGCACCTCCTAGTAGAAATTCTTAAAAACCTCTGGTGAAACCCAGCTCATGTCACAGTTTTAGCACACGGCTCAGCAGACACGCAGTGTTCCATAGACTTGGAAATGTGGGCAGGGACCTGTCAAGCAGAGCTCAGTGGAAACAGCATCTCCCCCTCCAAGCACATGGGCTCCTCAGAGCTCTGCCACAGAAGAAATGCTGCATTCTATCAGGTAATAAAATATACAGCACCCAGCACCCACTGGGCTCCACTTGAGAATGTGGCCTGCCCATGGCACAGGAGCAATCCCTGTGCCAGGAAAACCATCTGACAGTAACAAAAACCAGTTCCTAAGAAGAAAATCCTGGTAGGCTTCACACACAAAACCTTAAATGCAAAGCAAAATCAAAACTGAAGAAAATCTCCTTTTAAATCAATGTTATTCTTGTATCTCTGCACACTAACGCTCCAAGACAATGACAGTCACTGGGACACCGTGTTTCTAACTGAAGTTACAGTCAGTGTCTCTTCCAGCCTCATGGAGTATCTCCCAACACTTGCTTTTCCTGAGAAGTCAAGGCCATTAAGCTTCCAACATTTCTCATGTTAGTAGAGATAATAGGGGATTATTAAAAAATAATAATAATTAAAAAATAAATCAAGTGAAATGTAACGATTTAATGACAGACGCTGCATGAAAGCATTTAAGGATATAAATTAAACACCATCCATGTCACTGCAGGAAAAATCCTGGAATCCTGGCATGTCTTGCCTGGACAGGGAGCACCTCCTCTCACTTTGAGTATCTTGGTTTGCCTCTACAGGAGGACCCACACTTCCCAGTGGGATTTGCAGTCTACCAAGGAAGAAGTACCAGAAGAATTGACTTTGGGCAGTAAGTGCAGGGTTTGGCCCAGTTCATCCACTATGAAGTTTAAGCACTAGAACACAGAGGGAAGTAATTTCCTTTTTCCCATTAACAATTTCACAGCTAAAAAGTAAACAATAAGCTTAAAGGAAAAAAAAAAAAAAACAAACAAAAACCACACATGCAAAACCCCAGCCCATGTATGAGACTTTCTTGTTTTACCCAAATTCTTTAGGAGCTGTTACGATCCAAGCAGAGGCTTGAGAGAAACTGATGGGAAAAGTGTTTGGCTGGGATCTCCAGGGAGGAGAGTTTATGTTAATGGAAGTGCCCAAGACATTTTCTAAGTAGCATAATGCTACAATTTATCTGGTCATCATTTTGTTTCAATAGCTTGTGTTAATGGAGACAGTTTTGCACCCAGGTTTTCAGGGGAATTGAGCTGTTGATGAGGTGAAGATAACTTCTGAGAACAGGAAGCAGTTGTCTGCACTCACTCCTGTAGTTTCACCATTGTAAGAAAAAAGGCTTGCTCACTCCAGATCCTGATGGTTTTTTAGCTGCAACAGTTGCTTCTCTCCATTAATGCCTTTTTTCAGGGCATGGAATCAAAACATCAATCAACTACGGTGAAGGCAGCTGACAAGATACTGAATACATCTACTGGAGCTGGGAAAGAAAGGGAAAAGGCTTCATCATTCTGTTCATCTCCCCTGGATCCCTTTCACTACCAGAAAGATGCAGAAAAGTAGTGACCAGTGACTGCTTTGCTTCCAGGTGATCACACAGAAAATACTTCATTAAACAGACCAGATATATATAGGATATATTTTAATGCACAGTTGATGTGCATTGAAATTGAATGCACAGTTGAATTCAACTAGGTGGCTAAACTGAGAAGAACAAGGGAGCAACAGATGCAGCCAAACACACTGTCCACACAGTCCAAAAGCCTTGAAAACCTTAAGATGTCTCACCTGCTCACAAAGTACCTGGAGAAAAATGCATTGAAGGAAATTGGGCAAAACTGAGTCTATTCCCCAAGCTGCCCAGGGAGAGTTTGGTGAAGTATCTCCAGAGAGCAGAGAGAAGAATGGTTTAGAAGCAACCCAGAGGTATTGCCCACTAACTATATGAGTGTAATTGCATCATCACTTTTCCTTTCTCTGTACTTTGGGCATTTTACATTCCATGGGAACAGTAAAACACATGCACCTAAACTGCACCACCAAATATTAAGACCTTGACACAAAAGCTGGAGTTGCTGGAGGTTCCTGTGATGTGACTTTATGAACACTGAGCATAAACCCACTTTATTTTCCCCTATCCTAATGGGATCCTTTCTCATTATACCTAGTAGAGCTAAAACAGGGGTACCAGGAGCTGGCAGGTGATGTATTGAATTCCTTGACACTCCCCTCTCTAGTTTTTGACAACTCTGTAAAACTCCCAGAGCTTCAAGCATCCTGGTTTTCCAAACAGGCAGAGAAGGAGCTAATGGCTACTAAAGAGATTGCAATGTAAAAAATAAAAAAAAAAAAAACCCTTCTGCAATTACAGCACATGCCCTTTGAGCTTCTCCCTTTATTTAGCTGAAGTTATTTAAAGGACAGATCTCTGTTTAAGCAGCTGCTGCCACGGCCAGTCAGCCCAAGCAGCTCTTTTAAGTAAATATTTGCTGCTGTGTGAGTTTTCTCTCCCCTTCCCTGCTATCCTTGTGGACAACGTTTGCTCTTGCAAAGACAAGAGGTCTGGGGAGCAGGCTCTGCCTGCAAGGCCTCCTGCACTCTGAGCCCCCAGAAGGATGTGATATCTCCACTTAAATTAATTAAATGATATGCACCAGGATGTTATTTATCAAGAAGAACCATCAACAATAAAGAAAAAGAAACAAAACTAGTTTGGATTTAATAATCATCACTAAATTGTGTCATTTGCATAATTAGACTTCAGTAATAACTCCAGCATGTCTCTTTATGGCACTGTAACATGGCAGAGCACTTAAAGTGATTGGTTTTTTTCCCCTTCTCCCCCACCAATGACTGAAACGTAGATCAGGTGAATGATATCACAGCACACACACTAAGCAGGTTTGCAGAGGAGTGGAGATGAGCTTCACAGTGTGAGATACATTAAGACAGAGAAGACTGTGGAAACACTTCAGATGCTTCAGCACACCAGGACTCAGCCCTCACTGACTCTAACCTACAACCCTTCGAGGTCAGGACAGATGCTCCTGACTGATGACACATACACTGGAAAAAAAACAATAAATATCTGATCCTCTGTTTCTAGGGAAAACCTATCAAATTCCACTCATGCACCAGATCTATTCCCTGTTTTTTCAGCTAACAAAAGCAAGCAGGAAAGCAAAGAAGGGCTGGGGTTGGGGCTACTCTCTGTTGTCTATCTCAGGAAAACCCTTCTGGGGGTTAAGAGGATTAATATGATGTACATGGTTTCTAAATATTACCAAGTAACTGCAAGGCAGTGTGTTACCTGACAGGAACAGAAAAGGGCAATATCCCTCTGCTTTCCTCAGATCCATTTGCCAGTGCACCTGAGCTCATGAGCACCCTCCTGAGTGCCAGGCAGGGAAATGGAAAGTGACACCACACATGGGTCCTTCAGACCAGTGGAGAAATCAGAGAGGATCAGTGATCTCTTACAAAACGGCCCTCACATTTAGGAGTAGCCAGAAAATAATATAAATAAAATAAATAAAATAAAAATAAAATAAAATAAAATAAAATAAAATAAAATAAAATAAATAAAATAAATAAAGAGAAGCAAAATCTCTGGGTATTATCACCTCTAATAGACTTCACCAAAACCTGAGCACTGTCAAGCTGCCTTTGTGAAGACAAACAAGTTTCCTCCCTGGGAGGTAATTCCTTCAGCATGAATGGTGAGTTTCTGCTTTTCTTTTGTAACAGGGTTTCTAATTTTGCAACTTTTGCTTTATTAGAATGAAAGTCATTTTCATTCTCAGCTTGGTTCATGTTTAAATGGGATCACAGCAACTTGCTGGGCATGAGGAATACCTCTTTCGTGCTCAAAGAAATCTGGGCTTTCAATAAATACTTTAAGCCTCTAATCCAGGACAAGTTTGGGCATCCCGGGCATTTGGGAGTGACTCTCACTGGCTGCAACATCAGCCCTGGGGCTGCCACCATCAAGATGCAGGCCAGGAGGAACCATCCCAGGAGCTGGCTGGTATCACCAGCACCACTCTCCCTCTCAAAAGGGACAATCCAGGACTCCAGAAAACTTAAAAAAACAGGAGGGTGGCATTGAGTTTCCTCAGAAAGCTGGCACAAGATTAGCTCCAGGATTCCCAGGGATCAAGAAACCTGAAATGGAACCTGCAGGGAGGAATGACACTGACCTGATCCCACAGTCATCCTGGGTTCCCTGCAGACAACAGAGCCTCCCACGTGTGCTGGGATCCCAGTGTGGCTGCCAGCCCACACATAACCCACTCAAACAGGTCTGCCTGTAAATGTTCCATTAATCCTGAACCACAAAAAGGCTTAAAATACCTGTCAGTCACAGCCCCCTGCAGCCCTCCCAGCCTTGCTGGTGGGATTGCTACTGAGATCCCTGGCACTGCCAACGTACTCAGCAAAATCAAACCCCAGCCATGGAAACAATAGCTATTACAGAGCATGTAATCTGCAGGAGAAGGGATGAATGTCTGTAATTCCAAGCCATAGAAAGTGTTTTTAAAATGCCTTGAGTCTCATCCACACTTTTGTATTTTACTGCCTAATAATTGTGTTTTATAACCAGGCTATAATTTTATTGAGGTACAAATTTCTACAGCATAATATCAAGCTATGTTTGAACTTCTACAGTATAAATTCAAGATATGCAGTAAAGTCAAGTAAACCTTTGCAGTAATTATAAGCCCGGGAGATTTCATAACATCATAGAATAACAAGCAGCTCAGTAAATTCCATATCACTTGATCTGCTGTTGCTCCATCTCCAGCAATGAACTCGGATTCATCTGGAGCAACTCTGACATGACATGTCAGCGCATGATGCCAACTTGTCAGGCAGTTGTTGTGCATTAATATTAGTTACCACCTTATCATAGAATGTTTCTTTTCAAAGAATTAAAGTGCAATTTTCTTGTATTTTCCTTTAAAGAGAAAACATCTCCCCAACTAGTAAAAATGGCAGTTTTCTCGCACCTTGTGATTTATGCTAGAAATTGTTTCCACATTTCCTTCCCTACAGAGCAACCATTCAAAGGGATTAGCTTGACACAAAGGTGATGATAAATCCTAATTCAAAATGGGGGTCTTGAAACACTGAAGTGCTGGGTGGCTCAGCTAAGCAGGGGGTGCTGGTGGCCTCCAGGAGGAGCAGCGTGCCCAGCAGCAGCAGCAAGGCTCTTGTTGGCGACGTGTCACTGCAGCAGCCAGGCTGGCACAAAGCTCAAAAAGAACCCTGACAATCACCCTGATATGGCATCAGGCAAAGACTACTTCCCCTCCTGCTGAAAACATAAGGAACAAGAATGGTTCAAAATATTTCCAATGAAGAAAATGCAGACCTTTAAAAATACCACTTTTTAAGCTACCTCAGCCGTGCCAAGGTGACCAGGCCAAGCTATTATAAACAATCAATTCAATTGGTATTTCAGCACAGCAATAAACTGCCAAAGCAGCTGGTGCATGTCAGCTGGGAGCCCAGTGCCCTTTAGCCTTTGCTAAAGCCATTTCCCACAAAAGCCCTCTCATCTGCCAGGCCACCACCTGAACAGGGCAACACACTCAAAGAACCCACAGATTCATCACCAGCTAATTCTGTTCTCTGAACAGCACAAAAAAGGAGACAATGCTAAAGCATCAACTCCTTTCATGTTTCACATCAGATTTAAGGCAGATTATTTACTGCCTGACACACACCCAAGGGAGGCAGTGGAGCTGCCCACACTGGGCAGCCACAGGGCTCTGGGCAGGAGATATTTCTCCATTACAGCCCCGGGAGATGTTTCCCCACTCCACAGCCAGGGCTTTGCACCATCTGACCTCCAAAAACCAGGAGCAAAGAGATGGAGTCACACAGCCAGGGACAAGCTGGAACAGCAGTGAGCTCCCTGCTGACACAGGGATTTATCTATTAATTTATTTAATTTTGCTGGCAAACTTGATCCTGCTTCTAATCCTTCTGGTCACAGGAGTGATGCACTGGAACTGCATCTCTGGGCAGATCTGACCTTGTCACTCGTGTATTGTTTTCTTTTGCTAAATGACTCATTTATACTCTGCAGACTCCAATACCACAGCCACCTGCCAGAAGGTGCACAAACCATCTAATTCGTAATGAAGTCTATTCATATGGATTAACAGTCACATTGCAGTTGACATAAGCCATTTCTGGACATGAATATGAAAAATATGACTATTATATTTAATACTTTCAACTAATCACGCACCACTGATTTTCTCACTCTGACTTTATAATTTAAACCTTTAAATGTTTCATAGCAGCCTCATCAAACCAAGATTTCTGATGGCTGTAGAGCTGAGACAGCCCATTATGGTAACAACAAGGCAAAGAATAAAGAAAACAAATAGGAACCTGTTCCTAGACAAGGGGGGAGGGGGAAAAGAAGTAAAAGAATAAAAATGAAAGAGTAAAAATGAAATTATCTTTACATGGAAAAAAACCCACAACAACAGTGGTCATAGGGCAAGTCTGGTGGATGACAAATGTGTTCAAAAGGGCACCAAGACCCAGCAGACAGAGCAGCTCTGGCAGACAACGTGCACAGGACAGAGCAGGGGTGACTTATGTAGAAGCCTCTGTGCATAAAGGGGCCAGTGCTGGTAAAAGCTATAACCAGTAGCAGAGCCAACCCAGCCCACTGGTACAGCTTTGCCTGCTGCAGAGTGCAGAAAACATTCCTAATTCATGTTCCACGGTAGCTTTAGGGGTTCTACTCAGCACAGCATATTTAAAACCTCAGGACTCAACAGCCTGAAACCTGGGAGCCACTGAAGCCCCAGCAGGAGCAAATCCCCACCTCTCCACAGAGACAGTTCCCTCCAGGTCCTCCAGGAGGGCAAGCACTCTTCCAGGGGATTTGGATTCTCTGTTCACATTCATACCATAAGGAATCTCTGTGCCCACCCTCTAGGGGGAATTTGAAAATCCCAGAGTGGGTTTTTGGTTTTCTTTCTTGGTTTGTGTATTCTCCCCAAGCACTGAGGAAGCAGATCCACTTCTGAAAGCATCTATTAGACTTGCCAAGCTGCCTTGTTCTTATCCTTGAGTTACTTTGTGTGAATGCTAATCACAGCCACTATACAGTTTCTCATCTATTAAATGCTTACCTGAATTCCCACATACATCCCACCAAATGATGATGATGATGATGATAATAATAATAATAATAATAACAATAATA
>NW_009953077.1:229111-251697 GCF_000747805.2 Chaetura pelagica
ATGATGATGATGATGATGATAATAATAATAATAATAATGTAATGATAATGATGACGATTATAATAATAATTAATAATAATAATTTAAAACAAGTCAGGAAAGAAAATTATAAACACAAACCCTAAAACTGGAAGCCACTTGATAAAGAATTGTCTTCAAAAACAACAGCCAGAAAAAATGTAGATAGCAGGTAGGAAGTACATTTCAAGTCTTTTGAATCACAAACATAAGCTGATGTTGAAGTGTGCTACCAAAATCCCTTTTAGCAGGAGGCAGACTTGAATTTATTCCTCGTGTGCCTCCACACAGACAGGTAATACTGTGATTAACTTTAATCTATCAGAAGAATCTTGAAATATTAACAACATTCATCCCCACATTTGTTTAAATTATTAAACCTTGATTATCTATTAATTAATTGTATTATTTTTTCATCAGGTGCTGGAGCTTCTCCCCAGGGTTACTGCTATTCCACCTCCTTTCCACCACTCTGAAATCACCCGTGGCCCTGCTCATGGCAGTAAACACAACACTCAGGAGGGAGAAGCCAGCATTTCTATCTCAGCCGAGTCAGAAATTCAGACTTCTGAGGCTGATGTGGATGACAAGTCTCCAATCTGACCTCGCCAGTGCAGTCCTTTGCTTTCCCAAATTGTTGTGGTGCATTTAATGAAGGTGATGGTCTTGGACTGGAGGCAGAAATTCAGACCCCAGCTCTGACAGGCTTTACAAGTGATCTTATTGAGCCCCTCTGTGCCCAGCCATGACACATGAACCCTCTTACTCCATCTTCTGGACACCTTCTCTAGTCATACCATAAGCTTCTCAGGATGGGACCTGTGTGCAGTGAGTATGCCCCCCAGACTTCCCAGGGGATACACAGGTCTATTCTAATAACAACACATTCAAGCATGGCCTGAAAGTTCTAGTCAAGCCTTCTTTTGATGTGCATGTGTTCCAAATTTGCCAGGAAATCCAGGCTTTTAATTAAAAACAAAAGGATGCTTAAATTAGCCCTGTACCCATCTTTAATGTTACACAGAGGCTGAACAGAAGCACTGGCAATGCCTGTGATCCTGTAATAATGAGGGATTAAAGTGCACAAAATCCAAGTAATATGAGTAAGTATCCAGGATACTCAGGAAGGTGAAATTCTTGGAATTGAAGACTCTGTGAGAGCTGGGAGGTGACACGGTGGGCTCCTGCACAGCCCTGTGGGCTTTCCATTGCAGATGAAGTGACAGCAGGGAGCCAGGATGCAAGTGCAAGTGACTGTCACTTGGGTTCTGGCACTCACTGCTCCTGTAAAAACCCAGGAGCTGGAGGCACTGGGGACACACTGGGGAGCTCAGGTCACAGCCCTGGGCTGGGGGTGACTGGCAGGAGCTACAAGCCACTTGCAAGAAAACACAACTGAGAGAAAACCCAGTGTTTTCCTTTCTGGAGGAATCAGTGACAAAGACAAAACCAGAAGTTCTGCACTGATTCCTTCTTCCTACTTCCCTACAGGGTCTAACAGGCATGGCAAGGACACACTGATACTCCTGACACCTGTCTCAGCACATCATCCCACCTTCGTGGCACAAGTCCTGCCTCTTCACCTCCTCACACCTTCATTGAGTCCACTCTGCCCCAGGGAGAAAAAACCTCACAATTCCCTTACCCTTTTGGTGCTTTTCCCTCTTCTCATTCTACCAGGACCCAGGCAACAAAACCGAGACATTGGAGAGCAATTCTGACCTGCTGGAAATCCTGAGCAGTGCAAGCAAACCTTGGGGACACCTCTGAATTTTGGATAATAACAATTTTACTAACTTAAGTTCAGCTGATAGAGGTTTTACTGCAGCATCCTTCCCTGCTGGGCTTCAATCATTTATTATATGACAGGACCTACAAGTCTACTTTGCATATACTATTAGTTATCAAGAGCATTTAGGAAGAAGTCCCCCTGGAGTGCACATTATGAAAGATTATCGACTAATCTGACCAAAGACATCCTTGGAGAATACTAGTGCTTCTGTGCAGAAGCCATTAATGACTGCCAGTACAACTGAAGGTAAGAGTCAAGGCAGACTGCTGAAAGGGTTAAAGCTTTCTGCTTTGGATTCTCTACAGACTAAACTGGTGACTAATCCCTAATAATTTAAATTGTTTGCATTAACTTACCAATGAGTCAGTATTTGCTTTATCCTATAGCACAAAAATAGGTTTAAGTGTTTCCTCTAAATCTGGTTCAATTTCATTTCTGAATGCTAAAACACATTTATTTCATAAAAATACCAATAGCTTAGTTAATATTTCAAGCTTATTACTTAGGCTCAGTCTCACAATAATCAATTCCAAAAAACAACTTCCACAAGACTCAGGTTAAGGGGCTTAATCTTCCCTTTTGATATATATATAGTGTACATCTGGTTTGCAACACGTTTACATCAAACTGGTTTATTTATATTATCATATATGGACCTTTATTCTAAATTAGAAAAGAGAGGTAAGAATATAATTGTCTAATTGTGTGTTTATTCCTTCTCATGTTTTCCCCCTGCACTTGATGCCTCCAGGGCATAAACCATAAAGCCATTTTCCAACACTGTTTCTGAATTTAATCTAAATTAAGCCCCATGTCCAATTTGATAACAAGTCACTGGGATGTAAGCATTCACACTTGGTAAATACTGCCTGATTGTAATTACATACCTAAAAATCATAATGGGACAGTGTTAACTGATGCTTCCTCACAGATTTTTCTACCATCCTATACTTGAATATCTCTGACGTGTCTATACATGATTGCTCTGTGTGTCCTCAGGCTAGAAATTAGTGGCCAATCTTCCAAACTATCAGATGTTTCTACTGGGAAAATTGAACACTTTCTTTCTCATTGGCAGATCTTTGAATTCAATCCACAGAGCTGATAAATGTGTCTTGAATTCACTCATTTGCTGGAAATACCAACTTGGTTTGTACTGCAACACACATCACCCCTGAATGACCCATGACTTTGGGAAGTTGCTAAACTTCAAAGGATTCTTTTAAAGGAAGAATCAGCAAACAGCCTTTTTTTTTCTTTTTCTTTTTTCCCCTTAGTCCTTTTCCACAGCCTTTCCAACTGCAATTGAGGAAAACCACTATGGTTGGAAAGGTGTCATTCGTATTCCCAAGCACTCTGATATAGCTGGATAAAACAAAAATATATTCAGATTTATTTCCGAGTCTCAAATAAAGTCACCAAGACTGGAGTCTTCAGCCTTCATCCAAGACTGAATAAACTCACCCTTCTGGAGTCCAGAAGCATCCTCCAGAACTTTCCCTTCTGGGAAAAGGGTTGCCCCTCAACACATCCTCCTCTTACAGGAATCAACTCTGAAAATTAGGCTGAGCTTTCCATACTGCCAGAGCAAACCTGGGGCATCTTTTCCACTGGGACAGACTTGCAGAGCCTGGGAAAGCCAACAGGGCCTGTCCATGCCCATGGAGAGCCCAAAACCCATCTGAGAGTGTGTGGTGAGGGGCAACAGGAACCCTGCATCACCAGTAGCCAACATCCAGCTCTCCTCTGCTAAAGCTTCCCTGCTGACTGTGCTACCAAAGGGAGCTGTATTTTTAATTTTAAACAGCCACGGGGGTAGGAAACAGAGGGGAAAAACCCCAAACTGTTAAATGCATAAGTTTCTGTGTCTAAGGGTATCAACCTCACTCTAAAAATACTCCAGAGTGGACATGTCATGAACAGAGCTTCCCTAACCTGGGTGTCAGCACAATCAAGCTCAATATACACCAATTCCCACCCAAAAAGTGTAACTGAGCAAGGCAGCCAGCAGCCCTGCCTGCATCCTGTGGGAAAAGCTGAGCTGGTCCCACCTACCCAGAGCTTCTTCTGCACAGCTATGTATTCAACTGCCTCAGTTGTGCACAGTGTGCAGGGAGGGGGTGACGAGCTTGTGGTTTCAGTCCCTGCTTTCATCAAATATCACCTTCTTTTTTTTTTTTCTTCAAACACAAAGAGGCTTAAGGCTTGCTTGCTGGAAAAAAAATAGTGCAAAAAAATCCTAACCACAACACTTCTGGAATAGGAGGTGATTTCTGTTAGAAAAAAAAAACCCAAATTTATAGGCATTGAAAGTCCTTCTTCATCTTTTGGTGGTGTTTGCTCAGCAATAGGCTTGACCTGGCCTTCCACAGGGAAACAGGCATAAAATAATCATTGATCTAATGACACAAAAGTATCTCAATTAATATGAAAAGCTAAATATGACAGTGTGGAGTTTTACCCTACTGAATCTTATTATCCAAATGGAGAAATGTCAGCAATGTGTTAAGCAGACAGGAAAGCTGGAAGACTCACTAAGCCACATTTAAACTGTGAGAACATGCAAACCTGAATATTTTCCAGGTTCTTTTAAATAAATCTTAATTACAGAATTCAGGTTTATCTGTGTCAGGCAATGTCACAATACTTCAAGACAGATGATGAGGGGAAAAGGCAAAAAAGGCCCAACAACTGCATTTAGCAGTATCTGCATTATTCATCACCAGTTGTGCAGTGGCAGATCCAAAATAATTAGCATTACTCACGTTAAGTTATGCAATTCCCCTGCATAATAGAGGAGCTGTAAAGAAATGCAAAGTGATTACAAGGTAGTCACATGCTCTGTGGCTGATGCAGAGCCACCTCAGACTGACACTGTCACAAGGGCTGTCCTGGTGCCTGGGCTGGCTGGAAACCTCCAGCAGACCAAACCTCCAGCTTTGAGTAAGACCAAACCTCACTAATACTGTATAGTGATAAAAAACATAGCTATCAAAACAGAAAAGTAAATTAATTTAATAGTCAGGTGTGTAATTTGCAGCTCAGTGAAACCTCTGAACTTGCATTTAAAAAACAACAACTACAAGACAAAAATAAATTAGAATGTCTTATTTAATACTCAGACCTCAAAAATGTAGTTTCTACCTTAGGATACAGCAACTCACCACCATAAATGTCTCTTTTCCTTCTAAAGACAACCAGTGTGCAACCATTCCCACTAGATAAAGCTCCAATAGAGCAGCAGAGCTCTAGTCACCCCAACGAGGGGTCCAGGGGAATTCCAGGAACTCATCCTAAACCCCTGGATTACCATTCAGCATGGCCAGGTTCAGACCCCTGAGCAAGAAGTAGAGCCCCATCATGACCCTGGCTTCTCACCAAGGCCAAGAGAGAGGAAGAAATCAGGTTTGGGATGTTCATCCAGCAGGAAAATAGGGAAAGGCTCAAGAGGGATCCATGAGAGCTGCACAGTGCAGCTCACAGGAGCCAGAAATTCATGTCAAGAGCTAAGAAACAGTGTGTATATTCTAAGGATTTGGTTGCTTTATCTCCTTCAGAGAGTGTATTTTTTTCCCCTGCTAACTTCCCTTTGGCTGTCGTAGACATGAAAATTCACTCACATCTTCCCAGCAAGGCAGATTTCTGTTTCTTCTTGAGATACCAGCCCTGAAGCATTATTGAATGCGTTTTTCTGGAGAAAGAATTCACCTGAGGCAAAACTGCTGTTTGTACTTTGTAAAGGAAAATATTGGTTTACCACTGCAAAACAGACACCTGTGGAACATCCACAGACCTGCTCCAGGTACAGACCTGGATTTCAGGGTGGAGATTGACAAGAATATACTTTAAAAGAGACAAAAGGAATCAATACCTAAAATTAGAATCAATTCTGTGCTCAGTAAACAGAATATTCTCCTTCTTTCCCAAACTCAGGACAAACAAGTCCATTCTGCAAACTTTGTAAAATAAAGCACAATATTTCTTCTGTTCAATCACACCTGACAGAAGATAGAAAGAAAATTCCTAGTATTTTCCACACAATTTCTCACATTAGGATTATGTCAAGTCAAGGCAACATGTATAATATTCATTGATATATACATCCATTTTCCCATCACATCCACTTACTGCAACCCAAAAACATGTTGGGGTGTGCTGAGATTTTGTCTCTCTGCCTCAGGTCAGATGAAGTGCCAACTAGGGAAGAAGAGTTTGTTCAGATTTGCTGGGATTTAGAGGATGATATGCCAACCTGAATTCATATATTGATGTTTATGAGAAAGTAACTGTTCTTTCTTCTTCCCAGGCACATTTTTCTGCCCTCCCAGCTTCAACCACTATTAAGCAATGGTTTGCTTTTCCTCTTCATTCTTCTGTCCTTCACCTCTCTACCTGTCCCACATGAATTTATAGGAATAAAGTAGGTATATTTTAAGTTCCCTTATTCTGAGTTTTCATGACAAAAACCTAGGACTGAGCCCCACCAAGTGTGGTATCTCTACAAGCACCTCTGTCAGAAGAGATGATTGGCATTTACTTGCTGCCCACATAGAGCCAAAGGTAGAATGACCATTAAGGTAACATGAAAGTCAGCAAGAGATTCCCATTAACTTCAGCAAAATTTGGATCCCAGCTCCATAAGGAGTTGCAAGAGACTATAGTGCAGTTTTAATGAATCATCAAAATCTGGAAGCCCATATAACTGGATTCTTCCTGGTTTATTTTTTTTTCTCTAGAGTCTTAGAAGAAAAATGAATAATTGAACACAGGGAGCAAAAAAATACATCAGTGCACCCAGCCAAATCAAAAAATTCAGTAAAGGTTCCTTAAATATGGATCAGAAGCTACAAGAAGTAGCTCTGAACACTGCCCTGATGGGAAGCTCTCTCTATTTATTGAAAAGACAGAAAGAAGCTGGTTCCACTCAGAAGGAGGCAAAAAAAGGCTGACAGGCAAAACCTGGCATGTACAGCAGCAGCAAAACATGGGGCTCATTAGGCCTGAGCACAGTCCTGGTGGCTTCACCTCCCCGTGTCAGCTGAGGCTGTTCAGGGTTGCAAATGGTTGCAGTAGGATGCTCTAAAAAATCTGCTAGATCCTTAAAGGAACTTGCTTTTAGGCAGGTGAAGTTAGGGTTTGCTGACAGGGAAGCTCCTACAGAGCACCTGAATTTGGGTTTGTCAAACCTGAAACAATCCACACCAGAAACAGACTTTGTAAAGTAAACCTGGTGTGTTTGCAACTAGCAAAAATCCAATTCCTGTATGGCCAAGAAGACAGAAATCTTAAAAGGAATTTTATGTGTTCTAAAAGCAAAAAGCCACTTGAGAATAATCTGAGATGTCTCAGCTTTGCACTAGCTCAGTGTTTGTCACTTCAGCCCTGCCCCACCAGCACACTGAGCCCTGCAGGCTCAGGCAGAGCTGTGCCCAAGGAGCTCACTGCTTGCAGGGGAACAGCACTGAGAGGCTGAGAAAGCAGGGGTTCTTGAGAGGGGGAAGTAAAAAGAAAGAGAAAATAAAAACAAACAAAAAACCCCAAACCCACAAAACATCTGGGCTAAGGCAGAAAATCAGAAATACTGGCTTACCAGAAGAAACCCCTGATCTTCTACCAAGATCTGTGATAAACAAGGCTCTCTAGTACAAAGGAGCAAAGAGGGCAAAGGGAGATGGGGAGATGAGCACAGACATGAAATACCATCTACAATCTCTGCACAACAGGTCCCAGACCCTGCACCACAGTGATCTGATGCACCACTGCCACCTCCCAGCCCTGCCTGGCACACAGAAACACCAGGACTAAGGGTTTCATGCACGCTCCTTTCTGGGGAGCCCAGTGGTTAACCAGCCATTTGACACCCAAAACCTGCTTTAGATCAGCTCTTAATGAACTCAGACATTTCAAACCTTCTCAGGGATATCCTCAGTGCTCCTCCTGCTCCCAGCTCAGGATGGCTAGAGGTACCTCTGTTGGACCTTGTCCCTCTTCCAGGTTGGTGCCACCTCCCTTCCTCCTGCTCCAGCAGGACCTCAGCAGAGGGCTGCAGGACTGGCTCTGCCACACAGAGGAGCTTCCTCAAGATATTCCAACTGTTTCAGAGAATTCAACCTGAAATGCTCTGCAGATGCAATGAATGGCCATTTAAGTAGTGAGTCATCCTTTCTCAGATCCTTTTAAGGAACTTGGCTGGCACATCTCTTAGGGCATATCTCTTAATCCTCATGTTTTGCAATTTTCAGGGTGATACATCCTGGAGCTGGAAATATGGAGCACATGGCAGCAGAACCACATTTATCAAGGGGAAAGCATTTAGCACTTTATTTTCCTATATGTGGTATTTGCAAAACCTGATCTTAAAATATCTGGGTTTGTCCTTCTGCCCTTAACTCAATGAACTCTTCTTTAAATGAAGTCAGCTGAACTCAGCCAAGGAAGACTTTAAATTCTACCTTCCATTACAGCTGAGCAATTTATATTTGAAATATTATTAAAACCCCTTCCCAAACTCAGCTCATTTCAATCTTTGACCATCACAGAAAACTCAAGAAAAGACAGAAAGAAGCTTCTTCCAATCAGAAGCTTTTCTAATGCTTTACTTTTTTCTTTGTTATTCTTTTCCTCAGTTGTCAGCATCCTGTCACCCACATCTGCACTCACTTTCTAGGTTTCTAGGAGGCTCCATGTAGTGCATAATTAATTAAACTACCCAATGATGGTCACTGCTAACAGGTACATACCAGGCTGTGGAGGCCTCTATCAGAGTTTCTCTTACATCAATATGAAAGGACTTTCTACACCTGCACTTTCCTGCACTGAACGTATCCAGGCTGCAAACCTGCATTGCAGAGACAACGAGGTTCCTTACAGGGAGATCTCAGGATTCACCAGAAGACCTTTTACCCATTCATGAGATGAGGCAGCTTTTCTTTTTAACTTAATTTTTCAAGCAGTAAATTATTTGTGATTATTCTAAATTCTCCAGTGGATGTCAGCCAGCTTGCACCTGCCTTTGAGATGTCAGCAAATTGCTGGCTCTCTGCAACTGGCTGTTAAGATAAATTCTAGGAGTATTTTTAGCCCCTTTTGTCAATAGGCAACAGGCTGCAGATGGGTGAAAGTGGCAGAGGGAAAGACAGGAAAAAACCCAACTGAGTCAGAGAAATCTGACAATTCATTTAAAATTAAGGATTTTATCACTGGAAAAAGGAAAGAAAAGAGATGTGGTCTCATGTCTTGCTGTGAAACAAGGAAATGATGTTATCTAATGCATCCAAATCACTGATTTGACAACTCAGCAGGGAACTGAACAACCACTTACACAGAAACAGTTACAAATAACGATTCACTAGTCAGCTATATCCTCATGTTGTGATTACTTGTTGTCAGTGACATGAGGGATGATGAGTAGTCCAGGAAATCTGAAGATACACATACCAAAATATTTTTCCTATATATAGAGACAGTAAAAGTTCAGGGATGAACCCCTTGTTAGTCCACAAGGAGCAGGGTGTGTCAGCCTGTGCTTTGGGTGGCAGAGCTCACTACATGGCAAGAAAGAGCACAATGTACATTCTTTCTATATCTAAATAGATAATCTAAATAGAACTACTTTTTCTTCTTGGCAAAGAAACAAAAAAAAAAAGCTATTTTCTGGGACAGGTTGCTGAGGAAAGGAGGATCTTCACACTTGTGCAGCCTCCTTCAACTATCCCAACCCCTCAATCACTGGCAAATGGGTAAGTTTCCAAGGAAAGAAACTCAAACTGGTGCCTCCACTCAGAGAAAGAACATTGTAAAGTCTGTCTGAGAACAGCTGACTGGCAAATCTGAAAATATTTACTGACAAGCCAGTCAGCCTGTACCTTAGAGAGGCTGTGAGTAACAACCCAGTGTTGCCTCCTGCCTACTGGGCAAGACAGAAAATGCACGAGCACTGCCCAGTGCAGAGAGGTGGGGAATGCAAGTCAGGAAGAGCCAAGTCAGGCTTTTAGGTTTAGAGGTTACAGAGTATCTTGTTTTGCAAGAAAGCCTCAATGGTTAATTACCTGGAGAGAATTGCTTTCCCTGCTATTTTGTGCTGGGAGGGTATGATTAATTTTTTACATAAATCTGAAATGCAAGAATGTAAAGCAAAGTTTGTTAATTAAAGCAACCACCCTGTTGGGACACAGCAGTCCTAGAGGATCAAAAAGACCTTGGCATCATTAATAAGCAGGATTTCATGATGCTGCCTTTGAAAGAATTAAGAAAAATAAGTATTTCTCTAACATAGGCATGAAGCATCCTTCAAAAGGTCTGTCCCTGCCCCCAGACAAGTTTGCCAAGAGCCACTGCACAGCAACAAAGACTTGCTCAAATTTGAAACAAAATCATGAACCAGAAAGCACTCAGTGGGAAAGCCGCTCTTGCCCAACGCAGAAGGTTTCATTGCCATCCCCTCTGCAGCCTGCCACTTCTTCATTAATTCCCAAACAATGTATTATGAGCACAGACAGTGTCCCTTTGTCTTCCAGCGTGGCACACCGAGGATGTCCCACCAAGCCCCTTGTTAGTGGGTGTCCTCCTCACCCCTCGCTCAGGGACAGAACTTCTCCTATGACGACAGAAACCACGTGGTGACCTCCAGCCAACACAAGCTGCCCCATAACCACCCAACAAAACCCAATTCTTTCACAGCAGCCTCTTCCAGGCTCTCAGTACATGCAGCATCCCTGTGCCCTGACACCTCAGGCCTTTCCCACAGCCCTTCTTCTCCATCTATGCAAGCTCCAGCTCTTATCACAGGCAGAACTGAGCCAAGCAGGTGCCTGCATGCTGTGCAGCAGGGTATGGAAAGCAACCCTTTGGAGAGAACATGCCTATTAAATCTGGGAGAGTGATAACAGCATCCAAGTTCTTGAACTAAATGAGGCAACAGCACTTAGGGCTGACTCTTACTAAATGTATATAAGGAAATAATTCCCCTTTAATGAACTCATGCAGCAACTGGCTTTGCCCTTTTTGCATGCTAATGATAATAAATTCTATCCAAGTTATTCTGAGCACTGATGAGCTGCTGTTCTGCACTTACCCTGAGCCCTGTATGGAAGGACAAAACGGCAACTACAGGCACATCAGGCCACTTATTAATCTTTTTCTTCCTCTTTTGCCACATTCAGACATGATCAGTCATTTCTTTTGCAGGATAAAAAATGCTAAGCCTGGCAGGGAAGTATTTAGAAGCAAATTACTTTGTTGTTGTTGTTTGTTTGTTTGTTTTCCAAAGGTAGTCGTGAGGAAATATGCAAAGTGAGATTATTTCCAAGAGATACCTGCCCACCTGGCAATTCTGCTTCTGCACCAGCAAGGAAGCTGGTACAGCCAAAGAAACAGTCCAACTGAAGGACAATCTACCTTATAAGCTACACAGGAATAATTTCTAGTGCAACCATTTCTGATCTGGCAGTAGAGGTTGAGTTTTGAGGAAATATGTCAACAGTGTGACAGCATTTCCAGACAATCCCCAAGGAATTTGTCACATCTCTGTCGAGCTGGATTCAAGTCATTCTGCACAGAGACATCAGCTGCTAGAAACTGCAGCTGCAGTGACTTATAAGGCCTAAATTTCTAACACAGGGTTGGTTTGGATACACAAGGTGTCATTTTCTACTCCATTTGGTGTGGGAAACACAGAAAGGCATGGAGAACAGGAACCCATATGGACACACACCACACATCCCCAACACACAACAAAATGACAGAGGAGAAAGCAGGAGTCCTTCCAGAGCAGCAGTAACTTCTGCAAACATGTTCCTGTTACTGCCCTCAGCACTTGTCATACGTGGGAGACACAAGCACTTTGCAAAGCTGCTGTGACCTTGGGTTTGAGACCCAAGGGCTGATGCTCATGGGACTGGGCAGGGCTGGGGCTGATGAGGAGGGACCTGAGAGCATCACCTCTCTTGACTCACCATGATGGATGCCATGTGCCTTGGTTGTTCTTTTTGAGAAAAATTGCACTTCAGTTGATCCAGTCAAGAATGGATCAGGGTGGCAGAAGCAGTTTTCAGACTGTCTCTAAAAAAATGCAGTTCCTCATCACTTACAAACTGAGTTACTGTTGGCTCAAGATAAAATATTGGTAATATTAATTTGTTCACAAATCTTATCTCTTTATGCAATAATTTTTCTCCTCAAAAATCTTCCTAGTTACCATAAACTACAATCAGAGAAAATGGGAATTCCAATTTTTATTCTCATCATTTTATTAGCTTAATATTTTATCCAATTGAAAAAAAAAAAAAATAGATTTTTTGTATTTTTTCCCCTGTTTTTCAACTGACTCTTTTTGTTGGGCCCCATTGACTTCATTAGGATCTTCACACATTAGGAGCCTTATTTATGTGAACTGGCCTCAGGACTTTTGCCACAGGAGGCAAATCTGTACACATAATATTTGCTTACCTACTTTTTACTATTAATTCTTACACTTTTAATCACTTTCCATTCTCTAGCTTATGCTCTTCTGTCAAAGAATGAATTTGGAAAAGGAATTCAATAGCTCAGTCCCTTTCAGAAAATTAATTCATCTTTTCATTTCATGGAGGGTATTCTGTGGTTTTTTTTAAAAAACCATTTCCTTCATTCCCAAGAACAACACAGTATGCATCCTGTTATCCAATGGGCCTCAGGAATTCTCAGCTGGAAAGCAGCTTTGCAGAGAAGGTGAATGTTCTTCATAGCAGAATGAAACACATGAACCTTCAAGTCTAGGGGAAGAGGGCTTGGAAACAGGATAAACTAGTAAAACATCCAAAATAGGCTGTATTGTTTCCAAGAGGATCCCACAATGCATGGTTTATCACACCTTTCCAATACATTTATTATATTTACCATGTATTTATTATTCCAATACTTTACTATTCTGTGTTAGAGTGGACATGAGAGGACAGCCCTGCACTGCACACTGCCTGATCTGGAACTAATATTGCAGCCAATGCATCCCTTTATTGCAACCATATTTATACAGTGTTGTGGGAAAGCCTCAAGGTTCTACAGAGTTTTTCCACACACATAAGAAAAAACCCAACATGTGTTTTAAGAGCTTGATTTACTAAAAATCCTTTTACTTTTGATGACCAGTTCCTCTTCCTACCTTGCCTGCAAAGAGGGATTTAAAAGATCAAAGGAAACATTAGTCCATTACCTAACAGGGAAATAATAGCAACTCACACTCCATGTATAAAAGGTTGGCATATTCAATGCCTTTATTTCCTTAAATCTTCACCAAAAAAAAAGATGTTTTACACTGACCAGACTCTCAATATAATTCATTTTAACTAGGAGCTTGGAACACAAGCTGAACAGAGAGTTGAGCACAAACTACAGCTGAAGAAGTCATTAAGGATTAAATTTACTTTGAAACACTTCAGGTATCAAGTGAAGTTCTCTTTAAAATATTAGTAATTACTTTTTAGTATTCTCAGGGAATGGCACAGGTCCCAGTGGGTAAGAGATGGTCAAACCCAGCAGCTATTTTTGGAAAGAAGAAAAAGAAGGCTACACCATTTAGATTCAGCATTCTGAAGGACCCAGGGATAAATGATTAAACAATGAAATTACAAGCACCCAGAGGAGTATAAAGTGAGAAGAAACTGCCAAAACGTATTTGTGAAGAGCTAATCATGTCAATCCTGTCTTTTTCCTTTTTTTTTTCTTTTAATCAGGGTAATTACCCTGTCATAAGAAGGAATTAGATGTGATACATTCTGAATAGACAAACATCTTCCCCTATCACAGTAAGGCAGATGTGCCAACTCCTTATTTTAGCCCAATAACACATTCAAAGACCAGTTTTCAGCTGTTCACTTCCCAACTGAGGGAACACACCAAGGCATCCCCTCATCTGTAGCTTCATGAGTGGCTGAGGTCACAGGAGCTGTGGGGGATCTGCAGCCCCCTGGGGCAGTACCAGGTTATCCCAACAGGTGGGGGGAAAAACCCAACTACCTGAAATAATGAAATTTAATAAAAAAAGATATGCAAAGTCCTATCCTGGAAATAATCAAGTGCAAACTTTAAACCATGCTTTATCAGGTAGGCAGCAACTGAAAATAGAGGATAAAACCTAAACATGAGTCAGCAAGACATGTCTGCTGCCAGAGACAAGTGGGTTTCTGGGAAACATGAACAGATGTTAACCACAGGACACAGGAGGTAATTATTCATATGAGATTTAGAAAACATGACCTAGAAAGAAGGATATTTGTTCGTGTTATAAAGAGAGAGGATGGAAAAGCAGACATAGCAGCAATATTCCAATACATCACAGGTTTTAATTAAGAGAAGTACAATCAGTTGTGTTTTGGGAGCATGAGCAATGACTGGCTTAATTCATGGAAAGGAAAATTAAGGACAGATATTATGAAAAGCTTTCTGAGCTACAGAGATGGTTAATCATTTTAATTTGCTATCTCCAAGAAGGCTGCTGGACCCATCACTGGAAGCTTCTAAAGAGATCTTGACAGAAACACCTCTGGAGGCAGGATGTGGTGTGGGCCAGCAGGTGGAACTGGATGATACCTTAAGATCTTGTGCCAGATTTGCATTCTTACATTTCTAGTGTCAAAACCAAGAAATAACATCTTACAGGAACATTATCTCCTCTGGAGCAAAATAAGGGTGAAAGAATAATTTCATGTGGCACAAGTGACTGCTGCTCAGCACAGCTCCAGCTCCCTGATATCTTTCCTTCTAAATCTATATTGCATCCTTGCCAGCCAGATCAAGTGTGTACAATCAGCTATCCCTGCCTGAGAGCCTGCACAAGATCTGTCCACAACAGGCTCCTCTTTATCTCAGTGCTGCCAGGTTGCTGCTTTCCTATGACTCGCATTCAAATAAAGCCAAAAAAGAGAAAGCTACTTGGTTACACTTCTGCTGAGCACTCCTGTGTACATTGGTTTCTTGACACAGTCTAAATTCAGGAAAAAGCCATTCAGGAGGAAAATATTCTTCCTTCATTGCAAGGGTTTGTATTGCATATTCTTATTTCTTTTTCTTCATTTACTATGCACTTAGTAGTCCCACACAGTCCTGTGCAGGAAAGCTTATTTCAACATCAAACCAGGATTTTATATTTCAATTTGCTGAAGTAATACACAAGCTTTGCTGAGGCTGAATTTATTTTAACTTTATGTTTTTATGCGATTTTATTAACTCAGTTTTATAAAGCTGAATTACAGTCTATTACCAATCTATTTTCTCTCTGTCTAGAAGTATCTAGCAATCTAGTAGATATATTTGGAATAATAGGAATAACAAAAGCAACATTACGCACAATTATAGCTAGTAGCACTCAAAATCAGACATTGTTAGTAATAAATGACAATATCATACAAAAATATACCATCTGAAAACTGATTTTACATGGCATATTAAAGACTTGATGGCTCAAGAGATGGGTAATAGAATAAAAGCCTTTAATCTGAAGGTCATCCATTCAAAGACAAGTCCAACTGATAGCAACTGAAAGCCATTCCATGAGAGCTCTAATGAACCTAGCCTTGCTACTAAAAATTTAAGAACAGCCACAGCATCTGGCCCTTTCTCCTGGCCCTGGCAGCAGCCAACACAGAAATCAGGGAGAGAGTGGGGGAGCAGATCAGATTTGGCAGGTAGAGCTGCATTTCCCTTGTCACAGGCTGCCAGCCCCAGGCTATTGCTCCTTCAGCAGCTTCCTCACAGGTATCTCTTTGTTCTGCTCCAAAATTCAGCACTCTCAGCACTGCTGTGTCTTTTAGTGCTTGGAGGGTTGAAAAACAGAGCTGGGTTTCCAGCTCCCAGTGTCACCACTCCAGCCAGTGCCCAGGCCTTGCTCAGGCTCTTTGAGCCACAATGACTTGACAAATTAATGCAGTATCTTGCTGTTTTTCTGGTGTCTATCAAAATAACAGGAAAGGGAAAAAAAAGGAAACAAAAAGGAAAGCAAAGCCACCTGCTCAGCCAGCCCCACACCAGCCTGCAAATAAAGCAAACCACACCTTGCATGACCTGGCAAGCAAACTCCAAGTCTTCTCAAATAAAACCTCTGGCATAATGTCCTTTGTTCCAGCATAATGCCCACAGAATTCACTGTTGGCAATAGTATTAACACGATGCAAAGCACTGATAAGAAAGCCATTGATCTTGTCCTTTTTATGCTGAATGAAGGGGTGTTTTTTCTTAAATAAAACAAAAAAGAATTTTCAGAGACTCCCCAGAAAATCATCCCAGAAGGATTTTTGCTGTCAACTCTTTCATAGGCAAAGCTCAGTGTCTGCACACATGAACTAAGACCTACAAATACCTGCTTGCAGGTATAAATGTGGACATACAAAAGCACCTGTGTGACATCCAGCAAAATGAGAAGTGTTCCCCATAACCTCCACTTGGAACCCTCAGATTCCTTTTGAAGTGAGGCACCTGGATAACCTCCCCAGGTACATTTCAGCCTCCATTAGTTGAAGATCCTAAAACTGAACCATCTCATGCCTTATGTAAACTCCATCTTTTGCAGTATCTAGGTTTTGAGGAGCCAATCTGCTATTCACAAGAACTAATGAATTCCTTTGAAAGGTAACTGGGTGCCTGAAGATGCAGTTTACAGTCACCGTGTGTTTACAATGTCTGGATAATCAATTCCCTTAATGGAATTTTTCCCCACCATAGCAGAAGTTTCTAATAGCCATTATACACCCAGTTCTTACTCAGGGGAGAGAGCAGAAACCCCCCAACTCTCCCTTTCCTGCTGTGTCTGGAGATAGGCAGCAGCACCTACACCTCCTCTAGTAAAACCATATAGGCTCTTGTTTTCAGTGCTGAACTTCACCATTTATTCCTAAAACCTGATAATTTAACTATATTTATAACCCACAGCTCAGCAAGGCTTCCAAATACAACATTAGTGCAGGTTATTAGTTAGCAGGTTATTAGACATCTAGTAGCTAAGAAGGCACTTCTGGACCATGCCCACCTCTCCCAGTTCAGCCCTGGCAGCAGCAGGTGGGGAGATGCTGGATGGAGCTGTTCTGGGACCTCGTTCCCTCTCATGGAGCATGGGAATGGCCCCATCACACCACGGGGCAGCCCTTCAAGAAGACTAACTGTCAAAAGTACCAAAATATGGATTTAAGTGGATTTTAGAGTGTGGAAAAATCCCAAATCCATCAGTTAAGGTCATTAGCTCATGTGACACACCTCACTGAAGTCAATTTTCAGAGATAAGCGTGTGACAAGCTGACTGGAGAAATTCTCCCTTAATGCATTAATTCATTTATTATTACAGTTATTATAATCTTTATGCAGGGCACTGAAGCTCAATTTGTTCTGTATCAGCTAATATTTTTAATGAGCCCTTTCTTTGCTTCAGGACAGGAGCTTCCTTAACCAGTTATTTAGCTTTTAAGCAAGAGGAAGATGACATGAGGGTGTATCTGCCCTGTAAATATAGCTTCATATATTGTGCCCTGAATTTCAGCTGAAAAGAAAGGAGTAGTAACTTTCACACTGCCAAGTATCTTTTAAAAGGGAATAAACTCACAAACTCTAAATATAGGAACTTCATCACACAGTTAAATGTAATGAAATCTTAATTACAAAACCTGACAAAGATGAGAAACAGATTTAAATGAAAAGATTCTGAGTAAATACAGTTATTTGTGGGGGAGACACTGCAGCATGTAAGAAATTAAATCTAAAGCCCAAATCTTCATGAATGGCTTTGGGTTCATTCTCTGGTCACACAGGGAAAAGAGGTCACAAGGCTGATGCTTGCACCAAGAAACTGGTTCAGTTGGAGAGGAAATGGACTAATAAGTAGGAAAGGGGGTGTACTTAGAAATTGTGAACCAAAGGGAAGAAAACAGCACATTTCCCAATTATAAACACTGGTGACAGAGCTGGTGACAGAGGATTCATCACTTTGTGACCTTTGTTGCCACGGGAGAAGGGGTGGTATTCCAAAGCCATGTGGATGTGGCACTTCAGGACATGGTCAGTGGTGGGCTTGGCAGTGTTGGCTTTACAGTTGGAAGGGATGATGTTAAGGGTCTTTTCCAACCTAAATGATTATGTCTGCTCAAATCTGCTCAAGCACACACTTGGAATGTTCTGCCTGCATTTCCAATATTTCTCCCTTGAAAGTGAATAGCTCAGCCTGTCTGATAGTCCCACAGAGAAGACAGGAGAAGGTTTTTTGAAGGGAAAAGAAAGAACAGACGATAAAAAGTGTAGGCAGTTTTGGGGATTAAAAAGAAAAATGAGTGCCCCCCAAGAAAACCAAGAGTAAATCTTCATTCTCTTTTCTCATGCACACCTAAAAAGGGCCACCCTTCACGTGGTGACCTTTCCAGATGGCTTGTCTTGAAAGAAGGCAAGTTTATAGGCTAACTTACAGACTGACAAGAAAGTGGGCTTTTCAGTTCAGAGCTGCTCCTACAAAGAGATGAAGGAAAATGAGGACATATTTTTATGCAGATGCAGATTTACACAGCATCTGAATCCCAGATCAGTCAGGGCTGATCAGAAATTAGGAAATTATTTTCTACTCAAAACAATCACTGGCTGCAAGACAAACCAAAGTTACCAGCTGGGATAGTGAAAGAATAAAAATACTTCACTAAAAAAAAGTTAAGGCAATATTCAGACAGACTACATTCTATCAGAACTTTGTGAATTTTACAAACCAAAAAAATATGCACAATGAAATTAAGCAGCAGATACAGAAGAATGATGTTCTCATCCCTGCTCACTGCAGTAGTCAAGGCCAGTGAGCAGAATACAAAAAATCCCAATAAATGGTATCTCAAATAAAGTCAGGATGTAAATAATTCCAATTATACACAAAGCTTTAACCATAGAGCTCTCATTAATAGAAGCTAATGGAAAATGCATATTTAAACTCCATGTATTGGTAGCACAGACTCTCTCTTCATCAGCTACAAACAAGAAACAGAACACAAAATTTGCAGGGTTTTGGTTTCTTTTAATGAACAGGACTTAAAAAAAAAAAAAGAAAGAAAGAAAGAAAGAAGAGATAGAAACCCCTTGCCAGTGTGATTATTTCCTCCAAGCACATCTCTCTACAGGAAGGACCCACAGGCACTAAAATCCCTTGGTAACAAGCTATCCCAGAGAAGACCAAGACATAAATAACTCTATGGCTCCAAGTCCTTTTTTCCCAGCTGAACAGTTGTTGGCAAGGACACCTCTGAGGCTCTGCTCTTTGGCTGTTTCTTTCCAATATTCCCCAGGGATACTCTAAAGAAAGGCAAGATCCATCCACCCCTTTGGACCCAGCCCCTCCACCAGCCTTTGGGGCAACTCCCTGCCCGTGGCCACCCTCAGTAGCCATCTGAGAGGAGAAGGGCAGTTATCCTTGGAAATCATCAGAATATTATAGCACCTTTTCTGCTGTGTTGAAGGACCAAACAGATCTGAGGGGTTTTTTTGAAATGTAAAATCACAAGCTCCTTGCCAATTAGATGCTACAACAGGATGAAGCCTGGCTTAGGGCTCAGCTACACGGATCACCAAGGAATGGCTGTTTGCTTCACTTATGAAAAGAGAAGCTCCAGCTGACATGAGAGAGCTCTCTGACTTGGAAAGCATGTGTGCACACTTTAGTTAAAAATCCCATGGAATTATTCCAGCACACACTTACATACACAAATAAATGCACACACACATTTATGTTTTCACAGAAAGCACATTGAAGTGAGAACAGGTTTCAAATGGTTACAATGACTTCAACTGTTATGACTCAGAAATAAAGACAAATAAAATTCAATATCCAAAGCAAACTTATTGGTTTAAAAAAATGTATTTTTAACTAGTACCTGCAGCTGCTTCTTCATCAATGTATGGTCAGTTTGCAGTTTTGCATCTGAATTGTTCTCCTCGCTTTACTGCATCTAGAAAGACAGATTTGTGATGAGAGTAATGGTTTGTCATCTGTTGAATTTATCTAAAAATAGCATCTTTATCAGTACAATTTCTTTGTTTTCTTGCCCTCCCTCCCTGTACCACTGCATTTCTGTCTGGTCTCATTCTCTTTGCCCTCCATTTCCCTGCAAAAGGACAGGCTTTTCCATATTTGAGTAACAGAAGCAACATACCCCATGGAATAGAAAAACAGTCTGAAGTAAGATCTGATTCTTATTCTAAACCTGTTTTTTGACCTTGGAACAAGTCACTTCTCAACTCTTGTGCTTCCCCTCTCTTTTTTTTGCCTTCCTAAAGTGTGCTAAGTGTTTATGCAGCACCTAACAGATAAGATTCAGCTTTGATTGCAATCACTAGATTACACAAAACCAGAAACAAAAAATCTTACCAATCACCACTTCTGTTCTTGCTCCACTACACTCCAGTAGTATGAAACATTACTTCAAAATTATTTTCAACACTTTCATTTAAAATAAACACAAAGATAAAAGGCCCATGAAAGAAAAACTTATTCAAGGAGAAGCAAATCCTGTAACTGCTCTTTCTGGTAAGTACCCTCCACTTCAAACATGTTGGCAATTGCATTTCTGCATCCATATGTCATATATACAGACACATTACACCTCTGCATCCACCTCTTGTGTACCTGGACATGATACACCTCTGCATCCACCTCTTGTCCAGGTGGACAGGACACCCTTTTGCTATCAACCCAACTCCTGACTGAGCCTCAGTCTCTGTCCAGCATCCTGCTCTGCTCCCATGGGATGCTCTGCTACATGCTGGTAGCAGCAAAGACAATGAATGGGAAGATTCTGAAGCTTTAAGGCCACTTCTCTTGCCCTCCCAGAAGAGAGCACACATACACAGGGTAAATCCCCAGCCATAGTCCTGTGCCACCAAGGAGCAAAAGAAGCCCACAACCACTGCTCTTTCTTTTTCCCCCCTTCATGGGTCACCTTTAAAAAAAGTGATTTTCTTTCAAGACTCCCTATGAATGACAAGATATTTAGTGGGATGTCTTAAGGGAAAAGAACTGATAAAGAGAAATTCAGCTAACCCATTTTCTTCCTTGTCACTCCTTGGTAATCTCTTTATCTGGTCTCATTTCACCACTTGCAGACACAGTTATTTCCCCATGGACAGAACTCATCTTTCTTCCAAAGTGCACGTGTGCACACACACCTTCTTTCCCACAGAATTTCAAATTCATATTATAATGTGTCTCTGGTATTTTGGTGTACATATAGCCAGACTCAGCACAGGGAGATGCAGAAGTGCAAGATGTACATGCTTATTGTCACACACCTCTCCAATCTTTCACATTTTCTGTGGTCCTGGACACACACACAACATTTACACAAACATCCCCATCAAAAGAAGGATACAATTGCACTGAAACACAATTCACTAGCACATAGATTTTAAAGTTCAAGCTCTTTATCAATAAATTCTGGTTTCTGATGTGGACAGAAAGCATTTTCTAAAGCTCTGCAGTGATTCAGGAACCTCCATTCTACTTTCAGCTGCGCCTTAATCCTTCTTGACTTCTATTGAAGCTTTAGCTTAGAAATGTTTACTCTCCTGCTGGCAACACACTCAGCCTTTCACAGAGTCTTTACCTTCACAAAGGAATGTAACTGCCATGTGTAATGCCAAATGCAAATTGCTCGACCTACAGCTTGTGCCAGCTGGGCAGAACCCAAGCAAGCTGTGGCAGCCTGGGCCAAGGTCTGCAAGACATCCCTCAGCTAGAGAGCACAGCAAACCCAAACCCAGCCCCACGCACAGTCCCCAGGGCTTGCAGAGCAGGGTAGGAAATCCCTGTGCTATGGATCTATGCAAAAGAGAGGCTATTTTCAGGATTTTTGGTTCATCCCAGGACTGGATTGAGAGAGTTGAAGGCCAAAGATGTTGCTATTACACCAGGTCCAGACTTCCTGCAGTTCCATTTCACCCAACCACCTCTATATTAACCCAATTCACTTGTAATTGACTAAAACATTTACCCCAAATAAAAATAATCCACTTTTCTCTTAGAGACATGAAACAGGAGGAAATTCAACATTATTTTAACCAGAGATTCAGAGGGAGGAGGGAATTCCGATGTATCTGTCCCCCCTCCCCCAATGTTTTAATCTAACTCAAAAAAAAACACAGCAGAGAATATTAACACAAATGCTTTATAGCTGAATTCTTTTTAATCAGCTGTCTCTGATCTTTACCAGCTGTTTGTCTGCTGCTCCCATTTATGCTGTGCAGCTTGGACTTATTGATCTGGTAAGCTTTAAATTACAGCTATCCATGAAAAAGAAAAAAACCCCACCAAACAGCAGAGGCTGGGAAGAACAGACCTGATAAAGGATTTCTGAAGGGCTACTCACTTCTGCTAAAAGAAAATCTTAATAGAATTTCCTGGAGAGAGGGTTTGTGGGACAGAAGTTATCAGTGGACTGTTCCAACAGAGGAAGGGTCAATAGAGCTTACAGACTGAAGGAAGGGATTTACAGAAAAAATGGTTCCAGTAAACCTGGGGAAAACCTACATGATACAGGATTTGTAACCTGGTCTGTGTGTTTTTAAAGGGTTTATTAGAGGCAGACAATTTATAGCAGTTCTTGTTGTTTCAAGTGAAGCATAAATGGACAATAAGAATTCAACACTTCCCAAAAAAAACACTAAAAAACATTTAACATTAAAAAGGCAGAGCAGGAGCAGAGCTGGTTTCAGTGCTCAAGTGCACCAACTGCAGCTCAAAGACTGCCAAAGGGCTTTTGGCTTTCACCAGTGAGCAAGAAGGACTGTCCTGCTG
>NW_009953077.1:251906-258193 GCF_000747805.2 Chaetura pelagica
TAAGCTGACCTTAAATCTCCCCAATCCTCCTCAAATCCAATATTCCATGCAGTACTACTGCAGTTCCCCAGAAAAGGGGATCTAAGCTCCTGGCAACCTGCATCACCTGCTGAAGTTTATCTGTAATTTTGCCCAAGTCTCTTCCATAATGTGCAGGAAGGATCATGACTGGTGGTCTGTGTCCCAGGTGTCCCCACCTGGAGTGAAGCAGGAAGGCAGAAGGAATGACAGCTACACAACAGGCACTCATGGCTCTTGCTTCCCTCGCTCAGGTGAAGGGCCACCTGTCTGAATCAAGCTACTCAAGTTTAAAAATCACCCAGCAGGCTCATTCCACAGAGGACTAATTAGACATGGGCAGCACTCAGGCCTATGTGCTGTTATTCCTGCACAGACTTTCCCATGTGGCCACTTCCAGGCTGCAGAATATTTGCACCCACAAGTTGAGAGAGCCTGCATTTAGCACTGCACAGGAAAAGACACAATTCCTGAACAATGTAATTCTTAGTGGAAAAACCTTTTTCCTGGTCTGTGCTGAAAACTTCACCCGTTTGGTTTTTCTTTCCTATAGGGAAAAAAGCTACACCTTTGCAGATTGGGATTTATGGCAACTGTCATAGAGATCTCACAGCTTGAATCAAAGCAGTTCAGTGCCTTGATCTTGTAAATCTGCTGGGATACTTAAAGGTGAGAAATGAAATCTTCCTCTGTGAGAAGGGGCAGTGTCTGCATGCCTGGGTTCCCAGGGCGGCTGCTGGTCCCGGCTCCACATCATTGTCATGATGTTCTGCAAGAACAGTCATCCTGGGCTTCCCATTTCCCAAAGGTTAGAGGGGACCTGACAGGTTTCTAAGTGAGGAACTGCAGCTCTCACTTGATTCACTCAGCTGGTCACTCAGTGGATCTGACACTGTATTTCAGCCCAGTTACACATGGTGCAGAGAGGGGAGAAGCAGCAGGGCACCAAGATGCTTCAAGCCATCTCTGCTCCCTGTGTCAAGCTGCCTGGAGGCTGCCTGGTCTCTGAGCAGAACCAGCAGCAAACTGAGCCAGGATCAGGGCTGGCAGCACCCGCTGCCTCTGGCCAGGCCACAGATGGCTCAGGCATCCCGGGCTCCTCCATCCACCGGCTGCCCGGGCAGAACAGACTGGAGCACAGACAAGTGGTCCCTGCTGCAATGTGACCTTCAGCTTCATTCATCCATTTCCCTCTAAAAGATACATTAGTTGATGAAGGACCAGCCTCTGACTCAGGCTCAGATAATGTTCCCAAAACAAGAAGCTAAATATTTGAATGTTACTTGCATGGTGCCTGCTGCAGATCCTCAGCTGGCAGAGGGAAATAATGAACAGGTTTGGCCCAGAGGCCTTGATGAAGTGGGAGGGCTGGCCAGGAGGATGCTCAGATGCTGCTTTGGCCACTTTCCTGCAGCTCACCCTCTCTCATCCCACCCTGCTCCACACATCAAACCTTCTCATCCCTGGCTCTGCCCACCAGGAAGGTTTATCCCATTGCAGAGCACATCATGTGGGTGGCAGAGGGATGAAAGGACCCCAAATCCCAGCACCCAGGCCTGGGCAGCATTCCCATCTGCTCCAGCAGGGCTGCGAAGGAGGAATGAGCCTCACTTGTGCATATGAACAGCAGAAGGTTTTTTGTGAAGGAAGTTTTGACAAACAATAAAAAGATGCATTAACCAGCTTGGAAAATAGCACAGGATGAACTGTAGTCACAGCAAAAGGTCACTGGCCTTACAGCTTCTGGATCCCTCTTAAGTACAAATGGGCTAAAGGGAGGATTTGCAATGACACCTTCAGACTAAGACCAAGTACATAAAATTAACAGGTGTTGAGAGAAAAGAGCAAGAGGAGCTGCTTCTTATTAAAGAAACAAACAGTTTTTAGATATAATTTTACCCATGGTAAAATGTGCTTTGTGTGCTTTATGAACACAACCCAACAAAGCTGCAGTGCTACTGAGAACAGCCACTACAACATATTTTCTGCTTCTTAAGTAATATGTTTATTTTCTTTTCTACAACAGTACAAAAGTACTGCTTACTAATTTAAGGGAATAAAATTAAGATGTCTCATTTTGTAGACATGATCTGCCAATATGTTAGTTTTCCCAGCAGGAAAAAAAAAAAAAAAAAAAAAAAAAAGGAATAAAAAATGTGTTTCAAATAAGCCTCAGATTTAGAATGAGGTGGCTCATAATTACTGCAAGAACAATGTTGTATGTTTTTCAAATATCTGTTTATTACTGAAGGTCCTATTTTAATATGAAGAGAGCCTTGAAATACTAATCCTACCTGTCTAAGAGCATCACATGAGTTTTGCCAATGATTTCTGTGATTTACTGTATCAATAAAAGAAGGCAGGCATGAACAAGTTTTTGTAAGTCAAGTGTATTGGGCCAGATTCTGGTCCAGGATGACTCAGGTGTAAGAAACTCTGCAGCTTTGCTGGTACAGAATTCTGGTCTGTAGGGAACTCAGCATGTGTGGCATTAAAAGCTGATATAATTAGCTGAAGAAAATGAGCTTGGCTCTAACAAAGGTGAATGCATACACATGTGCATACAGTTGTCACCAGCCAGGGACACCACAGATGTTTTTCCCTAAAGAAAAGCCAAGGTCTGTGCAAAGGGACTCAGGTCTCACAGCCCTGACACATCACAGTGGGTGAAGGTCCAGTGGTTAAATGACACACAGCCAAGCACTGAGTTCAACTTGACAGTGAGCACCTGGTGTTACTGTCCCAGGAGGAAAACTGTGGCTGGTAAGGATCACCTCTGCCAATATTTCCCTCTAGTTCAATAAATCCTGACAGTCCATAAAAGTCAGAGAGCAAACCCAACACCACAGCAGGAGCTTGTGTGTGCCTTGGGGGAAAGTTTGGCACACTAACTATCTGCTGATTAGTTAGAATGATTTTGCATTGAAGGTCCCCAAGGTATGCAGCACACTTCCACTTGATTTTAATAACCTTCTAATACACAGCTCAGCGTTGCAACCGTTCCCTGGGCTCTTCACCATCGAGTACCTGCAAACTGAGCAGCTCCTGGGCTCAGAGGGGGATTCCTCCTGAGCTGCTAAGGCAGCACTGCCAACATCTACAGCCCAGCTAAAAAATATCCACCTGTTTGCACGAGATCCATGCATTCCTGTGGCAACACTGGCCTTTTAGGAAGAACACAGCCAGAAAACTTAGTTCTGTGTTTTCCAAACTCAACTATTCACACCCCAAAACTGTCATTCTCAGATATTCTGGAGCAAATCTTCAACCAGGATAAATCAGTGTACATTTTTTGAAGTAATTTTTATTAACACCACTTGACAAACTACTTCCCTAAAGTTTCCTCATTAAAAATTGTATCCCTGTAGTATGCAAAATGAACTGAGACAGCTTTTTTCCCCTATAACACAAAAGTCAATGATATGCAAACTGCCACGGTACACGAGCCCAGAAATATCAAGGTGCAACACCAGTCTAAGAACAAACAATATAAAAAGGTTTTTGAAATTAGTTTTAACAAAATGTCACCCGATTCCCAACAGAATCAGAATATAGTTTTAATGAAGGAATACATTTTTTTTTTTTCTTTTTTCCTGTTGCAAAGATTCTTTACTGTTAATCAATAATTCTCACGTGGGTTTTTTTTGCCTGGAAATACCTTTGAAATGCACTTCAAAAATATCCCATGCTGAAATTGGAAACTTAACCTTATAATGTGATTCTACATTCAGATTATTAATGATGATACAAACTAATAAGTAAATTATTTGGCATTTAAAATTATAAGTGAGAACATGAAACAAGCAAACTTAAAAGATTTCTAAACCCAACTGGCAAATGATTTACAGACTAAAAATTTCTCTAGAGATTGGCTTATAAAAGTTAATGACTTTCAATCAGAAAGAAAAAAATCCAGTCAATAGACTGAAATTGTTCATTATTACCCATTTGTTCAATTCTAATCTTGACATAGTCAAGCTGTCTCCTTGCTTATAAGATGGTCAAGCCATGCAAACAAAGTGATATTTATTCACCTAACAATATTGAACCCTTATATAGCACTTTTCATCATCAAATCTCCAAGCATTCTACAGAGAAAGCAAGCTTTGTTATCCCCAGCTCAGATAGGGAAATGGCAGCAGCAGGGTAATTGCAGAGCCAGAAATAATACTTCCTAGACCCAGGCTGATGGCCTAACTAATAAGTAACAGCACAGGGCATTTCATTAACACAGGAGACCACTGAGGTCAAGATGGGGAATTCTCAGGATTGCAACTCTTGAACTGCTGAAAGTGCAAAGAGAAAAGTGCAACTGGAAAAATACATCCATTCAATGAGTGCTCTACACTGGCACTCAAGACTTGAAGCATCCTATTAACTCCTGTCCACAGAGATGCAGAGACTTTATGCCAAACAATCCCCCATCGAGCTGTTAAGCATATGCTTAAGTTATTATGATACCCCAAATGTTTAGAATCCAAGAGTTTCAAGAGGGATTTTTTAATCAATAAAACAAAAAAAACACATTTCTGCTGGAAAAGGCACCTTCTAGGGATTAAAAAGCTGCTAAAATGCATGCTCAGAAAACAGAATTTTCCTCAGAAGAGACTAACAAGTCAGATTTATTTCTCCAGACTTCTGTGTGTGGAGCTCTGCTGTGAAACAGGGGACAGGTTTGATGAGATCTAATGCTCATGGGTCAGAAGTAGAGAGGCCAACAAGGAGGACACTGCTGTGGGTGCTCACTGCCCACCACCTGATCAAGAACTGGGAGTGCATAAATCTTTATTCAGCCTTCACACTCAAAGGCCCTGGTCACCCCAGGGGGTGCTAAGATGGCAACTGGTGGTGCAGAAGCAACAGAGATTTCATTAGCACATTGATGACAATATTGATGCTGAACTTCAGGGAGTAGATTTTGCTTTCCTTGGGGAAACAGCTGGTGCAGTGTCATGGACAGCTGCTCTGTGGTGCAGAAGGGCCCAGGGTTGTTCCTTGACATTCAAGGGAAAACCTTTTCCAAGCATGAGAACAATCCACCTTGATGAGTGGAAGGGGAGCAGATGTGACAGAAGGTTGACTTGGATGAATGCAGAATCCCTGACTGAGCTCAAATGCAAAAAGAAAGTGAACAGAAGGAGAAACTGGGATGGGCTACCCAGGAGGACTGTAGAAACCTTGCCCAGACTGCAGGGGCAAAATCAGGAAAGCCAAAGCCTAGGCTGAGTTCAAACTGGCCAACAAGGAGGGTTCACCTACAGGAACTTCTGCAGCAAAAGACCAAGGGAAATGCATGTCAATCCTTAGTATGTCAGCAGAACCACTGACAAAGGGTACAGAGGAAGGATGAGGCATTCCTTGACTTTTTTGCCTCAGTCCTTACTGGCAAGGTGTGCTCTCAAGCTGCCCAGGTCCATGTTCCTCGGGTCTTTGTCTGAGCAGAGAAGTCCAATCTACAGTAGAGGACCTACACAGGGCTGCATCCAAACGTGCAGGAAACAGGCTGGTATCATTCTGAGGCTGCTCTTTGTATCTTTAAAATATGGTGGCACTTGGGGGATCCTTCTGACAACTGGAAAAGGCAACTGTCATGGCCATCCTTGAGAAGAGCAAGAAGGATACACACACACCAACAACCCTCACCTCAGCGCCAGAGACTATGGAACAAATCCTCCTGAGGTTAATGTGCTGAAATACTTAATATGTTCATTAATAAGTTAGATCATGAGAGGGAACACATTGGCAGCACGTTTCCAGAAGACACCTGAACTAGGGAGCAGCTGACATGCTTGGGAGCCAGCAGCTGGGAGAAGTGGGCTGACAGAAAGCTGACAACATTCATCAAAAGCAGACATGCAGCTCTGCAAATTAAAGCCCACAGAGCAGAAGGCAGCACTGGGGGAGAGGGCCTGGGGGGTGACCAGGAGTCAGAAGAGACAGCAATGAATGCCAGCCACCCACTGGGTTGCATTTGCAGGAGAGCAGCCAGCAAGGTCAGGGAAAGTGGTTAGTAGTCTTTATTCAGCACTTGTGTTACTGCATCTGGAACAGAGTGTCCAGTTTTGGTTCCCCTGCTACAAAACACACTGAAAAACTGGCAAAAATTCAGCAGAGAAGACCAAGATGATTTAGCAGCTGCAGCATGTACTGTGTGAGGAGAGGCTGGGGAACTGTGTTTGTCTAGCCTGGGGAAGGCTAATTGCTGTTTTCAACTGGACAAAGCCCTGAGCAACCTGGTCTAACTTCAAAGTCATTCCTCCTTTCAGCAG
>NW_009953077.1:258211-281458 GCF_000747805.2 Chaetura pelagica
GGTCCCTTCCAGTTTAAATGTTTCTACAATGTTAATGATTTCTCCCTCACTTGTATTTATCATAGGACATTCATTTGTAAAGTATCATTTAGAAATAATGATTCTGACTTTCTGCAACATTTTCACATGCAATAAAAAACCCCATCCATATTTGAGAAGCATCCAATTGCAGGTGAAGGATATCATGGCCTAAAAGCCAGTCAGCCAGAGCCAATTAAAGCACAATCAACCTCCCATGACACCAAAATGCCTAATTGAACTTCTACCCTCTGTGCAAGAAAGAGATTTTCTGCCTTCTCCGCAGAAGCCCAAAATGAGGGGTTCACTGCTCTGTGTCTCTGTAAATCAAGATCATTATCAAAACAGGAGATGATTGCATGAAATAAAATAATGGTATTCCATCCTCTAAGAAAAAAAAAGAATATTTACCTGGCAAAAAGATGACCTCAGATGTTTGGTCACAGACACTCATTTTTACCCTCCTGGCAAGTGGGGAATGTGAGCAGGAGCAAGGGACACACACACATACAGATTTAGAATTAAACTTCAAAAGCAAGTGTCTCATTAGCCTAATGTGAGGAAAACAAAGACTTGCTTGAATGAGCAGCTATGGTCTGAGAAAACCTGAGTTTGGTTTTAAAAGGAAAGAAAAAAATCTAAAATGTCAAGCAAAATATATAAAAACTTACAAAGAAAACCAATTGGAATTGCTGGCTGCTGGGTAATGCACTCATTACTATTCCTTCTCATTACTGCTCATTTTGCAACAGTCACAAAAAATATGGTGAGTGACTGACAGCTTTGAAAACATTTTTATGCCTGAAGAATCAAAACAGCTGAGAGAGAATTTTTAATTCAAAAACCTGTACCAACAGCCAATACTAGACTAATCTAATATTTTCTTAATTCTTTTCTTTTTCTTCTTTTTTCTTTTATAACTTTAATCTCTCCAGTCCTTTGGGTTCAGTAATTCTCCTGCTTTTCTTATTTTATAGGATGGGGGGGGGGAGGGAAATCTTGTTTCACTTCTGTTTGGCTTTACTAAGCTGCAAACATCTCTATATATCAGAAAGGGTACAAGCAACATTTCCCCCTAATTAGTCTATAAAAATGCTAATTTTTCTAATGAATCAGATTGAAATATCACAGGAGCAGGTAACAGTGCAAATACAGAGTTTGCTTAAGGGGGGAGGATTCAGATTCACTTTGCTAATCACTACCACAGCACTGAGCAACTTACAAAGCCAATATCCTAACGAGGTTAGAGAGGTAAAATCTGCTCATCTTAATTTCTGTGCAAAATCAGGACAGTTACATGCAGATGCAGTCACAGCAACCATGCATCCATTTATAGATGTGAAGAAAACCAGAGCTGCAGTATTTACAGCAGAGCTCCTTCTCTCCCCCTCCCAGGCAGAGGACTTCTGCCTGTTTACTCAAGCTGAGGATGTGACCATAAATCTTTATTCTGCCCAATTTCACTGGTAATATGATCCATTTCTGAAACCGATAAAATAATACTGTCTTTTTTCATGGACCAGTAGCTAATAATGTCACCAGTTTGAGCTGTACAAGTGAGAGACTGCAATCATTGTCTGCATGCCCCTCAGCAGCTTTCTCTAATTTTTTTTTCCTGCACTTAGACTTTACTCCTGCCTCCTGTGCTGGCACATACTAAAGCACTTGTATCCAAGCTGTGGATCAAGCAAGGAGTGGCCTTTTTTCCAAGTCAAAAATCAAGTAGAATCAATGAGCTCTTAGAAGAAATCTCTCAGGGATTGACCTTCAGGGTGGCCTTTTCCTCTTTAAACCCCATGTAAAACAGTGATTCTGCCAGTCAGTCTTTAGTAAAAGATTTCAAGAAAGGGACTGTTGCCTATTGGTGGCATCAGAAATCTAAGCAGGAATTAAGCAGCTTGAAAAAGCCTTTAAATTCAACTTACCATTCTCCCCCAGCTTTCCTTATATTCTTTATGGCCCTGTGTTCCCTTACCCCTTTGATCATTTGATATTGAAGTAGGCTCTTGTTTAATACATGGCTAAGATGACTGCATGATAACATCAAAACAGAAGGGAACATAAAGAACATGAAAGGCTACCAAGTCAATAGCTTCACCAATCACAATACACAAGCAGGCCTAGTTAAAAGCTGTGGCATTACAGTGCTGTCTTTATGCCCTCACAAAGCTGCACGCAGTGTCAAGACCAACTCCCAGCTCCAACTAATGATTAAAACCACGTTGGGTTTGCTTTCTTCTGCTTTAATTGCTGCTGGCTCAGCTCAAAGGGAGCAGATCCAGCACCTATCCTTGTGCTGCATCCCAGAAGCCCAGCAAGGCAGCTGGGAGAACCATCTCGGCCAGAAATCAGGGTTTCCAGGACTGGGTTTCCTAATGCATGGAAGCTGCACATGTCCATAAAACATTGTCCTTCACCTCTGAACCACCATCCTTACACCAGGCTCCAATCATGGTCTAACTAGTTTCAGAGGATTTTTTTTACAAGAAGCAAAAAGCTAGAAGAGGTTTTGTTGAAACCTCTCTTGTGCTCTTTTAAGAAGATTAACCCAATTCAACTAAAAAAGAAACAAAGTCAAGTCACACATGGACTTTGTCTTCTTGATCTCCAACATTCTTCTGTCTCAGTGTTTACACACACCTACATGTTGTGTTTCAGAGGCCAGACAAAAACAGTTGACACATACTGTCTAGAACTCGTCTCCAACTTGGTTTTCATACCATATTTCTTGGCTGCCCACACTCAGGCTAATCTGCTAAAATCACTTTACCCCCTTGGAAGGCAACATATCACTGGTATTCAGTTCTATTATTCATCAGACAGCCACGATGGCAGCTCCATGACTGACTGCTAATTAGCCTTTCCCACTGGATGTCAGAGACAGTTGCATTTACAGCAGCAATTTATTCTTCTTCCCATGGAGTCACGAGGTGGAAGCTGAGGCCTATTGAAGTCACTGACAAAAGCCCCATTGGCTTCAACTGTGTCAGGAATTAATCTTTCAGTGGGAAGAGACCTGCTTAAGTGTTATTCAGAATATGATGTCAACACTTTGTGATAGCAACGGACAGGAGAACAACGTGCACGTTCCCAGCAGTGCCAGGATGGGACACGGCACTCAAAGGCCCTGCACGCCATCAGATCCCTGTGCAGGACCAGGCAGGGTGGTGGCACATGCACATCCCTGGTGACCCACATCTGGACAAGCCCAGTGCACACAGCATGGTCTGGAATACCTGGGAAGAGCAGCAGTTTGCCAGTGGGCTGGGGACATCTCATTTGGCTGGAGGGCTGGATCCACTCTGCAGCCTGTGGGCTGACTTTTCCCAATCTAGTGTCCAACAGGGAGGTACAATCCCTGGCTACAAGAGCAGTTTGGAACAGCTACAGCATTACAGCTTCACAGCACGTACTGCTCCTTTACTTCCTTAATAGGAACAAGAGCTAAAAAGGCAAAGAATGAGAAGGCAAAGGAATCTCACCTCTCATTGGCTTCCCTTCTGCTTCCTACTCCTAGACATGCTGGCAAGGAGCACACCAGCACTGTCCAAAATGCTCTCTTCGTACAGGGAAAGTCAGAGTTGGCACTTGGAGAAGGTTTCAAGCGAATGAGAAATGAAAGATAAAATCCAAGTGTTGAAAAAACATGTAACTTCTGAGTTGCAACACACTTTGGCCATAGACCTGCTGGTTTGGGTTCCCCACCCCGCCCCAAATAGCCATCCTGACTCATCCTGTCCCTGACCTAGTGAGCTCACTCAGCAAAGTGTTTCATTTTCACATCCTTTCACTCCCAGCTGGAGGATCTCCTTTGCCTGAAATCCCAGCTGGAATGATGAAGACCTGCTGCTCCTCCTCTGCACTCCCTCCTCCTCCCAGCTCTTCATCCCATAGGAACAGGAGATGAGAAGATGTTTTACCAGCCCATCACCATACCATGTGGGACAGCAGGTACCCCAGCATCCACAGATGCACACACCTGGGGCAGGATTATCCTCTTATTTCTGCATGCTCAGAACACCTCTCTTCTGGCTGTGTTTGGGTTCCCATGCTTCTTCCAGCTCATATGCAGCCCAGGCTCAATCCCTGTTCCCTGCACTGCTCCCAGACTCCATTTGTGCTGAAAGCTCTTTTGGCTGCTCATGGAAGATGCCCATTTTACAGCAGCTGAGGACACAGACACCAACTCCTCCAGCCAACATGCTGATCACAAGTCATCAGCCACAGTTTCAGCAGAGGTGTTCACATTTTGCCATGGGTTTTGCAGAACAAAGCTGTTCCTTGGGGTAAAAATATCAGCAGGCTGCAGGAACACTGCCAGGTCCAGGGGTCAGGAGGCAGCAGGAACCCACCATCCTTTCCCCCTTGGCAGGAGCTGGATCAGGTCCTGGAAGGAGAACCCACTCCCAAGGGCAGCAGCAAGGCTGGCTCAAGCCTGAAGGCACTTTTTAGCAGTTGGTTGAGCCCAGCAATTGTTTTAGCAACTGTCCTGCCCCAGACTGAGGTGATGAATATTCTCTCTCAAGAAGCTAAACAACCCAGGTAATAAGACACAAGGTCTTCTCTTGGTGTGCAAACGATGTTTTTAAAAAGCTTCACTTTAGAAAGGAGGCCTCCAAATGCATTTAAAATCCCGTTGAAGCCAAATTCTTCTCAGCACAGCTTAAGAGATTCTATTGGAGCAAACTGGTCCAGTGGGAGATGCCCCTGCCCACACAGGGGGCTGGAACGAGATGATCTTTGTGGTCCCTTCCAACCCAAACCCCTCTGGGATTCTATGATTCTCTGACAAGGGAAACACACCCTCATTCAGGGTTGGTCCCTGCAGCATCTAAACCACAGAAATCTTCTGCAGCCTGAACCTGTTTTTCTGATGCATCCTTTTATTCATGTTGTTTAAAAAAAACAATCCAAAACTTATGAAAAAAAAAAAATAATTAAAAAAAATGTTTAAATTAAAAGCAGTTCTGATATATGGAAAGTCTGTTTTTCTGATGCATCTTTTTATTCATCTTGTTTAAAAAAAAAACCCAAAACTTATGAAAAAAAAAAAAAATTAAAAAAAAATGCTTAAATTAAAAGCAGTTCTGATATATGGAAAGACAAAAGAACAGTAAAAATAAGTCATGATTCCCACGTCAGATGAGCTATGACCAAGTGGTGTAAGTAAAGCTGGATTGGAAAAACCATCCTGACATCTGCAGCAGAATCCTTGAAAGCAGCACATCAGGCTGCAGATAAACAAACAAACAAACAAACAAACAGAGATCGAAGTGCACTGCACTGGTTCCTTGCAAAATTAGACAATTAATTCTGTGTAAACTACCCTATCAGGAAAGCACACTGTGGGGATTCTGAGAGCTGTTATTGCACTGCTCTGTATTAAGAGAAGAGCTCTTTAATGAGATCCCTGGAGAGTCTCCACAGGCTTGGACCTTCCTCTTGAAAAGTCCATTTTTACCCAATTTATCAGCAACTATGTTGCATCTCTGATACATGTATGAAAAAGAAGAAAACCAAAAGCTATTACCATAATTATCAGGACCAATAATCATGGTGCTTTTCAGGATCAAAAAGGACATTATGCCATTTTCAATATATTAAGAACCATCAGAAATAACATCTGTATATTACAACCCACTGCACTTAGAAGCACTTAGAGCCAGAAAAGAGCAGTGCAAAGACAGCTCTGACACAAGGGGCTGTAAAAACTCACAACAATAAAGAAAACAAAATCACAGAGTACTTAGCAGTACGACCTGCAATGTGGCCTTTAGTGTTATTTTATTCTTCTCTAAGTAAAAACCTAGTGTAGAGCTTGCTAAATACAATAAATGCCCCAGTTTAACATTTAATATTGCAAGTCTGTACTGAAGAAAACCACCTTCAGCACCAACTGCAAAATGGCTGCATTGCAAACTGCTTGCTGTAAAATAACAGCTGTAAAACAGCAAGGCAGAGCATTTTGATCAAAAGCTCAGTAACAGGGTTAGAAGCTGTTCTTCTTTCTGCAGACTCTCTGTACAAACTAACCACATTTATGCCTTAAATCTGAGGAATCAATATTCTCAGGTTTCAAAAAGCTTTTCCAGTGAAGCTGATGGATTTTTCTCATTGTATTGTCTGCTTAACAGAAGAGGTTCTGACAAGTGATGATTTAGATTACAGGGGCAAAAAAAAATAAATGCATAGTTATTTTATTAATGGCACTTAACATGAAGTGCAAATAAATAAACAATAGAAGAAATAAACTGTTTAAAACCTTTAAGCCAGTCTGTAAATTTAGATTAATTACTGCATTTATTCTCTGGTAGATCTTAGATATGTACCAACTCTCTACACTACTAGTATAAAAGACTGGACATTACTAAAGCAACAGACTGGTCTCTGATACCACTGGTGGTTTGTACTAGTTTCATGTTTCAGCAAGTTAAGAGGTGAAAGAGGTTAAGGGTTAGAGAGCTATGGGAACACTCAGAAGTCATGCAGTTAATAAATGAAACCAAACATGCTAGGATGTACTGAATTATAACTGTGCCACTTCACCTGGGCCAGCTGATGTGACACCCTCTGCTATCACGGACACAAGCTCTTGGACCATCTGAGACACCAAAAATCAAGCTGGAGAAATCCAACCTGCAGGAGGTCACCTATGGACAGCCACCACCCACGTCAGCTCTCCACAGGGAAGCAGGCTCCAGCATGTTTTAGCACCCCTAATTGATTTTACACTGCTAAGAAACTGAAAAAACCACCACACAAAAACCCAGCTACAATCTTTAAGTCCTAATATTTAATGGGCAAACATTTGTTTATCTGTCAGCTGTGTAATCTCCAAGCCTCAGCAGAGCCCAGGACAGCCTCTTAAGTAGCTTCCTCCAGTTTTGATTAGCTGATTCCATAGCCAGCCCTATAAATATTCTTAACATTTGCACCCAACGGACCAAGTATTTTGTTGAGCAGACTAATTGGTTCACAACCCCTGCTAAGTATCAGCCCTATCAGCCCTGACTGCCACAGGCTACTATCATCATTAGCCAAGTGACAATCTCCTAGAGAATTTTGGCTCTTTAATCTCCATTCTCCCCCAGGACATCAGGCTCCTGACAGGCTGAAGCTATCAGAGTGCACTCCTGTTCCTTGCCTACGTGGTGCTCTCAGCACAGAAGGAAAAGCCTGACAAATAGGGTGTCACCAGGACCCTCATGGCCACAGATCCTCACGGGACCTTCAGGTGCTCCAGACCTTGGGGCTGACCCAGCCGAGGACAAGGGACAGATCCTGCCTGCAGAGCAGTTCCTATGACTCCACCCATTTCTGGGAGAAGTATAAATGGACAGATCCCAGCTGAAGTGGTGGGGATTAGAGCAGCATCATTCTTTTCCTGATGCTGAGTTAACATGGAAACCCTGGGGTTGGGATAGTCCCAGAGGCTGCAGAAACACCCCGAGACCCAGCAGTGGGGTGAGAGACACTGGAGAGAAGCAGAGAAGAGATAAAACATGGGGTAAATGTTGGAACAAAAGGTGAAAAAGATAATAAAGACAGGCAGGATAAAAGGCAAATGCTGAGAAGACAGATCATACCCTCAGAAAGCCAGAAGACACTCAGAGGGTACCACCTTCAAACGATGCAAACCTGACCTTGTTATGGCTGCACCATAGACCTGGAGATTTAGGCAAGAAGTGGAGGGTTTCTCTTTGCTCTGATTCATTAGAAAGAAAAAAAAGTTCTGCTCAAACTTAGGAAAAAATATAAATTGTTAGAATGTTCTGAGTATTAAGGTCCCTACTTCAAAAGAGAGACAGATCACAGGCACCAAGAGCTCATGGAATGGTATTCACAGCTCTGTTCCCTCTGTTAATTTTCCTGAAATCATAGAATCCCAGACTGGTTTGGGCTGGAAAAGACTCCAAAGATCATTCACTCCCAACCCCTGCCATGGGCAGGGACACCTCCCATCAGACCAGGTTGCTCCAAGCCCCTTCCAGCCAGGGATGGGGCAGCCACAACTTCTCTGGGCAACCTGTTCCAGTGTCTCACCATCCTCATAGTGAAGAATTTCTTCCTAATGTCCAACCTAAATCTCCCCTCTTCCAGTTCAAAGCCATTACCCTTTGTCCTGTTGCTACCTGCCCTTATAAATAGGTAAAAATCAGCACCACAATTAAGAAGGAATTCCTCTACTCATTGCACCTCACCCATGGAAAAGGGGAAAAACAATCCTTTTGGGACACACAAAAAGCCCTTCATGGGCTGGCAGTCTTCAGCAGGGAGCATCCTCTGGGTTTTCTGCTTTCAGACCCAATTCTCTGTCCTCTTAAAAACCCCCTCAGCTCACTAATGCTAGGGATTCACCTGGTCATTTCAAACAAGTGAGGGAAATGAGACTTAAGCCCCCAGCCACCTGAAGGCAGCAGGGATAAAAGTGTTGGCCTTTATGAAGTTTAGAGAGGAAAATGGTTATTAAAGGAACAAACTCAAAGCAGGTCACTCATGGCCACTGCCTCTCTTGTCCCAGTCTGATACAAGGCAATAACCTGTGGGTTTCAGAGCTGCACCACAGCAGCAGCCTCCCCAGCACAGCAACTCATCAGCATGCACAGCACTTCGGTTCCTCCTTTCAGTCACGCTGAGAAATCTCTGCAATTTGTAGCTTTGGAAAACCTCCACGTTCACATTTCATTTGAAATTATATTCTCCCCGTCAAAACATGCCCAGGGGCAAGTCACTTATGAAAACAACAACAAAAAAATAATTTAAAAAATAAAATAAATCTGAATCTTCTTGTCTACTCTGAGTCACAACATCTGCCACAGCAAGTGTCTGCAGCCAGAGGAAGAGGTTTCACAGACAGGAACCCCCCAGTGAAAGCAGTACCCCAAAACAGAAGGAACCTCAACCACTTCTCCACAGCTGTGCTAAGACTTGTTAAGTACCAAAACCCAATGAACATGTGTAAGAGCTTTCCAGCACTTCTCATGTACCTGCACAAGACAGATCTGAATTGCAACCACACACATTCATAACTAGAAAGTATGTGTGCACCTGTATGCTTTGCAAACACATATTATAGGTGTGTAGTGTCAATCTTCAGAATTCATGCCTCTAGAATAAATCTAAAAATTTATATGCTCCATCTTGAGCTGCTTCATATTTGTTTGTTTCCCTTTCAGTCATATCAGATGTTGCTGGTACTCTGATTATTTTCAGGGAAGACACAGATTCAAAAGCTATTTTCCACTGCACAAAACGGTTTAGAAAAACAAATAAATCTAAATATGCTACAGTTATATCCCAAATTATCATATTTTTCAATGAACTACCATGCTGGTTAAACAATTGCATGCAAAAACATACACATAAAGTAATTTAACTAATGGTGTGTGTGTGTATATATATATACACATATATATATACACACACATATATATATATCTATATCTCATACTCTATCACCTTAACACCTATCTTTTCAGAAATGGCCAGGACACTCAGTTCAAATGAAACTGAACAACCTTGCAGGAGGCAGTTACAAAATAATCTACCCAAGGAGACATTCATTTCCCATTCCTAAATTTAGAAGCAGCCTGTGATCTAAATAACATGGGACTTTCCCTGAGGGTCAGAATAGATTTGTTTCATTTTTTTTAAGCTGAAGTTAAATTCACCAATCAGCCTATGGCCTTCTTGGGAAGGCTGAAAGAGAATAGATTTTCTATTGGGTTGTTTTCTTTCTACACAAAAGAATACAAAAATTAAACAAAATAAAACAAAACACTTGGATAGAAAGTAGCAGCTCAGCAGGCCAAGGTGGGCAAAGTGCAGCTGAAATGGGAGGTTCTGTACAGGGCGTGTTAGAAAGGACTAAATATAAGCAAGGTGCAAGATTAGCAAGTGAGACGTGTTGCTAATATATCCTTACCTTGGATGCTGAGTATAAATGCATTCAAAGGGCATTCCAGGATTACAGGAATACAAAGGACTAAACAGGTCAGAAATAAGGAAAATATTAAAGATCCCTTTAAGAAAGGAATGAAAAGAATGATCAGTATTTCATGGACAGATGAAGTGTTTCAAGGAATGAACATGACAGACAGGAGTATTTGTGAGAACAGGTGAAACAAGGTCAAACAGTCACTTCAGTGGTCACAGTGGAATTAAGAGACAGCAAATTTAAGATGGGAAACAAACAAAAAAAATCACAATAATTAGCTTTCTGAACGCTCTGACACAAAAATGTTATTGGTACAAGAGGTGCAATGATTTGGAGAACGATTAGATGTTTAAAATGTTAATAATAGTCCTTTCCCAAGGCAGGCTAAGAACTCATGAGGGGTATTGATCACATGCTGCAGGATGAAAGCCAAGAAGTAAGTGCTTGGTAAGTAAAAAGAAAAAACAAAAAGAGAAAGAAAAAATATTTCAGAGACACTTAATTGTGATAATGAGAGTTCAGGAGAGGAGGGAGGAAGGTTTGGGGTTGTTTTTTTTGGTGGTTTGGTTTTGTTTTTTTCTGAGGGTGTTGAGTCATCTAGCATTAGTTACTCACAGAGAGAGGATTCTAAGTTAATTGGATCTTTAATCGGATTGAATAGGGTAATTCCTACCTCTCTGGGCTCCTAATGGATGTCACTATGTCAGGAGTTAAACACTCAAGTGCTGCTCTGATTTGAGAGCAGCTCCTCGGGAATCCTTAGGCAAAGACAATCATTAGGATGTCCATTGAGAAAGCAAATTATCATCAAGGTTAATACACTTCCAGCACTATTTTGGAATAATCACTGTCCAGTTAGTCAATTATTACAGGTAGTGCAGACAGTCTTGCATGATATTTTGCTTCATGACAAGAAAACAGTTGATTAAAATCAACAGTTTATTAGGAGTCTTCCAAGTTCCAAGAAGAATAGGACCATAATAAGCCCAGGTGCTAGAGGAGTCCTGCAAATACCCACACATTGGCCCAGAAATTGGAAAACTGTTATTTGGTGTTGCTGGCACTGTAAAATAACTGACCCATGCAGAGCCACTGTGAAACAGTCCAAAGGAAACATGGTGCCAATTTCCACTGGAAGGACCTTGAAATGACTAATCTCTTCAAACCCAAAAGAAATACGGAAAAAGCTGCTCAACAAAGGCCATGGCTTTCTGACAGATCTATAATAAAACAACAGCAACAAACAAAACAAAACTCAAACCAAACGTGAGAGAGCTTTGCTCTCCACCTACCAAAGACAGTAGCATTCTCTACTGTAGACATAAAATAATGCTTTTGAAAAATGGTGCTGGAAATGTGATTTTCAGTCCTGGATAAAGCACTTCCACAGCAGCAGACTGACTTACAGCCCTTAAGGCATCTGTTTCACTTCCATTATAACTGGAGACCCCAAGAAAAAAACCAGCAGCAAATTGACCCAGACCATGATCTCAGCAGAACCTCTGCACTTCCTCACGGAGGAAACACAACATCACACTTAATGATCAGCTCCTGATTGGGCACTGTCAGCACTTGAAACATGGCATGTTTCTTTCAAAGAAAAGAAGGCACAGACACTGATTTGGTGAAACTGTTTCAAGAGGACAAACACACACACAGATGGTACTCATCAAAACCAGCCAAGACCACATAGGTTTCCCTGCTGGATTTCTCAAAAGCCTAATTTTCATGGTATAAATATAGGGTTCATAATTTCTTTTACATCTTGTATATATAACAGTGATGTTAATGAAGTGAAGGCCACACAAGAGGCCACAGTGACAACTGGCCACTAAAAGGTCAGTCTGGCCACTGCCCAGGAGACACATGACACATCCCTTGCTTCTGGGCAATGTGGCACAGCTCTCATGGGGGATTCAGCCCTTGGCTCCATCATGTCTAAGCAAAGTTGATTTCACTCCTTTCTCTCACAGCAGCAGAACGGGGAGTTAACAGTGCCAACCAGAAATGGGAGGTTTCTCCATCATCATTAACAAAGCAGAGAATCCAAAATTGCTGCTTTGACTGTGAAACAGATGACTTGGGCTCTGCCAGCACTCAAGGTGTTTCTGATGCCAAAAATCCCTTTGCTGAGACATATGTTCCCATATTTAGAAACAGAAGCTCCTTCTCCTGATGAATTTCTTCTTTGCCTTTTTAGTGCTTCAATTTCTCCTTCTTGTGTTTCCCAGGTATGTTCCTCTTCTTCTTCCTGTGACTGCCCTTCCCATGCTCTCAGATTTTAAGGTCTTTGCACCTTTCTGTATGTCCCAGGCTGCTTTTCCCCATTGTCTGCAAATCATGTCCAGTAACTTGAATTTGCCTGATCAGATCCCACAAAGTATCCAGCCTTGATCTGAACACATCCTAGTTCACTCCAGTTGTTAATCACAGATAAAAAAACCAGTGTGTTTAATGTCTAATTTAAAATTGTCTCCAGCTTCCAGCTATTGGATCTTATTTTTCTTTTTTCTTCTTGATTAAAAAGCTGGATATGCTTTCCCCATGAAAATACTTGTCCCTGTAATCAAGTCCCCTCTCAATCCTCTTTTTGATGAGCTAAGCAGATTGAGCTCTCTAAATCACTCACTGCAGGGAATTTTCTCTGCTCTTCAGATCAATACTGTGGTTATGTTCTTGACTCTCCAGTTCTCTAAACTCTTTTCAGCTATTGACACCAGAACTGATCACAGCTTTCCAGCATTCTCATGTACTCAGATAAAAACCCTGGATCAAAGGGTCCCACCAGTCCTTCAGCCACAGCATCCCATTGGGAAGGCATCTTCCTTTGACCCTCCATGCCCTTTCACAGTAGCTCTGCTCTGGGATGTCCCATCCCAGTGCACTTGTTAAGGTACAGACTGTTGGGAGAACAAGAGAAGAGGCAACATCTTGCCAGCCAGTCAGTTTACTCCATATCATTATCACCCCCACACCACTGATACTGCTTCACCCACAACTCTGACAGCAGCCACTTAATTTTTGTGTCAGGGTTATTGATAGAGATGTTAAACAGTTCCAGGACCAGTTCTTGTTCCTATGAAACCACACTAAATCCACCCATCTCTCAATGACAGATCCCCACAGACAAAAACCATTTCAGCTCAATGAGCTAAACCTTATTCCAATGATCAAGACCACTGTTAATACAATAGACTAACTTTTGGGGGTTTTTGTTTGTTTTTAACTGAAATTTCATGAGATACCAAGCCTAACACCTGGAAATATCTGCCATAATGGTTAGTTACCTATATCTATCAAACCCATAACCTCTTCAGGAATGGGCTCCCTTTTCAGAAAACCACAGTGACTGGCCTTGATTGTCTCTATTCTTTAACTCAATATTAATTCAGTTTTCTCTTAACTTATCCGTTATATTCTGGGATTGGCACCAAAGTCTCCAGACAATCATCCCCTTCCTCCTCCTGCTTCCTCTCTTTGTACATGGGCTCCACCAGTATTCCCACAGAACACCACAGGATCACAAGCCCAAAAATACTGTGTCATCCTTGTTTGATATCACCCTGTCTTTTCCAAAGACAGCATAGAATCATAGAATGTCTTGGGTTGGAAGGGATCTCTAAAGGTCATCTAGTCCAATCCCCCTACAATAAGCAGGGACATGTCCAACTAGAACAGATTCAAACCTGACCTTGAATGTTTCCAGGGATGGGGCCTCCACCACCTTTCTAGGTAACCTGTTTCACTGATTCACCACCCTCAGACTAAAGAACTTTTTCCTAATGTCAAACCTAAATTTACTCTTTTCTAGCTTAAAACCATCACCCCTTGTCCCATTGTTACATGCCTTAGTGAACAGCTCTTCCCCAGCCTTCCTACAGGCCCCTTTCAGGGATTGGAAGGTCACTATTAGGTCCCCCCAGAGTCTTCTTTAGGCTAAACAACCCCAGCTCCCTCATCCTGGAACCCAAACAAGATTTTTTTCCAATAGATGTTTTATCTCTTTGTTCAGTCTCACTCTCCCACCACCACTTCTGTTCACCCACCCCAGTTAATCTGTCCCAAAAGGCAGAGAGACACCAAGCCCAGCTGCTGAGAATGATGCAGACCACAACAACTCATCACAGCCTGCTCCTGAGAGCCATTCCAGAGACCTGGAAAATCTGATTGTAAGAGAATCCAGCTTTGGCCCACCTGTCTGATACCAACTCAGGAGATTTTTCCAGGGATGCCTGTGCCACCACCCTGCAGCATCCTTTGGGGAAGCACATTTAGAAGCCCACATTAATTGTGCTTCCAGGTGCCAGCCCAGTGCTGGGTGATGCTGAGTGGACCAGACACCATCTCCTCTCCAAAGTGCACTGCAAATTGCTGGATTAGCACTGCTCAGTCTTAATGCAGTCAGGCACATGGAATAGAAGCTGTCTGACATTATTTACCTGTAGCTAAGTTACAGTTCAATTACTGGAGTAATATCTCATTCAGGCAGAACAAAGGGGAGAAAAAAGGATGCAAATGAGTGAATTTAAATTCATTTCAAAGCCTAACATTTTTCAGGGTGCACTTCCTCTCTGAGGACATTGGGTTGGAGGATTATAAAATAGGTAAAGCTATAAATGGTTACATGGATTGCCGGGATCTCTAAAGGTCATCTAGTCCAATCCCCCTACAATAAGCAGGGACATGTCCAACTAGAACAGATTCAAACCTGACCTTGAATGTTTCCAGGGATGGGGCCTCCACCACCTTTCTAGGTAACCTGTTTCACTGATTCACCACCCTCAGACTAAAGAACTTTTTCCTAATGTCAAACCTAAATTTACTCTTTTCTAGCTTAAAACCATCACCCCTTGTCCCATTGTTACATGCCTTAGTGAACAGCTCTTCCCCAGCCTTCCTACAGGCCCCTTTCAGGGATTGGAAGGTCACTATTAGGTCCCCCCAGAGTCTTCTTTAGGCTAAACAACCCCAGCTCCCTCATCCTGGAACCCAAACAAGATTTTTTTCCAATAGATGTTTTATCTCTTTGTTCAGTCTCACTCTCCCACCACCACTTCTGTTCACCCACCCCAGTTAATCTGTCCCAAAAGGCAGAGAGACACCAAGCCCAGCTGCTGAGAATGATGCAGACCACAACAACTCATCACAGCCTGCTCCTGAGAGCCATTCCAGAGACCTGGAAAATCTGATTGTAAGAGAATCCAGCTTTGGCCCACCTGTCTGATACCAACTCAGGAGATTTTTCCAGGGATGCCTGTGCCACCACCCTGCAGCATCCTTTGGGGAAGCACATTTAGAACCCCACATTAATTGAGCTTCCAGGTGCCAGCCCAGTGCTGGGTGATGCTGAGTGGACCAGACACCATCTCCTCTCCAAAGTGCACTGCAAATTGCTGGATTAGCACTGCTCAGTCTTAATGCAGTCAGGCACATGGAATAGAAGCTGTCTGACATTATTTACCTGTAGCTAAGTTACAGTTCAATTACTGGAGTAATATCTCATTCAGGCAGAACAAAGGGGAGAAAAAAGGATGCAAATGAGTGAATTTAAATTCATTTCAAAGCCTAACATTTTTCAGGGTGCACTTCCTCTCTGAGGACATTGGGTTGGAGGATTATAAAATAGGTAAAGCTATAAATGGTTACATGGATTGCCATTGCCTGAGCACCAAAAGTCTGCATAATTGTTCCAAGTGCATGACCTAATTAACACTGCAAACACACGGTGCTCCTGCCTACATCCTGTCCTATGTCAGGATAATAAAATCTGGTCTAACCAACACCCTTCACAAGGAGCTTTGTGCACAGACAAGTTTAGCATACCTGCTGGAGGCTGGCAGTGGAAGAGCTTTGAGTGGAGAATGTTCCTTATCTGCTGAATGCAAAGATTATTCCAATTATTATTTGTCTCATGCACATGGTAAGGTTTGTGAATAGCCCTTGATGCTTGTTGCTTAGGGGGGTATTTTGGTGTGTGTTTGTTTGTTTGTTTTAAATAAACACTGAGGTATATTTCTTACGTGCCAAAGGGGAAATTTTCATCTTGCTATGCAGCTGGAATCAGGTGAGGTTTCCAGTGATGTCTGACAGGGAGAATGGCTGACAGGGACAATTTGCTGCTCTGGCAGGATAATTAGGTGCAATGCTCCAAGAGGCAGGATCTTGCATGTGTGGAAATAAATGGGAGAAGCTTCCTTTTCTTTAGAAGCTGCATAACCCGACCAGCTGTATTACCTTCTGGTGCCACCACACTTGCTGCACTTTACCTTTGACAAAGCTTTGTGCTGTAATACAACTCAAACAGCTCTCAATTTTCAGCAGGTCCCCGGGAATCAGGATGTTTCCCAGCAGGTAGGGACCATCTGGGCAGGTATTAGTGGAGAAACAGGGTGGGCAAAATCCCCAGCTGAGTGCTTCCCAGACATGGACAGCAGGGATGCTGCAATTCAGCACAGTAATCAGAGAGAATATAAATCCCAGATTTAGGTGAAAGCCTAAATCAAACTTCACACTGAAAGGTGCATTTGTCATGCAGGTAGTAAACCCTGAGCAATTACTGTGGATTTCAATGGTAACCCTGTAAATGTAATGAAGTGGGTATGCCTTGGCTTTGTGCAGCTGGGATGGGCCTTTAATCCCCATTACTCTGTAGCTTCCAGTATGATACTGGTCGTTTGTATGACTCAGAAAACAAGGCCAGTCATGCTTGTTTCCTGGTCATCTGTTTCCAGTCGAAATATGAGACAAGAATATGTCACTTGATAGGAGACCTCGTTACAAAGCTCCTAAAGTGGCTGTTTGTGGTGGGGCAACATGACAACGTGCCCACTGATGGGCACAGCAAGCCCACGTGGATGTGGACACAGTTCCCCAGCAGCCCAGATGGCCCAAGTCAGTGTAACTCGATCACCCTCCCCTGAACCACTGCAATTTGTGTCAGTCACAGACCTGAGCCATTAGGACTCTTTCTCAAACTGGTTAGGTTGTAAATTAGATTTGCATCACTCTTGGGACAAAAACCTGATTCTGCTGAGGTCAGGGGGAGTTTGACCATCTATTTCAGTGGTGCCAGGACTTCACTGGTGGTTTTTCATCTGCAACATTAATCCTGAAAGTCACCAGAGTGTATCAGGCTTATTATTTTCCTAAAAATATAATCGAATTAAATCCTTCATTAGTACTTCCAGATACTAGTAGATCAGTTCTGTGTTATTTTCTTCTGCTCCAATGTAACAAAAGGAGCACTTATCTCAAAGGATGCTGGATTTTAATCACCAAAATAGCTGTGGTTTAGATCAACGCTTGGGCAGAACTCACACAAAGTAAGCATGGAATACAAGTTATGCAGCTGTAAAACTGTCTCATGTCCAAGATCAGATGGGACCTTCCTTGACGTATATTCAGAACAAAATAGAAATAATCTAAATTATAGATCCCTTCAGTGAAATTGAAGGGTAAAGTTATTGGTGGAGTAATACGGAAGAACAACCGGTGGAAAACAAAGCAGGGGGCCCATTTCCAGTACAGGAGCTGAGCCACAACCCCAGTTTTAGTTACAAATTCAGTGAAACGAGCAAGAATATTCTGGTTTGGAATATATTACCTATGAAGAAGTAAAACAAACAAATCAGGCAAATGGGTATGGGTGCAAGCAGGCACACACACCTGTCTCAACCACCACAAACCTCCTCGGCATGGCAGAGAGAAGGATTTTAGTGATGTGACAGATCACACTGGGCTGTCAGAGCTCACTTGAAGGAATCTGTAAATGCTTCAAAATCTACAGACAGTCTTTTAGCATTTAAAATTTTCTGATTTTATTACACTGAAGAAAAGAAGAAAAAAAAAAAGTGTATTCTTTGAGTGCATTAAAAAAAACCAATACAAAAAAACCAAACCATTTTGTTAATCACTACTGTTAGCTGAGAGCATTGTTATGGTATTTTCTAACAGAAAAATTCTACCCTGGAATAATAATTTTACTTTTCCTGCAGGCAGAGCAATCTTTCATCAAGGATAATTTTGTTTCAAGCACTGGGGATACAGTGATGGCACCAGCCATTTTTTACTGCAACGTTGTTCCAGGCTCCCATCAGCTTTAACACTGTAAAACACACGACATCACTGAACGGTGCATTTTTCAAATATCTGTTTAAGCTGTGGGAATACAGCCCTCCAAGGCAGCCTCTCCTCTGCCTTTCAAGTGCCACGCCAGCACAGCAGGCAGCATTCAAAGCCACGTCTTCTGTGACAGCCAGTGGGAAAGGCTGACAGGGAATGGGCTGTGTCACACTCCAAAAGTCACCAAAGGAGACACGGACTGAAGGGTGGATGGGCTGGATTCTGCAACTTACTTTCCCTTGCTCCACTTAAGAGATTACTGCCTAACTAATTAATTGCAGCCAGGAAGCTGCCCTGAATAGCAACTGGCAACCTTTCACAGGCGTCTCTAGGGTCTCCCAAAAAATGAAGATGATTGAGATTTTTTAAAAGTACTCAAGTCATCTGACTAAACTACACTGAAAGGCAGGAGGCCTCTGGCTCACTGAAATGTTTAGATATGCTTCTGTGGAACTGGAGTCCTGTGGTTTCACTGCTGGGCTTGGTGAGAGTTAAACTTTCAATTCACGAGGGCATTGAGACTTCCCAACCATGACAGACCTTTCAGGTGGATTCATTCCATCTTCAAAGTGACAGCCCTGTCCACTTCTTAAAAAAGACAGGCAGCTAAAAGCAACGCTGCTTTGTGAATGCACAGCCCATGTGGTACCTTCCATGCTCTGAGAGGGGCAAGAGGGAGAAGAGGAGAGAGGAGGAGGAGGGAGGAAGAGAAGCATGGCTGGACAGGCCAGAACAGTGTAGATGGGGTCCAGGCTGGAGACCAAGAGCACCCACAGAGCAATGTGAAGGCCAGAGTGCCCATCTTGCTGCTCTGGGGCAGCCCAGGGGAAATACAGCCCTCAGCAGCCACAGGAGGTTCACTGCTCCCCACCTCCTTGACGCCAAACCTGGGGAGGACAAAATGGGGACACTCCAAGAAGCTCCACTTCCTTGCCACAGCAGTTACCTGTCAGGAGCTCAGCCTGGAGCTGTCCCCAAGGCAGCCTGGCCAGGCTGACAGACCAGCTAGCACAGTGAGACCAGGAGCCATCTGTCAAAAATATCCTGGAAAGCTGCACTTACAGAAACAACCCTGCCCATGCTCAACTGTTGGCTCCTCTCCCCCCACGACCCAGGCCTGGAGCCAAACATCTCTATTTCTTCCTTGCAGGAGAACAGAAGCAAAGAGGAGGATGAATCCAAGCAGACCCATCCCAGTCCTTCCCAATCTTGTCTTCACCTCCCCTAACACAAGTCATTTCCCCAGCACGCCTCTGATTTAATTCCATCTTGTTGCAGCCTCAGCAAAAGAAGGAAAACACCTGAGAAGGGAAATTGCCAATCTTCTCAATGAATGGAGAAAAGAGAGGGCTAATAGGGGGCAAGGAAAATTCTAAAGACTTAAAAGCCCTGAAGAAGAAAACAACATAAATCTTGCCCTTCTTACATGGAGCAGGATCTGCACCTGAAGGTCACACTCAAAACAGCTGACACCAGTTGAGCTGCAACAATAACCACTGATTTTAATGATAAACTGGTTTTCATCTGCATTTCGTGGAGCTGTACACATTCAGGTGTAATGAAGGGAGAAGGCAACATCTGCTAGGGAACGTTGCACCCTCAGGAAATATCACAGCACACAAGAGCCACCACAGCTCCACACTCCACCTCCAGGGGTGCCTGGACACAACAGGGGGGAGAAACCCAAGACACCGAATATTAACATGACCTTCATCTATGTGCAATGCAGAGGCCATCACTACAACAGAAAGCACTAATCAGCCTTTGGGTATGCAAATCAGAAATCAATGCATGAAACAGCTACAAGGAGAGTAGCTGGGAAAAAAAAGCAACAATCTCAACAATCTTGAGTTTTGAGTGTTGACTTTGCTAGAGAGAAACAACAAGAAAACCCATGACAAAATCAAACCAGCTCACAGGTACATAAATCTTGACCTGAATTTGTCTAAGCCTAGAAAGGCAGTTACAAGTACATGGATTATGAAGCAGAATAATGTTGGCCTAGGAATGTTGCCAGATAATGAGTTGAGATTTGGTTCATTGTGGTCCAAATCTGGCAGCAGTTGTGGGCACTGCTACAACATCCCCTTCTAGTCCAATACACCAGTAAATCTTGCAATACACAAGCTCTTTGTCTAGGAAAGAAGAGAAATAGCTGGATTCCTTCTTCTCACCAAAAGGGAGGAAGATATCTTCAAGAACACCAGTTACTACCCAAGTAAAATAAATGCCTTGACTCCCCACAGTTCTCCTGGCCCTAGTATGCTTTTTCTTAGTTACAATTTAGAAGGAAAGGGATACATCTAGGTAAGCAAGTAGCAGAACTCAAAGGATGTAGGTAAATAGAGGGAAAGGGTACTAAGGGCCCCAGATCCACCCACAGACACTGCAAAGGCTTCAGCTCCAGTCAGGAGGCCACGGATGGAAAGCCCATCAGCAAACAAAGTGCAGACAGAAAACCCCTGGATGCCTGGTTAAAGCCACTAGTGGTACATTGGGTCTGTAGTACCTTGATAATATTTATCTTCCTTTTGCTCTTTGACTACTGAACCTGTTATTTCCTTACAAAAAGTGGATCTGCTAAGAAACCAATGTCTTCTGTGAGGACAACCCAGCAGAGATCTCCAGTCCTATGGGCTGTAGATGGGCCAGACTGCCCCGAAACCATCTGGACAATGATCCAACCACATGTTCCATGTTGCATTTCATCTATTTATAATGGAGCTCATATGGGGTAACACGACAAGACCTTGCAGGATCTTACATCTCGGGACAGCATGAAGGGAACTGTTCAAAAAGCCTGGGGTAGAGGACAGTCTTTGTGCAGACTGCCTTGCCCCACTAATGATTTTGCTTTTTTGAGCAGAATTCTAACCAAGAATGGAAAATTGAAACTTATAAGTTTCTGAGCACATCACCAGCAGAATAAGGTATACAAGTAAAATTCCTGCTCTTTTTTTTCATACCCAATCCTCTCCCTAAATTCTACTTTGAGGCATAAATTTTAATTATACAGAATCCAAGGTTCTTATAAGGTGGGCTTTCTGAGAGGGAAAAGCAAGCAAGCAAGAAACCTTTAAGGAAACAGAATTTCTACTTTACTGGACAAATATACAGAAAGAAATGGTGGCATCTTGGCAGGTTGCTAAGCAACCAAGAGCTCCAGTGTCACTTGTTTGTGATCAATTCAAGTCATTCATCAGGCTCTGAAGCAGCAGCTCAGGAATTCCAGCAAATCTGTGTGTTGGGAAAGCCAGGGGGACTTCCTGCCACACTGTAACACTTTCTTTCCTCCAAGATAAACTTTGTAGATGTTCTTCTGATCTGCGTGATATGTTAATTCATTGTTCTTAACACACTGCTAATGGGAAAAGCTATAATTAACTAACTACAGCATTGTAACGCATGCAAGATAAACTGAACTAATTAAGAGTGTTTAAAGCAGTCCCTGTCCTCTCCCACTGGGGAAAGGAGTAGGTCCTGCCTTATCACAGCAGCAACTGCCCACAACATCATTTCATGAAATGTACAGCTCCCTTTCTTCATGTTTCCTCCCGAGAACAGGTGATAGAGTATATTTTTATTGGCAAACAAGATGGCTACAATCCAAGCCAAGGTCCACACACCTGGGCTGAATACTGTAATCTTCCAGTGAAATGAAGGCTTATCTGCTGGGTTTCCTGGGATAAAGGAGGACTGTTATATTTTCATTCACTAAGTTTAATTGCTGAAGTAACACATGCTAAATATCCACAATGTTTACATTCACTCACAGCCAGAGCGAGTCACATGTCACCAAAGTGCCTGTGGCTGAAGTGCAGCCTCTTTATTTCAACTTCATATTCAGAGTTCATTTTACTCCTATTTTGATAAAAATCGATAATCATTTGCAAGAGTTTAGAGCACAAACTGGTTTGCCAGCTGTGTGCTGCATCCAGCAAAACTTCTACAACTCCTGTGTTGCTCACAAGCTTTTTTTACTAAAGCTATTTAATGCTACTGTCACATATATTGTGCAATATCCCTGAAGAAACTCCAGTACCTCCTGCAAGCCTCAGCACCCTGTCTCTTGCAGCTTATTTTAAGGTAACATAGCCTGGTCTTGTTCTTTCTTAAGCCAAACTCCACTGACTGCTTGGCCTAAACAAGGACACAGACACTGGCTGACAAGGATTTTCTGTTTCACTAAAGACTCATTGGGAGAAGTGGGTTTAGGGTTGTTTTTTTGAAAGACAAAGAAAAGTAATTGCTTTTAAGCAACAGGAAAATGTTCACTCTGATACTCCAGCTGAGCAAAAGCCAAGCAGAGGGAAGCAATGGGCCAAGCAAGGATCAGGTGCACAGGTCCAACCAGGCAATGTCCCACCTGTCCCCACAAATGGGCAAGAATGACATACTCCATTTTAGGTGCAGGTTCGTCCCCCACCTCCTTCCCTCAAACCTGTTACTAACTCACAATGTTCATCATTTGTTGCTTATGGAATGGCAGTTGAGAGAGCTACACGAAAGGAAAAGAACACATCAAAGGATGCCCTGACAATCAAACACAAATACCATCCTGATGAAATTTTCCAAAACGTGTTGCAAGGAAAACTATTCCCTACCCAGCACCGAGAACGGATTTCCTTGCTTTGTATCTGCTGAGTTATGGCTCAGACCTGCAGCTTATCCAACGTATCCTTTCCACCCCAAAATAAGGAGCAAAGTAACGTTAGGCGTGGAAGTGGCAGAAGAAGAGGCTGTTTGCACTGGAGGTGCCTGCCCAGCAGAAGGCAGATGTGCTGCCCCTGCCTCGGGAAAGGCAAAGCCCAGCTCTGCCCGCTGAGGGGCTCAATCTGTGACACACAGCAGATCCACGGGGCTTGACAGATTCTCCCAGCTCTCCCGGAGTGAAACACAAGCGCATCACTTCCCCAGAAAACCAGCAAAACCGAAACCCATCAGACAAAACCCACGAGCTGGGCGTAGCTGGAATGATTGAGGAGAAAAACGAAAACACACACACGCAAAAAGGGTAAAATACACTCCAAAATCCTTGGGAAGGCAAGGTAAAGTGCGTGCCACAGAAGCACCGCAGCCAGGCTTGCAAACTTGAGCCCACCTCACACAGGAACCAGCCCGCACCAGCCCCTGCCCCGCAACCCCCGCGGCCCCGCACCCTCCCGCAAACT
>NW_009953077.1:282640-326909 GCF_000747805.2 Chaetura pelagica
TGCGGGAGCTGGGGGGGGAGGGAACAGGCACCGACCCCTCTGGCCCCGCTGCATCCTTCTCTCGGGATGCAGAACTCGCCTTTCTTTTCAGAAGAAAGCGCCAGGAACCAAAAAACCTCAGATGGGGATGGTCCTTCCCACCCTCCTGTCCTAACTAGCCCCCTCCTCCTAGCCCCCCCTGGCTAAACCCCCCCCGTACCCCCTGTCAGCACCCACTGCTTTACCCAGTCACACCTCTGAAAAGCCATCTTCTCCCCTTCTTTGTCAGCAACCCTCTTCTTCATTGTTGCTGCGTGTGCTCTACAGCTCACACGAGCACAAAGGCAGCCCAGGTTTGTGTGCTGGACTTTCTGCCCCTCTGGGCTGTTTCTGTCATCCCTTTGTGGAACGGGCTACGTTTTCAAGGGACTGGCAAAGCCAGTGGTCACAGACTTGCCAGTCTCCCCCTTCAGCACCACATCCAGACACCCTGCGTGGAGGTGCTGAAGGTCAGACATGATCATTTCCATGAGGACTGGGACTTCTCAGGCAATTTAATGTCTTGCTGCTGACCTTTGGATGCTTTTCTTCTCTCTGAGCTTTGTCTAATGCAATGGGCAATAATCATAAAGCAACATTCACGGACATTACACCATAAAACCACCCTACTGAATCCCCAGGAACACTCAGGGGGATCATTATCACTTGGGTTAAAGGTTCTTTGGACAGTAGCAATCAGAATTTGTTGATGAACTGGCACACTCACGTTGTTCATCTCCAGCAGATCTAGCTTGGCAAGCTGACTTTTTGGGTGGGAAGTAAATAATTCAGTTTAAGAAAAGGTAGAATAAACTAAAGATGGTAGTAAAAGTAAAATAAATAAATAAATCTGAAAACCTGGAGGGAAAAGGGTAGAACAAATTGAATGTACTTGTTCTATGTTAGGAAAGCAAATGCAAAATTCTGTTAAAGCAATGTTATGCTTGATATTTTAGTCATACAAAATCTGGCAATTCAGATCAAAATTTCATATTGAACTATGCTAAAGTCAACTTGTGCTGATCCAAATGTCAAACTTCTCCCCAAACGTATGGAGAAAAGCTTCTATTGTGTACAGACTGGTGCGTGGTGGTTGCTCAGCGAGCCGTGACGTGGGGCAGCAGGAGCTGTGCTGGAAACACACATCAGGGAGCAGGAGCCCTCCCTGGGAGCCCCACTTGGAAAGCCAAGCCCTGAATTGACTCACTGTTTTGTCCAAAGACAGTAAAGTGCTATATTTACAGCACATTGCTTTGCAAAGCAACCCACAGCTAAGCAACAGGCCTGTGCCCCCGCGCAGCGGAAACCCCTGAGAGCAACTGGAAAAGGAGGCAGCTCTAGGGAATGTCCCGGCCTTGTCAGGGCTGCCATCGGGATGAAAAGCTGTTTGACCCAGTAGAAACGTGGCCATTGGAGGTGGAGTCAAAATCCAGAGATGTCTGGGGATTGACTGAAGCGTTGGCAAAACCTGGAAGATGTTGAAGGTGGGAAGTCGTGTCCTGCTGGTCTGGGAGGTGAGATAACCCAGCTGGCTGGAGAGGCAGGGAGAGCTGCCACTGCCCCCCCTGCCACTGCCAAGAGGATGCAAACAGGGGCAAGGACTTACCCACTTCTGGCCAATACTCTCCTCCTCCTGGGATGCCTCAGCAGTACCAGGAGTTTCCAGGCTGATTTCCATTGGGCTCTGAAATAAAGAAGAGAGACACCAATTTAATGGCACCCAGGACTGCTGGCAGAGTCCCCTCCCGGGGCAGCCTGTGCCTCCACTGCCACATCCACCCCCTGGACACGCCGTGCACAAACAGAAAGGAGCTGGCCTTGCAAAATGCAGCCACCACTTAGACTTTCAGGTCCCTTTCCAGCTGTCCCAACCTTTAGATCCCCTCTGGCAATGTGATTTCCCCACGATCTTACCACATTTTTGGGTTTGGGCTCCTCATATGGAAACCATTAAATTATTTCAATTTTTTGACATGGGATTTTGCAGGAAGTTTTCCCACCACTAGGGAACCAGCTGATGGAAAAGTCCAAGTACATCAGCTGACCAAAACCTGCTCCCTGCTTCCAAAATGAAATGTGTCCATGTTCATAAGACACAGCACTAATCACAACTATTTCTGAGACCAGGGTTTGCCTTAAGTGTAAACAGGCATCATTTTGTGCTTCAGATTTCACTGGGCAACGAAACAGGGCAAATGTCAGAGCACTTCAGTCTGCACAAAACAAAAGTAAGGACAGAGAAGCACAGTTAGGTCCTGTCCCTGTCTCTACAGAACTGCTCTTTATTTTGGGATTTCCTGCCTAAAATCAAGAAGCCTTTTCATCAAAGCCACTACTTGATGCGAGAATGAGAGAGAAGCACTGCAAGAAACATTGGGAAATTCATTAAATCTCTCTAGGCTGGCACTGATCATGTATTTAAAACACATTAAATGCATAATCTTGTCTCAAATCAAGTGTGAGAAGAAAAACTCAGAATATTTATTAATATTTATCTCAGGAAATTGTCTAAAGAAATCTGAAGGAACAGAGGGGGTGTTTGTGTCTATCACAACTTTAATTTGTTACTGGATTTCCTGAGTGTAGCCCCTCAAGAAGCACCCACCATTTGGAAATCGGTTTCAGAGTCTGACTGGAGGCTCAGAAGATTTACAGTCTTACTCTAAGTGCCATTTAAGACACACAAAATACTCAGGACAAAAGAACAGATTGGCCAGGTTTTCCTCCGAGAAAATTAATTTTGCTTGTAATTGCCAGTACATGTCCCACCACCACAGCTCGTTAATAAAGATGATGTCATTTTCTGAATGTACAAAAACAGGGATGCACTTGAATATGAAGAGCCATTTTTTTTTCATGTTATTGTTTTTATTTTCCCTTTTTAAAGGCTAAGTCTCTGGGAATCTGTTTGGTCCTGGACAAATGAAACAGTCAGACTTATTGACATGATGACAACCAGCATTTATTCCATACAAAATTGTTTTTGGAAATTATGCCCTGCTGCAACATTTCACAGTATTTTCAGTAACTTCAGGATGTTTAGAATATTGAAATGATATTAATACTCTATTTAATAGAGAATAAGAAATTCTACCAGCTGAGATGTGTATTGAGCAGCACAAAGCTGCATTAGAACTTCTGAGCTAACAGGGAAAGGTTTGAACTGTGGAGGGGAAAAATATAAGTAGATAATATTTATATAAATTATATATTATATAACATATATATATAGTAGATATTATAATATATAATTTATATAAAAAGATAAATGAGGTTGGTTGATGCATGCTCATGACATAATAAACATCCGAGTACACAGCATCAGTGTTTAGCTGTGGAGTGCTGGAACTTAGATGGGTCTTGAGCAGAGCACAGAAGCCACAGACATGCTAGAAAATGCTCATCTGTGCCTTCGTAATGTAAATACAAGAAAAATCCACATGATTCAAGGGCAGCAAATTTAAAGTTAATTAAAGGAATTACCACTTCTCATTGTTCAATTCAATCCCAGGAATTCAGGTTTTGAAGAACCTGGAGTGAAGTTTTGAATTTTTTTTCTTCATGTCAGCTTTTAAAGGCTGGATAATTTTATGAATGCTAATAACATTTATAACTATGCAAGCCAAGATAATAGCAATGCTAATCAAATCTCATGCTTCAGGGCATAAATTGATTGCTTGGGCAATGGGGGTTTTTCTCTTTTTCCCACCACTGGGTACATGGTTTCACAACTGAGTGTGTTGCAAGGGGAGTGTTTGCTGCTGCAGCAAGACAACTGATCTCATCAGTTACAACAAATCAAGACCAAAACACAGTGAGCTGCCTATCTGCTTTGCAAAAAAACTGTCAGATTTAGGGTCAAATTCACTGATTTGCTTGTTTTCCAGTTAGTTTCCTACAGTTCTTCTGAAAGGAAGCAGCAGGTTAAAAAAAAACAACAAAGCAAAACAAACCAGACAAACAAAACCCGCAAAACAAAACATAAAACAAACAACCTCACAAACCTCAGGAACAAGAATCTCCCTGTGAATCTTAAAGAGCCAAGTTAGGCAAGTGGGTTTCTCCATAGATCTGAAAATGAGGATGAAAAACAACCAATTCATAGAGCATCAAGTCACCAAACAGGCTGACCCATACATCTCTCCTCAGCTTGTAAGAGCTTGCTTTTGAAGATAATCATATGTTTCCATTAAATATATATATATAATAATAAGAGAAAAAAGAAGAGACCATGGTCTCTTTTCTTTGAAAAACAGGCACAGCAAGGGATGAGAAGCTCAGTCTGGAGGTGGGGATTTAGGTTTAATTCCCAGCTGTACCAGAAATCTCCACACAAGTTTGCACTCTGCTCCAGGACAAAGAGTCTGAGGGCTGCAGAACAGATTTCATCAAGCAGAAATGAATTAAAGACTCACTGGACCCAACCTGGAGCAGAAGTTAGTGTCTCATCTTTGTTAGGACACGTGGAAGGAAGGCTTGAGCTCCAGTGGTGCCACAACAGACTATTCATGCTTTTTTCTTCAAGCAATCACTAAAGATCCTAGAGCCTGTCTAGAAAGCTTCTTTATGAATTAACATATAATATGTAATAAAAACTTTTAAATTTGTAATATTTGATGTCATTGCTTGTGAAGTTAGACTTTTCTCACTCCAGAGAGAAGATGGTTTGGGGGTTTTCCTTGCAATGCTCAGCAGTGGCATTCCCAGGTACAACCCTTCCAGGCAGAGCTCCACAGCACAGGTTTCAGGTACCTGCACGTGTTGGAAGTACAGATCTACCATGTCAAGCCTAGGTTGCCACTCCACCACAGACACCTTCTCCTTTGGTAGCCTGCCCAGTTGTCTCTTTGGTGGGTACCAGTTTCTGGGCTGAAGCTACAACACCAGGTCCACCAGGAAGGCTGTGCCTGAAGGGCCGACCAGTGCATGGCCAAGTCATCCCACCACGCAGGGAGTTCATTGATAAAGAAAAGCAAGTGTCATGATCACAAAATCTGCTATCTGAAAACATATCTGTGGCTTCTGAGCACAGCTGGCATGGAGCCCAGAAAGAGCAAGCCCCAGTGTGTAGAAAAATGGATTCATGACTCACGTAAGGACAATGACATTGATCTCATTCATTTGTGGAAGAGATTAAAGAACCCGAGGAATAAAGCTTTTCTATTTGCTGAACAATAGCTGCTAGTGACTGGACAGAACATCAGCTGCAAGGTCCTTATGTTCTTCTTCTAGCCCAGTGTGGAGGTGGGATCTGTAGAAGGAAGCCTTTGCAGGGGTGACCCATGAACACAGTCACAGCTTTTACAGTGATGGAGATGAGACCTTTTGCTCACAAACTGCTGAATAAAATGTTTTTATTTTGATTTCAGACGAGGCCAAATGGCAGAATTTGTACAGAACAACTACTGCCAAAGCCCTACATTGATGTATCAGAACCTGAATATCTATACTACTCTATACAAAAATAAAACCCAAATATTTTAAAGTGGTTTGTGCACATTTTTCCACTGAGAGTCAAACCCCTTTGGGTTACAATAAGAGGTAACTTCTACAGGATTCCTGCAGCTGCCCTTGAAGCTGAGCAGCCACAGCAATGAACAGAAAGAGCTAATTCAGAATTCCCAGGGAGCCCCTCCCAGGTCCTGAAGACACATAAACAAGGTGGTTACTGAGGAGTCCATTTGCTTTTCATGAGAAAAGAAGAAATGACACTGATGTCCTAAGACAGAGACAAACAGTGGTCCTGGCTAATGCCATCCTTTGTATTCTTCCATTTTTGACGTCCATCTACTGAATTGATTTTATTAAAATGACCTACATTAAAGTCCAGATCAAAACCACAACACTAGATGGGTTGTTGCTGAACCATTGGTGCTCCCTGCATTCCTTGAGCAATTTAACGTGACTGGTGGGTTGTGGGGTGTGCAATAGGTCACCTGCATCAGCAATTTCAGTCCAGACAATTTGCTTCTAAATACTACATGGTATGATACACATTTTCCAATTACATTTCAGACTGCTTTTAAATCCTATCAGACAGACAAAGTTATGTGAAGAACAGAAGGCTTAGGGAAAAAAACCAGCATACAAATAACTGCAAATAGAAAGAAAATGCTTTTGCACAGTTAAGCTATAGCAGTTACAGAGAATTATTAAGCAGGGAAGCAATACTTTGATCAACAACATAAGACTTCTTTTATTGGCAACTGTCATGTTAACAGAGTATATAAATGATTTATCCCTCTCAGTGTCCTTCAGACAAGGCATTCAAGGAGAAAAAATAAATGAGAACTGTGAGCAGCAGATACAATAATTGGGAAAACACTGTAAAAACAAGCACACTTCTGTCTTACCCTTCAAGCTTAAATATATAATTTTTGTGGATTTTTAAAATTGTTATTATGGAAATCCAGGATATTTTATTTAAAAAAAACAACAACAAAAAAAACCCCAACAAAACCAAACCAAAACAACAAGAAAAAAACCAATAGAGAAAAAAAAAAAAGAAAAAAGCAAAATCAAAACCAAACAATAACCCAGCACTTAGTAAATATTGGAAATACTGTCACTAGGTCAAGATTCTGAGTAAAAAATTGTATCTTTGCAAGAATCACATAAAGAACTCTCTTTAAAGTCTGGGGATGACCAAAATGTCTGGAGTTATAAAAGATGATAGCATCACCTAATAACAACCTAATAGCTTTAGTAGACTGTGCAGGCAACACTTTTTGGTTTTGTTTTGTTGTGGGTTTTTTTTACTATCTAAATTAAAAGGACAAATACTTCCAAAACTCTCAAATCAAAACTAACAGTAGAGGTTTGTGGTGCAGGGTAACCTTACCCTGAGCTGGCTGCAAGCACACAGCACACTCCTTCAGAACAGCCAGCCAAGGCAACCTGGTGGAGCAAGGAACAAGGAATGTGACAGAACCAGGATCCCTCTGGAGAACCCATTCTCTGAGCAGGACATAAGTCTGAGAGGGATTTCAGAATAGGTTGAACCTCACCTGTTTGGAGGGCAGCACAATCCCTCCCTGTATAGGCAGAGGCTGGAGAGGTTTTGTATTTTGTGCTGGTGTGGGTTCTGCAGTGGAAGTGCCCAGTTCTGCCACCTGCAGCTGAGGGTGGAGATCAAACTGCTCGTCAGGATTCAGAAAGGAGTCAGGCAAACAACTGCAGCATTGGAAAGTACATCTTACAGGGAGCAACAAGATTTCATCAAGTAGCATGTTCAGAGGTGATTAGGTGCCAGGCTGTGGTGCCAGTGGGAATGGGCACTGTGTACTGGTGTGCTCCTCCAGCCAGCTGACAAAGCACCACAAGATCTCATGAGTGGCAGATGAGAACATTGGGGTTTGTTGTTTGTTGTTGTTGTTGTTGTTTTTCTAAACAGTGAACTTACTTATTCTTTGGCACAGTTTTCCTAGTTATGATACATTATTCATGATGGGCCATTATGACACCAAAACTACATGTTTTTCTTTAAAATATTTTTAGTTGAAGGAAACAGATTGACTTGGGAATATAGAAGAAATGAATGTTGTTGAGCACTGTGGTTGCACTGATACCCAGCAGTCACAGAGGCACAACTGAGCACAAGACCTGGGCCAACCAAGGCTGTGAAGATGACTTCAAGAGGAACCATTCATCCCAGTCCTGTCAGTAAAAAATGGACTGGTTTTGAGAGCTCTCTAGCTGTGGAGAGGCTCCAGCTGCAGCAGGCTGCCCAGGCTCATCCTACTCTGCCATCCTCCTGTTCTGTGCATATTAGTTTGGCTGGATGTTACACACAATGCTGAGGGGACACAACTCCAGAGAAAAAGTGCCCTCAAATTCAGCTGTATTTAGATTCATGCAGATGTGCCACGTTACATACTGACTTAATGATATGGAATTATCATAGTTTCAGTTCAAGCTGAGCTGACTTCCAGCTCCTTGATGTTAACATTGCTGTGACACTTCCCTTCAGCTGAAAATTGATCCTATATACTTTTCTAAATTTATCTATCATCTCCAACAGCTCCCAAATTTCAACTTGGTTGAAAGTGCTTTCTCAGTCCTTCTGCCATCTGCTTTGCTGCTGGGCTGACATGTGTTTCTCTGGCAGTGACTGAAGAATATGTTAAAGCAGGGAAAAGTGCAACAGAAAGTATCTTTTCAAAGTATCTTGCCTTGTTTGGGAGTTAAATGGACTTATAACACAAATGCATCATGATTAAACACAGAGCAGAAGCCAACACCTCTGCATTTGAGTGTAAAAGAAATTGACTGACTGCTGACAAACCCACCTCTCACAAGGCCTGTGAGCACAGCCCAGCATATTTTCCACACTTGAAGAGTCACACACACAACCACTGCAGAGGGAAATCCCCATGCCAACCTTCAGCCTCTGGACAGGAATGCCAGTCAGACATCAGTTTGCACGATGACAGTAATCACCTAAGGACAAAAGGAGCTCTTCTAAAAGGAATTGTTTCTAGAAAGCTGTATTCAACCCTCTGTCCAAGCTGTGAGCACCCAAACTGTTAATATTTCTCTTACCATTGCTAGAAGGAGTATCCTTCCCCACAATGCACTAAATATATATTACAAAGATCACAGTTTCTTGATAGAGGGAGCAGGAAGGGAGAAGAGATTACAGTTTTCCTTCAAATTATAAATAAAACAAAAAAAGTTAATTTTACTTATTTACAGGTGACTAGATCTCCTCCTAACCTTTATAATCACTGTTTATCCTCTAATTTGCAGAAGGGAGTATATTTTCTCTTCTTGCAGTAGGCAGTATATACAATCTTATGTATTTGCTGAAAATGGATTATTTTGCTCTCCAACCTGATTGCCAAGAGGTTGGACTGACTGAAAACAAAGAGAAGAATCCTAAATAAAGCAACTGCAGCAAAAGTAGAGCAAAAAAACCCAGCAAACAAACAAAACCCAAACGTAATACAAGCCATTAAAACACAGGAATCCTTGTAAGATAACCTGTTTATCCAAGGTGGGAATAAGAAGCTATGAAAAAACAAAAGATGACTTCAAAACAGGTGTGACTTCCTCTGACCTGAGTTTTTGCACTCACAAAGTTTGAATTCTCCATGAAGATACATTTCTGCCCAGCAGTGGAAATGTAAGAGGGCCCTTAGGTGGAAAATTGGAATATAAAGGCTATCAACTGCTAATTAATCTTGTGAGGTCAACGGGGAACAGCCAGAATTGCTGTTTCCAGATGGGTGAAAGGATGCTTGGAATTCAATTTATCCTGTTACCAGGGTGTGCTGGCACATCTCCGAGCTGAAACACCAACGAGTTGGCAAGAACTGGGGTCTTGTATGGCAGGTTCTTACATCCCCGGGCTGGGGCTGTAAATTCACCCACTAAGTGCTGGATGGGACACCCTGGTGACACTGCAGAGTGGCCTGCACTGGGTGTCACTCTGTGCCCAGAGGGGATGCAGGGATTGTGTGTGTTACATACAGCCTGCAAGACACACCAGAGAGTGACATCCTGGTTAATATTACTTGACTGCTAATTTAAATCTTAGTAGTGCTGGTTAAAAATCTCTAAAAGGTTAAAAATCTCCAAGAAGTTAGCAAGCTAGTCACATGCTATATTGTTAAAGAGGAGACAGTATTGACTTCCCATAAACAGTTGAGCACTTGTAATGTTCCACATTGAAATGTAAAGTGAGCCAGCAAGTTCTGTCTGGCAAGAGCAGCTGAGACACATTCAAATCAAATAGAAAGATCATGTCTTCAAAGAAAATAAAAAAAAAAAATTCACTGATATCTTCAGAGCATCATCTGAAGGTGTGGATGCTGTCACTGCTCCACACAGCTTTGTGCTTCACTGGGGAACAAGAACAGCCAGTGAGAAGTATGTGTGTTGCTGTGTGTTTCAGCTCATGTTTTCTCAGCAAAAGGTGCTATTTGAACTTCAATGCTGGATCAAGCTGCAGCATATTTATGGCTGTGGATCTCCAGAGAGAGGCTGGGATACTGTGGTGAGCTCTGTGCTGACAGAGCCTCTTGTAAACCATGACTGATGCAGATGTGGGCACAGACCCCTCAAGCCCAGGCTGATTTTAAATACTTCTGTAATAAATTCAAGTATCACAGATAACCCCTGGGGGCACCTGTTATGGTTACTAATGTATTGACTAATGGAGTTAAAAAATGGAATAATCTTAACTAAGAAATGCTGTCCCTTTAAAATATGTTGTGATGCATATTAGCTCATTCCAAGGGGATGAATGTAATAGTGATAACAGACAAGGCTCTAAACTAAATATTTTCCCTATGGTACTGGTTTGTGGCAAGAATTAATCCTTCAGGATACACAGTTAATATTTATCCAAGCTTAAATTTACCCATCATGACAAGGGAAACTTTACTTAGGTGTTTCCCAGAAAACACTCCTTTGGTCCACCAAAGGAGATGAGCTTTATTGGGTGGGAAAGCAAGAGGCCAGAGATTTCCCACTGGCTCTGCAGGCTGAGAAGAGTACTTCTGGGAAGCAAGTAAGTGTGAGGAGCTCTGCAAACCAGTGGAGAAATTCATGCTGTAAGTCCAGCATGCACACCACCGAAAGGCAGGAGAAAGCACAATATAGCTTCAACTGCAAAGAAGAGGATAAGGACTGTGGGCAGGGATAGGTCCCAGGAGAGCCCTAAGGTGAGATGGTGGGTCAGGTCTGGGACTTCCAAAAGGTCCAGTGAGGATCAGCATTGGATGGGATCCAGGACAAGACTGCACAAGGCTTCCCAGAGGGTGACCCAGGTCCATCTGCAGGATGCCTGTAGCACAGGTCAGGGAAGTGGGTCCATGGGAGATGGAGCAGAGCACAACCACACCAGTGACACGGCCCAAACATCACCTGGTCACCCAGGGCTGAGCTTAGACACTTCTCCCAGGTCCTTAGGGAGAAGGTGTATGAGTGGAGGTCCTGGTGGTGCTGCTCAGGGCAATTAATTCTATTAGTGCTCTCAGGAGACAGGGTGAAAAAGGATGCACAGGGTAGAGTTGAAAGGCATTAGCCTGGTGTGTGATGGCACCTCAGAGCCCAGCTTCTCAGTTCAGTTCAGACAATGACACAATTTAGCTTTCCCTTTTGGGACCTGGAGGAGCTGCTTTTTATCTTCAGAGAATGTTTCAGCCTGGGCTAAAGGGGAAGTGTCTGGGGTCTGCTCCAAGCCTGCGGGAAGCTGAGGGCTCAGGAGGCCCGATGGACCTTCAGTGGCCACACTGACCAGATTTGTATGCAGCTATGGACTACTTCTTGGGTTTTTCCTCTTCTGTTGTTATGGAAACAGCCTGTTGAAGGGCTGCTGAGGTTCTGAATCCTGGGTGTGCAGTGAGGGCAGGCAGACTGGGAATCGCTCTGTGTAGTTGCAAAGCTGGATAAAGATGGGGATATGATTTTACATATATATTAACTAAGCAGTGATAGTCAAAGCCCTGTTATGGGGACATTTCTAGGGCAACAATGCTCGTCAAAAAGCTGATTGTTACGAATTTCTGTAAGCACCCGTAGGCAGGCACAGCATCACTGTGCTGAGTGCCAAACGTTCTGCTTAAGGAGACACCTGATTATTCCCAGAGACAACTGTACATGCTGCAGATTTCATGAAGAGGTTCCTTCTGTCTCTTCAATTAATTTCAAAGCTATATCCAGCTGGAAGTTCCAGAGCAAAGATCTGAAGATATAAAACCATGTCAGGATAACAATGATGATTTGGAGATAGGAGGACTGACATCTGAGATAATTCAGCAACTCTCGATGCTCTAAGGCTGGAGATAATAATTCCAAATGTGTTATTTCATGTGGGATAACAGGCACCATCCAAGGCACTGCCTCCAGTTCCTTGCTTGGCAAACCAGACTGTTTTTTTGGACCTAAAGTCCTTTGTGTAGCCAAGAGAGAGTCTGTGAGGCCAGACAGTTTTCTCTGAGAGACTCAATTATATCCTTCAAGAATGAACTTCCAGGAGGCATCTGTCAGACACACACACTCATGTGAACATGCCAGGGAAATGTGGCTGATTGCACAAGGGTCAGAAGAGATGATGAGTCTTTGGATCCCACCTTCTCTGCAGGCCATCAATGGAAGGAAGCTCCTTCCTGCCTCTCCCCAAGCACTCCTGTTCCCCTCACTGCTCCTCCTCTATTTATTCAGCTGCACAATCTGCCCGAGAGCATTCAAAGCCTGTAAATCAGACAGAAGTATTGAAGCACAGAACAAAACCATCAACAAGGCAATTCACACCATCTCCACAGGATGAAAGAGGAAAGACAAATTCTCCAACGCTGTTTCACTAATGAACCTCACACCTTTGTAGGAAAAAGGAGATTTTCTGCAGCTCACTCTGTCTCCTAATTACATCTTCAGTTCTTGGCTAAAGCTGCTAATCGATGTACCAGTCACTGCCAGCTCTGAGTGTCATCCTGTGTATGAACACTTGCCCATCCAATCCTGCCTGTAGAAAAACAGAACTCACACAGGGCTCTGCAAGCTCTTGCAGGCAAAACCAGCAGTCTTTCCAAGTTAGATGACAAGGTATCACTGAACCTGGGAACAACTGAATGTGTCCAGAAATAAAAGAGCTGCATGGTTGGAAGCTTCCTCACCTGCAGTTCCAGTCCTGGGGCACACCAGAGCAGAGGTAGGGCTTCTGGTGCCCTCTCCTGGTGTCACAGCATCTTGATCTCCTCCTAGCAGTGGAGCCACCAACATGACCTGCTGGTGACAGACTTGCAGTAGATACTGGTCTGCATTTCCTGGTGTCTGTGATAATCTCCAAATTCAAATGAGCAAACCTCAGGCACTGGGAGAGAGGGGCTGTGATCAGGCCCATGAGATGTGTCACCATGCCAAGGCTGTCCAGCCAGATGAACAATATGGCAGTGACACCCAGGTGTATCCTTGGCTTTTGGAAGTAAATAAAACCCAAGCCCTTTCCCACTCCTAGGTCTTGTGGAAGGGACTGCTTGTGTACTGAGACTGCCAAACATGAGACACAGGCTTGCACTATGGGCTGCTGGGGAGTTCCAAAAGAAATCAACTCACACATGTTAGACCTTTAGTGTAGCTCACAGTGACTGAGGGGTCTTGTGGGCACAAAAGCAAATGCAGAGAAGACCTTTCCTTCATAAGAGCTAGGTGCTGTCAGTGTCTTCTGCCCTCACCTACAAGATATGCAACCTTTTTCCTCAGGCAACATTCTCATTCCTGACAAGACACACACATTTGGTGTGACCAGCTAAGAACATTATAACTGGTAGGCAGCAGCTTGGAGGAAAAATTACCATGCAGGAGCAAGAGTGCAGTAATTGCAGTAATGGGTGTTCCAGCTGCTGCTGGTTTGGAGTACTGGAATGAATTAAAACAGATGAAGCTGACATGAGATGGGTATTGAGAAAAACTACCAAAGCCTGGGAAAGCAGAGGTGTGGGCAAGATGAGGTGTTCTACTGATGTGAGGTGGTTTATCATGACCTGGCTGTTTGTCCCCATGGCTTGTGCCACCTGCTCAAGTCTTCCTCACACAGACCCTCTCTTCAGTTTCCATCAGCAAGTCTCTTCAACATAGACACACATCACACATATCACATATTTACTGGTTTTTCCTACTTCAGGGCAGTACCTCACTGCCTTGCCTGTCCAGCCCCATGCCCAGCAGTCAGGAGATTCAAGGACAGTCTCTACTTTGCAGGTGCACCAACAAAAGCTATTTGAATGCAGAAGAGACAGGCATCATCAGAGGAGAAAGACAAGATGATACCAGGGCATTTTGCCTTTCCAAGGGGCTCCACAAAGCTGTGAATACTATGCAATATCTTCTAACAAATACAGATCTTTCTGCTTTTACTAATTAGGCTTAAACCAAACTGGATACACAGACTAGTGTTGCATGGAACCCCCCTTTTTTTTTTTTTTTTAGAGTAAATAAGTGTGTGCATTCTCCAGAAAATATTGATAAAATAGAAATGTCCTCAGGAAACCATGTATCACTCCTTCAGCTTCCCATTATGTAGCTTGCTGGAAGAGTAAAGCACACTGAATTTCACATCCCAGGTGCTGATGAAGACAGGAACATTTTACCAAAAAGCAACCATTTTGAAAAATTTGTAGACACTAATTTTATCAGGGTGCAACATTTGGGAGACTTGGTGAGGCAAAGGCAGAACTAGATCCAAGTAGGTCAAAAGGTATTACAGGAAAATATTTGTTATTACAGGGACAAAACATTACTTGGGCAGGGGAGAGGTGCTGGTCTTGGACAGTCTTGTTTAGAATCTTTCATTTACATAGTGGAATAGTCTTCAAAATAGGGAATACTGTAATGTCTGAATGCCTAATTGAAAGAAGGTGCTGCAGTTAAATCACGAACTGCTTAATTTCAAAGCCTTTTATCCTCCTTAAATGTGAATCCAAATTTAAACATGGAGGAAAAATACATGGTCTATTCAGGAACAAACAAAGGTATTGTCTGACATAAGGAGCTTATGTAAATGTAGGGTGGCAGATCTCCTTTTACAGTAAACCTTTCAAATACCTCAATAAATCATGAGGAACAACAAAAAAATATCTTTCTTTTAAGGAGGTTTACAGTGGGATTTCACCTGTCCAGGACTGATGAGAGAGAGCACTGTTGAGGGAAAAAAGCTTTGCTAGCATCTTCTTAAGCAGCACATTGCAAATAAATATCACTTTTTGTGGGCATGTGCTTGTGTGAGAGGGTTTCCATTATACATCTACTGACAATATGCTAATTTTAAGAGAGAGGTGACATCATGCAGGGATGGATGCACCTGCAGGAGTGTTTTACATCCTTTCAGTCCCCCTTTACAAGCCAGCAAATGGATTTTTGCTTTTAAAGGCACAGAGCTTATTTAAAACAAAACAAAAAGACAACAAACCAAATGCCCCCAAAACCCCACAATAAGCAATTAAAAGCTACATGTTCTTCAGTGGCTTAAAAAGACATTGCATGCTATCCAGTGGATAAAAAGCAAGATCAGAGACCCTGGGCACTGCTGTTGTACCCAGTGCAGTGACTGTCCTGCCATATAATCTCAGCAACTTACTTCACCTCCTTCTTTCTCTCTTGATATTCTTACCTTTAATTTTTGGGCTGGAGGTACTTTGGAGGAGGAACAAACTCCTACTACACATCTATAGAGTCCTTCAGTTTGCTGTGCTCTGCTCTCAGTTCTTCTTGGAAGACCAACAATTATAATTACATGAAGGCAGGATGCATGTGGGTGCAGCATTACTTTGTTCAGGCTAATCAGCTCAGTTCTAGCAGTGAAATCTCTCTCAATTATAGAAGAATCCATGTGTGAGACCAAGACAGCAGAAATCAATCCTAATTACTCCCCACTGCCTGCACAGTTCCCCTGTGCAAACAGAGGAGGAGAAGAGACATGAAGAGTTCCCAACATGGTGGTGGTTGTTGTCAGTTCCTCCTTGTAGGAACCTGTTACTGCCCTATCAGGAGGTGCTTATGTTAGACCAAGCAAGAATGCCAGCAGTGTTCATGGCAGCAATATTGACCAAACAGCTGCTTCAAGGAGAAGAACAGTCAAAAAACTCCTAATGGGCCCTTTTCCAGAGAGAGCAGTGTGACAACCTGTCTTCCTTCCACCAGGACCTTCCCAGCAATTAACTCAGTAGCTTGTCTAAGAGAAAATACACAGATCCCAGTAGTCTATGCCAGGTGGGAACTTCATAAAAACATTTCCTTGTCCTAACACAATGTTAAACCTTCCATTCTTAGTAAATCCTTTATCTTGCTGTAGGCTCACAGATCTGTCTTAAAACAGAATACATCACTGGATGATCACTGGGTTGACCAACCAGAAGAATCAGTGACACATACACAGGCAATTTTACAGCTGCTCTAATGACCTCTTGAGTGTCCCTGACAATCCAGCTTCATGTCTCTGTGTACTATTACAAAGTGGATTGAGGAGGTTGCAGTGTTTCCTTGAATCATCTTTATTGGACTCTGCATTTGTTCCTGCACAAGTCAATTTGAGTTTCAAAAGGTACTGAGCACTGTCTACCCAATCCAGTTACAAAATGGGAGACAGCCAGTGCTGCTGGCTGCAGTGTCACTTCTTTCTGGTTGCTCAGCTCAGCATATAAACCTTCTTCTACTTTTATCCACTGAGATCTGAGTGCCTTCCTTTTGAAACGTCTGCCCTAAAACCACACAGCAGCCACAAAGGAGTTAGAAAGGTGCTGAGTCTCAGAAAATAATTTTTGGCCACTGCATCTACACAAATCAGAAATGAATGGAATTATTCAGCAGCCTTGGAAAGTCAGGACAAGGCAACGGAGTGAACCAAAACGGAGCAGCATCCACAGCCCTCCCGTAGCACAACATCCTCCCTTCATTTGATGCAGAGAGAATGCTGCTTCTTCCTGGCATTAATTGCATCTCTAGAGGTTACACCCCTACATTGGAGAATATGGAAAGAAATATAAAACAAAATTGGAGGAGACAATCAGCAAGATTTATTTTAAACTTACAGCCTGAAGATCAAAAGGTCAACTTCAAGTCTCCAGCTCTTCCCACAATAATGATAGGCTGAATGAGGCCACTCTTCTCCAGGGCTAGATTTGGAAATTAGAAACATTCTTTGTTATAATTTGACCTTGCAATGATCTGCCACAATAGGGATTATGGTGTTGTCAGAAGATTATTCTGCACCTGTTTCCATGACACTCGTCCCTCGCTGAGGAAGTGTAAATACCAGTGACATCTACCCTCAGCGACACCTTGTCACTCCTGCTGGGACATATCTGGAAGCAAAGAAGAAGGACAAAGGTAATGAAGAAATGCAAATGGGAGCAGACATTGGAAAGCAGCCTAACTTTCCCCCCATCAACCACTGCTACCAATAAAGCAAAACAGAAGAGATGCACAGGACAGACTGGTACAAGGCAGTAAAGAACAAGCTGGAAAGATGCACAGAGAGAGGCAGGAACACCCAGGCACTTGAAGTAAAGTCGTGTGAAAAACTGTATCTCTCTAAAATATTTGGAAACCCTGGATAAAACATGTCTGATATGAAGGATTGCTGAGATGCAACTGACTGACAGTATCCATGGGGAAGGCAGATGAAAAATGAGGTATTGCAGCTGGATGCTCTGACTCAGGTTAGACATTTTTTAGTGGGAGAGAAATATAATAACTTGGGAAAGAAAATTAAATAAAGTTTGAAAATGTTCCCTACTGAATGAGTGAAGGGCTGGTATCACAAGCACTGACAAAAGGCTTGAAGCAAGCTTGAAACCCCAGTTTCCAAGAGGTGCCAAACTCCCTCTTGCTTCTGTTAACTTCCCACTAATCACCAATGGGATAAAGTGCCTCATAAAGTTACATTTATAAAACAAAACCAAAACCAACCCCCTATATTTGCAAACAGACAAGCTATTTCTGCCTCATGGTCCCATAATATTAAGTTCCCTCATCCTTTGCCTGTTGATGGGAACTGAGAAAATAACTTTGCAGGGCTGCTATAAAAATCTCATTCTGTCTCAATATCACTGATACACGTTGTCCTTGGTTGGGATCACAACTGTAACTCAGAAAAGGAGACTTCCTGTGGAAAGAAAAAAAGTGATTTTATTTACTGAACAACACAGTCTGCCACAAATGAATCCCTAGATTAAAAACCTAAGATAGACACTTTTCTTTTAAACAACCTGGAATGTTTAAATCCCACCTTCCTTAGCAGCAATATGAAACGAAATCAGAGTTTTGCAGCTACTTGACACCAAAATCTCACTGATTTCTGCTAAACCATAAAGATATCATTGCCCCAAATTCCTGCTTCTATAAAGACAGGCTGAGATTTAATTTACAAAAACATATGCCATTTTAAAAGCATTCACCAGTTTTTCATCTTCATTCATTCTGATGCACATATTTAAAGAGTTTTCAGCATTTCAGTTTTCTTTGCCAAGTAGAAATATTTATTATACTTGTTAAAGTTTATATTACCCTGTAGCCAAGCAATTCATCATTACTATACATGGGTGACTTTCTTGATTATTAAAATACTGCTAAAGTGAAAACCATTCAGCTCACATCACACTTCTAATTTATTCTTGCTGTTTGACTTCAAGTGGAAGGTAACTGCAAAATAATACATCTGATTGAGAATTGAGACATGGGATGGATAGTCAGAATGGTGAGGAGTGTCCTATTGGGAAGGGGTATCCTTATATTTTGCACAAATCCTGGCTTTAGCACAGCATCAGAGGCACTAGTGCACCTAAAGCCACTAAATATTAATCCATGTTTTATAAATCTTATCTTGGGATACAGGGAAGCAAAACAAATTCCTCAAAGCTACACTGGTTACTGCACACACTCAAGCCAAGTGTCAACTCCAAAACCTGCAGAGAAAAGGACCCAGAACCTGCTATTAGGAAGCCCAAAATAACTTCACTGTCTGAAACATCTTGTTTCCCCCGTCCCTTTTGGTCAGGGATAGTTTATGTCCAGAAGCATCATGGTCTGAAAAGCCCTGACCCTTCTGCATGGGGAGGCTGGGAATGTGCAGTGACATTCAGTGGTTCTGACAGCATTTGAAGCACAAGAAACAATAAGCAGGGAGCAAGGCAGGGCTGCCACGCTTCTCCTGGCTCCCCCACAGACATTGCAGCCACAGGGGCTGCCCAGAGGTTTCCCACCTGACCTGCCTGTGTTTTTTCCCCAGTCAATCTATAGAAAGCTTTGGAAAAAGCAGAGTCATCATGAACAACCCAATGGGAGGGATATCAAGTTTCAAGTGTATAAAGAAGAAAAGTAGATAAATGTTCTAGATCAATCCTTTTCCAATCCAATAATTTTTGCATAGGGTCAACTATTCCCATCAAATAAGAGTGGCAAGTGTTCACCTCCTTTACATATCATTTTATAAACTCTGTGACTATTGTACCTAGAATTTTGCATACCAGCTTTTCCACTAGCAGTGATTATTTATGGCTGAATCATCAAATCCTGTATGCAGGGATCTGTGATGGCAAAGCCAGCAGAGAACTGAAAAGCTGCCACAGGTTCTGGTTGAAGTTTTGTATTCCTTTTTTTCCCTCCTTTTTCAAACACAATGCCTCCTTCAGTCTTTATGAACCTCTTGTAGAATTAGAACATAACCAAATTCAGATGCTCATGAGCAGACATGAGCCCTAAGCTCATGGTATCTGTACTTTTCATTCACTAGCAGTTATGTTTTCCTCTCCCATTTGTTGCCTTTGCAGAGATCACTCACAGCATTTCAGAGCTCTCACAAAATGAGATTTTCAACCAGACCTTTCTTGTTCAATTTGAATTCACCATTTTTTAGGTAATATTTCCACATCCTTTTTTTTTTTTTTTGGCACTCAGGTCAAGTTGTAGAGTGTTCTCTGCTGGCAACAACCCACTGCACAATCAGAGCACCCGTTTTACTTCTTAATGAGCTGTTTTATTTTCCCATTTCTTCCTCTGCGTTATCTTAAAACGCACAAGATGCTAATTTAGTTTGCTACATGGAAAATCCCCTCCAGGAAAAAAATGCACTCTTCTGAAGCTGTGGTGACCAAACAGCAAATAAAGTTCAGTTCTTTGGGTGCTGTCAAGACAATGGCTGATAGTAACAAAGCCAGCTGCTTTGATTTATATTGCCTTCCTCCAGCAAGACAAGGCAGCTTTCTGCTTGCCCTTTTCACTGCGGCTGCACATTAAGCTGAATGCTTTAGAGATTTTCTACAACAACTCCCAGATCTCTTTCCTAATCAGTATTCGACACATCTTTCCCTTCAGCAGATGCGCTATTTTTTCCCTTTGTTCCCAGATTCATTGTTCTCCATTAACTGCAGTTGCCATTTATTAGTCCAGATGCAGAAATGATCCAACGACCTCTTATGAGTCGGAGCGTTTGCCCCCACCCACACGTCTGCTCCAGCCTGCAAGAGGCCCTTGGATCACCATCTATTTAAACATATGCACTGAAACTATAGGCTGTTTATGTGAGATTTATGGTGCTTCTCAAATGGGTCTATGACAACAAAATGCAGGTTTGAACTGCTAAAAGTGAACCAGCTTCAAAGATGCTTTCTGAAGATCCTCTCTTCTGGGATTTAGGAGTAACAGCAGAGGAGCAGATCCCCAGCTGGGGAAAAATCTTGTTAGAATTAATGTTGCTGTGTTGATTTACACCAGGTAAGAGTGTGATCAATTAAGTCTGTGCTGTGAACTATATAATTTTTAATGAAAATTTAAATGTAATCATAGAAGGCCACAAGACTCATTTTGGAGAGAAAAAGGAGGGGAAAAAAAATAAGTATGGAAACACTAGGAGAAACCATTCTGGAAATACAGACAAATTGGTAGGAAATGGAGTGTGTAATACTTAAATATTCAAACTACTGATAATATAAACAGGTGGCAACCATATCATAAAAAGTACATTAACTTGGAATTCTGTAGACATTTGGAAGACAGGAAAATAGGATTTCACATCACATTAGCTCACTGGTCCATGAAATCCTATATCCTTCTTTCAACATTGGCTAGTAGATAATTCCTCAGTGCAAGACAATCCTGCCCCTCCTACTACCTCTCAGAAATACAAAATGCTGTAGCACAAAAGAAGCAGGAAAATAAAGGGTGAGCCAGTCATGGAAAAAGTTGGAAAAAGCCAAAAAGAAGAGCTGATAACTTTAATAAAGAGCAAAGATTCGTTGTCTTGAAACCAAGCTCAGTTGGGTATTGGGGAGCTAGAAGGACGCAGTGATTTCTGCCCTCAGGTTACTAACTCAGCTCATCTCCCCCACCAACACTGCCTAGAATTTATGATCCCAGTGTCCTTTGTGAATAAAGATGTTTCTGCTTCATAAAATGAATCGTCTTCCTACCACTCACTCTTCCCCTTCTCCTACTGGGTGCAGCAAGGATGGGAACTCCATGCACCTCCCTGTGTGACAGCACCTTCAGCACAGGACTGGGGGTTGTCATTGGGGACAGGCTGGGTCACTAATATCAAACTCAGTGAATATTGTCTTAGCTATCCTATAAATAAGTCTGGGTTGAAGTGAAATGAAATATTGTGGCATTTCCTGACAGCTAATAACCTGCTGTTGCCAGTGGGCAGTGGATAAAACCAATTCTGCAGTCTTGTTTTCACAGCAGAAACTCCCCTGTTTAGAAAAAACCTGCCAGGCTGGACACAGCCACCTGCTGTGGGATGGTTTGCAGGCAGGTGACACAACACCCAGCTCACAAGTCCTTGGGGATCAGTCATGTCCAAGCACAGACTAGCAGCAACTAACTAATTACCAGAGGTGATCCTGGAGATGAGCTGATGAAGCTGGCTTTAAATCAGCCCACCCACTAAAACAGGCCCAGAATCAGAGAGCAGCTGCACAGACAACTCTTGCAAAGTCAGATGTGCTGAATAACCTAAAGCAAATGTTGCCCAGTCAGAGACTCTTCCCATCCCTTATTTCTGAAAACTACCTATTTGCCCTCAGCAGGTTTCCTTTGTGCCAGCTGCCTCAAGGCACCAACAGCCCCTTTGCAAACATCTTTCCAGGCTGAGATGAATTCCTGCAAGAGCAGCAGCTCCTGCCTCCCTGCCCAAAGTGCCCTCCTAGAGGTCCAGCTGTGGGGGGACACAAGCCAAGGAGAGGCAAGGGCAGAGATCTGAGCCCTGCCAGGGATTAACACAAGTCTTCACAAAACCCACTGACTTGTTTCTAGAAGCAGGAGAAAAGAGAAGCAGGAGAAGGGAAAAGGAAGAAGGGGTTGATCCAATGCTTTCAGACGGGAGAGGGGGAAAACCCTCCCAGCAGCCAGAGGACACACCTCCATAACCAACTCAAAATTGTATCTTTCTGTGTAAACTGAAATGACCCCATTTTCCTGCTAGATGTGGGTATGGATCCTATTAAACAGCATGGTCACCTCTTTCCTTTGTTCCCAGATTACTATTTCACTAACAGAAACCAATAAAATGGCAATTGAGAAGGAAATGGTTTCAGAACTGTAACCCACTCTGAGAGCTGCACTCAGGCAGAAGCTAATGATGCAGTAGAATTACCAAACTAGACTTGAGCATACGAGGGTGATTGGAAAAAATATACTGACTGATACTTTTTGTTAATATGCTTTGGATAAGAAGAGTACACAGACCAGCATCATTTAATATACTAAATGATACATCTTGTCATGTTATGGCTTCATCTGATATGATCTATTGCTTTACAACATGCTATTATGCATAGAGAAAGAACCCTTGTTTGTAATAAATTATCACAGCATCTATTTACTTTGCAGTATCTATTTACTTCCATGTTTAATCTGTGCCACTGCCATGTACAAAACCATGGGCCCATTTCCTCATTTTCATGAGCTCTACAAGCAAGGGCCACAAGATCTTCTGGTGCATCCTGGCTTGCAAGTGTTCAGTGAATAAACACTGGAACTGCAGCCTTACAGATGCACATGGGCCCTTCTCTGGTCTCTCTCCAGGAGCTCCAAGTCCTTCTTATGTAAGGGGTTGATGCTGGAAATCACAGCTGAGGAGGCAGAGTTTAAAGGAGACCATTCTGAAAATGATCCCACAGAAATGCAATAATAAGGCAGGCACCAAACTCTTCCTAATTTCTGTAGCAACAACCTGTTCTCCAGTTCAATTGCAGACATCAGCATAGCTCCAGCTCAAGACTAAAATCTCTTGCACTAGTCAGACTGGAATTCCTAACCAGCTTTCCCCCTCCCATTGTAAATGACATCTTTTGATATGTGTTATCACACTTTTCCATACAAATTCCACTGAAACAGTAGAACAGCACAACAAAACACTGAATTATTCCTGCTAGATTCAGTGACTAAAATTAGGGCTTTTTTCCCTCCTTGATCATGATTGTAATATTTCAGATTCCTTCTGCAAAGAGCAGAATTTAATGGTTGTTATGGATTTTTTTTCACCCCCTTAGAGAATTTCTGCAAAATTCAATTATTTTTGGAGACTGCTGGAGTTTGTATCTCACGGTGATGATGAATTACCTATTGTACTGGCTGACTTAAAAACAATCCACAAAAATCAATTTTTTGACAAAAGCAAAGACACAGAGAACCCAGGATTGGCACAAAGTGCCTTTGCCCTGACTGTAAAAATGAACTCATTTCAACCACTCTGCCTTTTTAAACCACTTTCTGTAGCAGCATCTGATTACATTTCAGCTGCTTAGGTTTCCTGTAGAGACTGACTTTGCCAACAAGACAATTTGCCATCAAGTAAGTCTAATTAACTTAATGAACTCTGTCTTTTAAACAGTTGGAGATTTTAGAGCTAAGAGTAATGATTATCACAATACCAGAGTTTTGATTTAAACATCCATATTCAAGGGCCAGACACGGGCAGTTTGCTTGTTAACATTTCCATGCTCAGATGTGACAGTGGTATTTAGGATTGCTGACTGTGTAAGGAATAATATTATGCATCAAATAACAGCATTAGAAATCACAATGAATAACACTGAAATGAAATTTAAGTAATGCCTCTTATAACCAAGTATTTTACAGCTCAAATCTGCTAATAAAAAAAAAACCACTGCATGAGACCAGAGCAAACATCCTTCTGTGAAGCCCTGAGATTGAGTTTGAAGCCAACATTTCATTCTGTCCATGAATCCACAAACGGATTATATCACATACTTGGGATTGAACAGCACATAAATTGTCAAGAAAAAATATAGGTAGCCTGAAGCTACCAGTAAAAATTGTTGTACTGCCAAATGCTCAGGCTTTGTGAAGCAGCTGATCTTCTCCCTCTAAAGGTATTTTCATATTAATCTCATGATGAACAAATCAAAATGTATTGCACTGGTAAAACCTGACTTTGTGTAGTGCTGGGATTTTACCAGCAAACACTCAACCTGTTCTTATTCCCAAATGACCATTCTGGGGCTTTTTGCCATAAACTTCTTAGCAACCTGGGACAAAACTGGGACATTTCATGGGGGTGACACTGAGCAGTGTCCCTGGAGATGATGCTGGGAGACAGATGTGCAGCGTGCTCTTCTTCTGAGGAAGGCTGATCATATCACCCACAAGAGACCCAGATCTTTGTCTCCATGACAAGGAACACTGGCTCAGAACATGATTTCCTACACAATGTTACCAGTGCTAAGGAACGGCATCAATCTTGCTGAGAAAGTGGCCCCTGTGCCTTTTCCCCCATCGGAGGGCAGACCCAACCCTGTCAGCTGGACGTGTAATTAATCCTGCCTTAGGAAAGGAGAGTGCAAGGCCACCCCAGCAGCATCACCCACGTACCTCCACATGGCTCTGAGGAAGGTACAATTCTCATTGCCTGCCTGGGTGTCAACTTTCCACTGAGAAAAACAAAACACTGAGGAAGAGTGACCAACACGTCTCTGAGAAGTAAGGCTGGCCAGGTGTGTGGGGAATGGCTGTGCCAGCCTTCAAGAGTGACCTCAGCTCAGGCCCTTGGAAAAGGCTGTTTTCAAAAGGCAATCAACACTTCCCATGAACAATCAGTTTCCTGACAAGGGTTTCACGCCGAGTACCTCTCAAGATAGAGCTGTCTTGCAGGGCTTAGGTGAAGAGACTTGTCAAGAAGTGTCTGGTTTGTCTTTTTAACCTGAGGATGTCAGCAGTTACCACTTTTCTATTTTGTTTTTAAAGTAGTAGTAGTATTGTTATCGTTGTCATGATAACAATATCATTATATTCGCCAAGATATTTTCAGTCTAGAAAAATGTTCCTGTTTTGAATGTCACTCCATGGATCTAATGCCAAAAGACACATGCAAAGCTGCTGTCACTGAAATGCAAGAATGTTAAAACCTGAAGTTTGAACTCACTTGAGTAACATCACTGAATAAAAGCAGTGGGATCAAGCTCCTAAATTCCACATCCCTGAAAGGCATTTTGTTATAATGCTCTTGAATATCTCCAGTGAGGATTGTCCATGACCTGTCATGTTATGAGGGCTTTGCAATCACTCTTGCAAACACTGTGGCTGTGCAGATGAGCCCTGCAGAGCACGGGGTTTCAGTTTTCTTCCTCCCTGCAGAGATGAACCAAGAGCCACCCCTGAGAGCCACTGGGCAGCAACCACGTTGCTCTCCATATATTTACAGACAAAACTTTTCCCAGGAGTTTTCACACTGGTGAGCTACAAAAGGGAAGCACTGAGCAATTCCTAAACTCACCAAAGGTAGAAAGAGAAGTTTTCTCGCTGTCTGCAACTGCTGCAGGACTGGGACCACACCTTAAATTGTAGATTCAATCATATGCACAAATGTATGAAATTGTGGGGATTTTATTAACTCATCATTTCTAGGTAAGGGCTGTCTAAGTTAAAACCATCCTAGACCACCTTCCTAGCAGAAACATCCCAGCAATCAGCTTCATCTTAGGTAGCTTTAGCTGCCCAAATTACATGAGTTCTACCAAAAAGTAACTGCATCCACATGAAAGCTTTTGCCAGTACAACCAAGCAGATTTGCATGTGCCCACATGTATGTCTGACACACCCAACCTCACACTCCTCAGGACATCTTCCACAAGCAGATTAAAGCTTATGTAAACTCCTGCAAGGCTATAACTGCAATACATGTGTTCCCCACCTCTGGAAAAGTTTGGACTGTCCTTAAAGCAGAATTTCTACTCTTAAAAATGTACAGCTTAACCATAAGGGAAGTCAGGATCAATCCCTGTTTAATCAGCAGTGGCAGCAGAGCCCATCTCCATAGCACAACAGAAGGGAAAGGCACTATTAGGGGTACAACAAGCAAAGAAAAAGCAATAGGATTAACAAGTCAGTTGTCAGACACCAGAGGAAGAGAAAGAAGGTAGAAACTGAAAATATTCTCAACGAAAAGCCACCCATGATTAAAAGCACCAGGGCACAGGAGCAAGTGTGTTACAGCAGCAGAGATAGAGTATAGAGCTGATGGTACCAAGGGGACATCATAAGATCACCCTGGTGTCATTCAAACTTGTGGTCACAGCTCAGCTCCAAAACACCCAACATCTGGAGGCTTAGTCTGGATTTGGGCACCATCACTTGGCCTGCAATCTCCTTCCAAAAAAAAGAAAACAATCAACTGAATGATCATTTGGGAGCCAAAATAAAATATTGTCCCTCCTGTTTTTTTGGGCCCCTCAGGTCAAGAAGGACAGGGAACTGCTCGAAAGAGTCCAGCGCAGAGCTACGAAGATGATGAAGGGAGTGGAACATCTCCGTTGTGAGGAAAGGCTGAGGGAGCTGGGTCTCTTTAGCTTGGAGAAAAGGAGACTGAGGGGTGACCTCATCAATGTTTACAAATATGTAAGGGGTGAGTGTCAGGGAGATGGAGTTAGGCTTTTCTCAGTGATGACCAGTGATAGGACAAGGGGTAATGGGTGCAAATTGGAGCATAGGAGGTTCAAGGTGAATATCCGAAAAAATTTTTTTACTGTGAGAGTGACAGAGCACTGGAACAGACTGCCCAGGGAGGTTGTGGAGTCTCCCTCACTGGAGACATTCAAAACCCACCTGGATGAGTTCCTGTGTGATGTACTCTAGGTGACCCTGCTCTGGCAGGGGGGTTGGACTACCACCTGGACAAGTTCCTGTGTGATGTACTCTAGGTGACCCTGCTCTGGCAGGGGGGTTGGACTAGATGGTCTTTCGAGGTCCCTTCCAACCCCTAGGATTCTATGATTCTATGATACAGCACAGAGGCACATGTGCCTGACACAGACACATGATTTGGGGGGAATGAGGACAAATCTGCCACTACACAGTGCAACCAGCTGTCAGTATTTTCTGACAAGCAGCTGGAGGGCAGATACTGGTTACACTGGCTGGGGAAGTGCCCCTGCTATCGCTCACCTGTGCTGATAAGCCACCCTGCCAGAAGCACTGTACAGCTACTCCTGGATGTTTTCATACTGCATCTTTCAACTGCTTTCATTTCCATGACATTCTAGCTGCAAATGCCATGGCTCAGGCACTTTCTGTAAGGCTTTCTAAAAATCAGGACAGCTTTGATGATCCCCGTGCTTCTGGTCTCGAGCTGTTATGAAGAGCATGTGTTTTTGCACCTTTTCCCAAAGCCAAATTACTGAGCAAATGATTGGTACAGCTATAATTTATGTGGGCAAGCAAATGCATTGCAAGGGAGCTCCATTATGAGACAGGCTCAGCACCTCCATGTGCTGAAATAGAAAAGATCAAGAGTTATTATGCTCAAGAGGAGGACAACGTTGTCACCATTCAGCATCATTCCCCTACATTGCCAGGGGCAGACACATTTCCATACAGCTGGTAACATTAATTAAGGTTTCATTTCAGGGAATTCCTTAAGGGATCCATACTATCCCTTAAGTTAAGCACTGCAGAAGCAGAAACATGCAAACAGAGCAGTTTTTAAATCACTGAAGCAAAACACCATCTCACCTACACCAAAATAATAGATGTAGGGATGAAAGGGAAGAAACAAAGCCACAGAGAGCAGAAATATGAAAAAACTTGTTCTTTTAGCACCATGCTTAGAATGTACATCATCCTTAGAGTGCACAGAAATGCTCCAGTGCCTACCTACCTGCTTCAGTTGAATCTTTCCTTTTAAATTAAGTGAACCAGAGCAGAATTCTAAAAAAGACAGTAAAGCAAACAGTGAGTTCAGGGATTGCCCAGCAAACAGGATCCACCACAGGTGGTGGCTTGGGACAACCCATGTTTCAGTCTGCAGCCCTTCACATTTCCTCCTTTCTGTTTCTCATAGTTTTTGATGCTTCCTCACTTTTCAGTTTCTCATTATCATCAAACTCATTTCTGGCAAAAATTGCTGTCCAAGTCTGTAAGGGAGGCACTGCTCTCCTGACCTGCTGTTTTCTACTTTCATACCAGGGAGGAGAGGGAAAGGATACATGCAGAAGCAGGAATCATAGAGTCACAGACTTGTTTGGGTTGGAAGGAACCTTAAAGATCACCCAGTTCCAACCCCCCTGCATGGGCAGGGACACCTCCCACCAGCCCAAGCTGCTCCAAGCCCCATCCAACCTGCCCTTCAACATTTCCAGTGTTGGGGCAGCCACAGCTTCCCTGGGCAATCTGTTCCAGGGTCTCACCACCATCACAGCAAAGAATTTTCTCCTCATGTCTAACCTAAATCTCCCCTCTTCAAGTTTTAATCCATTACCCCTCCCACTACATGCCCTTAAGGACTGGTGAAATGTAATGCCTCCCTCAGAGGTATTCCTCTAATTTTCCAAAGCCTTCACCAAGTGTTAGTAAAACTAGACTTAGGGACAGGCCACTGGCTGGTGACAGGGCTGGTGGGGCACAGAGATCTGCACAACCTCAGGGCCACCTTGTGGGCTCCAGACCAGAGGAACGTGTTCTGAACTTACAGACAGCACCAGAGTCCACTGGGCTTTGCTCTGCTGTGTCCCAATCACTTCCCATTGTTGGGAGTTCGAATTTTCCACTGCCTTTGTACACACAAACAAACCAGCTCCCACCTTCAGGAAGCTCCTGCAGAGACTGGTGAGCAGGGAGCTGCAGCTGGCATTCCCCACACACTGTTCCTCTCTGTGATGAACTGAAAACGCAAATCCTCGTCACAATCGGAGTTAATTGCAGCTAATTCCAGTGCTAGCAGAGGAAGTGTTTGCACATTTGCTTATCACAGCTCCACTGGCAGACACTTACTCTGGCTTCCCATTCATTTTAGACCCAGTTCAAAGCTGCCTGCCTTGAAATTCTCCATGCATCATTTCTAGTCATCTTCACAGATCCTGTGCCAATGTTCAGTTTCATTGGAGTCACCAGGAACATTTCCATTGATTTTAATTGAACAGGCTCTTTAGTCTCCCCCCCACCCCCCTTCTGACAATGAAACATTCCAACACAAAACTCAAGACCATGTGACTGTAGGTCTCTTCTTTTATGGCAGAGCAGAAAATCAGTGTGTGTCCACCCCAGGTTGTACTAAGATTTAAAAACAGGAACCTCTTGAAATGCACACCAGTTGAGTACTGGGTCTGGGTGTGACACTGTTCCAGATTATCCATGGAGATTAGCTTGAACAGGAAAATAAAAAATATTTTGTATTGTATGTTATACTATCACTTGTCTTAATTAGTTTGTCTGATGTTTCCTTTTCTCCCAGGAAAAAATATCATAATTTCCACATGGTTAATACAATGTCAGACAAGACCATGTTTTGAAATAAGATTTCAAGCAGGGCAAATGTATTGCTATGTACTGCTTTGCTGTTTTCCAAAGTCCCAGAATATCTGAGCCTCCAGATTTGTTGGCTCTGTAAATGAGAACTACAGACAGATGAAAAGAGAACATTTGAAATAGTCCTCACCCTATTTGAACTAACTGCAAAGAAAGGAACAGGACGGGGAGGCAGCTGGAGAAGACCTGGCGGGGGGCAGTGGTGCAGAAGCCTTGCTACCCCCCTAAAGATGTTATGCCCCAACACCAGGCATCTCCCAGGGCTGACACTCTTCTCCTGTGATTGCTCACTCCTGGGAAGGAAGATTCCTTATCCTTGTCAAATTCTATGTGTTTTGCATCCAGTGTGAACAAAGGTCTGGCTCCCCTCAAGTGCAGTGAGGGAGCCCATTCAGGGGGCATTGGGCCTGCAGGAGCACACAGCAGCAGGAAGATGACTTCCACGGTGATGAAAAGAAATCCACAACAAAAGAAGCCCAGAAAGTACAAGCCCACCTCAGGTTCACTGGTTTCTGTGCTGTTCTTTCATGTTATTCATTTACTCACAATGAAGTACTGGAGAATTCAAACACATTTTCTCCAGGCCTCTCTTGCTATACAAAATAACCAACCCTAAACCAACCTCCCCCCAAAAAACCAAACCAAAACACCACACAAAAAGCCCTATAAAAACAAAACCCCAAAAAACCCCAAAGAACCTTAAGCCAAGCTGTTTCTATTGGACTCAAGTATCCTAACACAGAGACTGCCTACACCAACAGCTAAGTGTGGTTCATTAAATACCTGGATTGCTGAGAAAATTAACTCCTAACAGCATCAAGTTCCCACGTTTTTGTCTCTCACAGAGCAAAAAGCAATCCCTCCCCCTCCACGTTTGGCCAGGTCAAAGAGTCACTACTTGATAACTGGTATTGCCCTCCACCCCACTGAATTCCAATGGTAAAATATTGACAATGGGTGATGATACCCCAGTCTGAAAGAAACATGTTTGTCTTTCTGGTTTCAGCAAGAACCTGAGGTTCTCCAAGTCCCAGCGAGCAGCCCTGGTGAGATCCTCCTGCCTTTTGTTTCTTGCTCATACCTACAAAATGTCCTCACAAGTGCCATAATGGGAACTTGGAGGAATGAGAGTCTGGGGAATTTTAAAATGCCAGAAACATGTGAATATTGCAGATTAGTATTCCACACAGAGTTGTAATTTTCAGTGTTTGCACTCAGTTTAGTATTCGTTATAAATTAAAGGCACAATAGGTGAGCTGGCAGTGAGCAGGTGGTTTAAAGGGTTTAAAACATCCTTATTCATACTTTAAATTTTTTATAACAGAAGTTATGTAGAACCTAATTTTTGTGCTCTTTGGAAGGTAACAGGATTTGTCCTGAAAACCAAACCCAGCAGGAAACCAGCAGGTAATTTGGATTAATAGGTTTGCATATATTAAGTAGGAATAATATGAGCTAATAATATCCCTTCACATATTTAAACGTACCTTGAGATACTGACACCTAGCTGTGTAGAGAAGATTACAATGGAACAAAAGTGTAATCACTGGGGAGCAGGCACAGAAGAAATGTGCCCCTTGGAGATTCCTGAAGTAGATCTGGAGAGTTTTAAATACACTCAAACAACTGCAGCTGGAGGCAGAGGAAGGATGCAGGCACTTGCTCTGCAGTGGCAGCCACCACGGGCAGCCTCTGGAAGTGAAAGTGCATCAAGGTAATCAAGCATTTGGCAAAATACATTTTAAAATCCTGTGGCTGATCAAGGGGTGGGCTTAGAGTCAGCCATCATCAGCCACAAAACACAGACAGAACTGATGCTGCTCCCTGAGAAAGATGTCCCTTTCATTTGTCATTCTGGGTCCGGTTGCACCTGCAGAGGATGACAGAAGTTCAGAGAAATTGGTTTGGATCTGATATATTTTGCAGGTCTTTAGCTTCTAGAAGTGAGAGATGCATGTTCCCCTGCCCCCTGTGTCTGATGAGGACCCAGCACCCATTAGAGGAGAGCATGTTCCCATCAGCACTGGGACACAAACCCAGTGGGTGATGCTGGAGCTGGGTCTCGAATTCCCTTGTCCCTGAGCTGGGAATTCTCTCTCTCTGACTTTCTTTTTCTGGCCTCAGGACTTGCATCTTCACTGTAACAACCATGAGCATTGAGTGGTTCTTGCTCCAAACAAGTTGTGACCAGACCACAGCTGCAGGGAAAAAAAAAAAGAGATGACAAGATGCTCCTCTGCATCCACAAGCTCTGAGGACATGTGGGTCTGTGCTCCTCAGAGCACGGTCAGGGTGTCTCACCACCATGTCCCTGTACAAAATACACTGCTCTGGCCACCTTGAGAGAAACCACCCTAACTGCAGCTGGTTGAGCTGCCTAGACCAGTTGCCCCTCCGAGCCCCCCTGCCTGCAGGGGAAGCGGCTCAGGTGGGGGACACAGGGAGCAGCTCCTGCTGGGGCAGCATTGCCCAGCGAGAGGCTTGGGAACTGGAATTTGAACGTCAAATATACCATGAAAGACAGTTTTTTCTTCCTCTGTCCTGGCTCCTTAAAAATGCCTGTCCCCTTCAGGTTGCTTGAAGAACTGCCCCTCGGTGCCCAGGAGCACATTCCTGATAGAGCAGCACCCGTGAATAGACCTCCCCTCGACAAGCAGGGGGAAAACACACCAAACCAACCCAAACAAACAAGAGCTTATCCTATTAGCTACTTGTCAGTTATCCCTGCTGGGCAATTGCAGCAGTGGGCAGAGGGGAATGCTGCTTGGCAGGTGTCATTACTGGCTTCTCTTCCCAGGGTTGTAACCTCCCACTTGTAAGGCCTGTCTGCAGGTACAAAAAAACCCCCAACACAACAAAAAGCAATTGCTGAATAAATTGTGATAAGCTTCTGGCTTGCATAAATAAGGAAGATTTCAACCGAAACTGGATGATTTTAATTGCAAAAGCATTTTACCTCCAGTGCTTCTCCCCTCCTGGTGGGTGATGTGGACACATATCCTGACAAACCGTGAGGTCTCATGGTAAAACTTACAGGTACCAGTACAGATTATTGTCAGGAAAAACACTGATGTGGAAAAATATTGCATGCTGAGTTGACAAGAATCTACTTGTGCCGATTACAAACAAAACCAATAACAAAACAACAATAAAAACCAAAAAACACCCCAAAAAACCCCCCAAAATAGAAATAAATACAGTGTAGTTTAAAATTGACAATCCATTACTAGAAATCCATCTTCTGCTTAGGATGATAAACCCAGATTGAATTATAGATTTCACAGCCACAGCTCCCACATTCTGCATTTAAATCCACACCTTCTGCTTTCCTGAAGGTTTTTCAATCCATTCATTTAAAATAAACGGTCACGCTCAAAAACTGCCTCAGTTTATGAACATTTTCATTGCAGGAAATGTGGCAACACAATCCCCAGAACTGTTCACAGACCTTGTTGGAAGGAGCTTGCTCATCAAAACCTAATTTCCCACCTTTATTTCTTTATTTATGTTGAGTTGATGTGTAAACAAGAGCCCTGGTGCGGCTCCTGCCTGTTCAGAAATGCAGATGTGCCCAGACGTGGCTACATCTTGGGCAGGATTCTGATTTCAGACCGTTGCCATTTGTACATGAATATTTAGTCACACATGAAGTCCACCTAATCCACCGACTGCAACGACAGAGAATAAAGCAAGTTTGTTATCCACATTCTTCCACTAAATTGAACTTTTCTGCTTGGTGTGAACTCATTTAAAATTGAGATTTCCCTTCACTGTGCTTCACTCAAAGCTCTGCCCCGCAGCTGTAAATATGGGCCAGCTCCTTCAAGCTGATTTTACCCCGGAAAGGAACACCAGTGAGTGCCCCAACCCTTCCTGCTGCTGCTTTCTGCTCCCTCCCCTCTGATAATTCACTTACAAGTAAAAGCAGTTAAGCGAGTGAAAAGCTTTCAGGGCTGAGCAGTCCGGGCCAAACCTCGTGTCACTCTTCCTAAATAGCCAGCCCCGACTTGTAACCAGATGTGTGGGGGGGAGAGAGAAAGACTTCCTAACTCTCCCCCATCAATCTGAAAAAAATAAAAGTTCAACATTCAAACCCCACCAAATGTTAATCAGTTCGCAGCCTTTTGTTATTCTTATGAATGACTGTAGTCAGGCTATTTAAAGCAACTGATGCATTCAGTTGTTAATTGTAAGTGCCCATTGAGGGCACCTCAAATGAACCACAGTCTCCCTCAGTTCTCATCCCCCTTCCCAGCACAGGGCTGGAAAGGCTTAAAGAGAGAACAAGAAGTTCATCTGCGAGGAAGTTCATCTACTGAGCCAGCAGGGTCCTTAGGGAATGGTTCTGGGAGGAAGGCAAAGGCAGACTTGCAGGAAAGTGGAAACAAGTATTTTAGTAGGTTTTCACTTATCCCCCAGAGCTGGTGTAGTTCTACACTAGTTCTCAGACCTCCTGAAGAGAAAACTGTGCAGGCTCTGTCCTATCTCCATGCATTCCCTGTCCAGGCCAGTGAAGACAGGTCCTGTGTCAGCAAATGTGAGCACACTATTACTGCCATGGTCAGCACAGTTTTCACAAGGTCAGAAGAAATATATTCTCTCAGACTTTTGCCTAAATCTTCAGCTTGCCTGCTCAAACGGGGGCAGAGGTTACATGCCAGCATTCCCTAAGTGTTATTTGACATGAGAAAACCTCTGTCCCAGCACACACCATCAATATTTAGGTGCCGTTCTTGCAAAGATTCACTAATTATTTCAACTTAACATCCAGCCTCAATCACTTCAATAGGTTTATTTGCAGAGTCTAAAAACGAGTATGGTCACAGACATTTGCTGAGCAGGGCAAGAAGTGTTTCAGTCCATGTGCTCTGCCTGAATGTAAGAACACACCTGTACCATCCCCTTGAAAGCCCATGTGGCCATCTGCAGGCTGTGATAAAGCACTGAAAAGAGAACCACCCTCAGGAAAAAGTCATGCAGCACCAGAACTGGCAGGCAACTGCTTCCTTTAACCTGAGCAACACCACACTAAAATTGAAGTATTGGTGCCCCCAGATATGGCAACCTCCTGCACCTCTTGTCTGCAAAGGCTTCATGCTTGTAATCGAGGTGTAAGCAAAAAATAGGAATGAAAAATTGTCATGATCTCACCACAGTTGCAGGAAAAGTGCTTTTAACTTCACTGGGGATAAAAAAGCCTAGATAAAACTCTGCTCTATCTGCATGTTTCGTAGACTTGCCAACCTGTTTGAGAATCCAATTGAAGTGAAACTTATTTTGCCCAAAAGTTGAACTTATTGTAAAGTGCCCAGACACTGACTCATGTGAAAAGCCCACAAACGACCAGACAAAGAATGCTACATTTATGCTCTTAAAGTGGATTTTTAATAGGCAGTCAAAAAAAAGGAAAGAGCAATAACCAGTTTTTCCTCCTGATCACTCACATGTGAGTGAAAGGTCTGATCCTGCTGCATATAGATGTAGTTGGTTTAAACACTTAGTAACCAGATCCTGTTTCTAAGGTGTTTTTCCTCCACTGGCAGCTCTGTCCTACACCTTTGCAGCTTGAGAGACAGGAGCACTACCTCTAACATGAGTGTTTAAGCTTCTCATCTAAGTGTCACAAATTACAAGACCTAAACCCTGGCTTTTCACACAACCTGATTTAGCAGCCACTGTACTTCATAACATCTGAATTCTGTTACCAAAGAAACCCTGCCAATGACACGATATCACACAGCATGAAATCACTCCAACATCTAATCTTCTCAGGGACTTACATGCCAAGAAGAATCAGGAAATCTACACAGTCGTTGTTTCTCAGAATGTTCCCAGTTTCTGAGCTGAGACCAGACACAAGCCTGTGTTCTGAGCCCTGGGTGCATTTCAGCACTGCTCAGCATAAGGAGCAATTTTCTGTTTGAAAAGAAACCTTGTTAGGATTATAAATTCACACCAGAACCCATCCCTACACTCTCCTTGCCTCCCCAAAGACACAGAGATCTGAGAGTGAACTTGAAAGGAGGTGGGTTAAAGCAGATACAGACATTTCCTAGCACATCATTTTTAGAGAAATGGAATAACAATAAAGCCCTGAGGTATTATCAGCTTTCTACCTGAAAGGACAGGAAAGTGGTTCAATCTACATTTTCTTCATAGCATTTTCTTACCATTTCCAGTGACAAAAGACCATCACATACTCATCTGCTGCTGAGGCTTCATTACCAGGGACACACGTGTGACACTGGCACTGCCCTTTGTTCCCAGTTCCACCAGTACCCCGCTGAGTGTACCGTTACCAGTTTTCTATCAAAAAATGGAGAGAGAAGGAAAAATTAGTCATGGAAAAGTGAACAGTAGAGGAAGTTTTCACTCTCCTTCAACAACAGCAATATACAGAGCCAGGATGCTAAACATGGTACCTGTATTTCAGACTAAGCAGAGCAGCTGCTGTGGAGAAAAAAGGGACCCTCGTGCCAGGGTGATGTGATCAGCTACCTGATGTGTGGCTTTTGGTCCAACTGAATCCTTCTTACTTGGATGATCTAGGAACCCCAGAACCTCAGTCCCAACTGCTGGAGCCAGAGTCACCCCCCACACACTGATTTTAGGAGAGCTCAAGCATCCTCCAGAGGAAAGGAAATGTGGCTGAAGGTCAGGAGCACAGTCAAGGACCCCTTCTGTACCAGCTGCCTCTGGACCTGGGTACCTGTGACTTCAAATCTCAGCACAGAGCTGCCATGGTACCTTTTTACAGAAACATAAACAAAGAAATACCAAGTATTTAATGAACAACAACAGAGGACAAGAGAAATTACACTGGCAGATTGTGATTTTAATCTTCATTACAGATTCAAACACAAGCATCTAAAGGAAGATTCGAGTAGGATGATGAAATTCTTTTTGTTTAATGGGTAACAATCAAGTAACACATAATCCCTCATAGCAATGATGCTGCAATTACTCTGCCCCTTTTATGTGCATAATACATCTGAATGGGGTTTACAGCAATTTAGGCCACAAGATAAAGCATCTGGCAGGGACTAATTTAGACAAATGCCACTCAGCAGCAACATCTACCAACCCCAGAACTGAAATATTTGGTGTTACAGGCACCCAATCTTACCACTGTTCACAAGTTCTGCAAATACTCTTCAGAAAAATAAGAATTTCTAGAGAACAAAAACATCTCCCCGATGCTGTCAGGCTTCTTGATGGCATTATTTGTCTTTTCATTGTTATCTTCTGAACAACAGATTTCTTTTTCACTCACTAATGAGATTATCTCATATTAATAGAGATATTGCCCACGTCTCTCCTAGATGTCCTTGCAGGGTATCAATGCCACACAACTCAGGGGAAAATGGGCACCACCTACACTGAATTATTAGAATTTTTAACTAAAAGGGATTTCGAAGATAAATTTCACTTACAATGTGCACTAAACCAGCCATTGAAATGGGACATACAAAGAGTCTATAGATTTGAATCATTTCAGAGAGGAAGTGTTGAGGAAAAACATGATGTCAGTGTTTGTGTGCAGGCAAGACAAGCCAGGAAATGAGGAATGTATGGAAAAATGGAATTTTTTAACCACCTCACCATTCTCTGAGTCTTCTCTGTAATCCCTGAAATTTCTAAATTGCATAAGTTTTGTGAATCCCACCCTGTTCATAAATCCTGTTTTGGTCACTCACTCTAACAGGATCTGTTTTTCCACTGACTATTAAACAGTAGTTTTCAGGTAAATTTGTGTCTGCTTTGCAGCTATTAACCAATTCTGTCATTACTCACACTGATCTACAAAGATCTGACAGGAAAAAAAATGAAAAAGCAAAACCTTGTTTAAAGATTTACATTTCCCAAGCAGATTCAGATGCTGACCTTGTCTCTTGACTGAGAACCATTTTAGGGTGAAGAAGCTGATCCAAAAGCTTAAATGCTACATGAAAGGACAAGCTGCCTTTTTCCTGCTCATGGTTCAGGGATACACACTGAGAAATGTGGTACCCATGGCATAATTTTTAGATTAGACATTAGGAGGAAATTCTTCACTATAGTGAGACACTGGAACAGGTTGCCCAGTGAAATTCTGGCTGCCCCATCCCTGGAGGTGTTCAAAACCAGGTTGGATGAGGCTAGGAGCAACCTGGTCTCATATGAGGTGTCCCTGCTCATGCAGGGGTTTGGAATTAGATGATCTTTAGGATCCCTTCCAACCCAAACCATTCCATGATTCTCTGAATTTTATCTCATAGCTGCTCTACTGGAACGGTGTCTGTAATTAGCACATATACCAGGACATCTCCTTACCCTCAATCTTGCCTTCAAAGGATTTTGAAAGGTGACGGCTGAACAAAATCACCATTCTTCCTTGTATTGTGGCCAGGAGAGCTGAGGAATGCAGTGGGCATGATGAGGTTGCCATCCCAGGTGCAGGGAGTAGGCACTCCCATCTCATTCCCTTTGACACTCCCAGGCACAAAGGACAACGCTGCACAAACACAACTTGTCGGGGCCGGAGTCACTCGCTCTGCAGCCTCTGCCAGGGGGTCCTGCTGGCAGGATCTTCATGGTTAATTTTGGTTTGAGGGCTGTTGTTGTTTTTTCTTAATTTAATTAATTATTAATAATGACTGCGTGACCAAGTCATGACTCTCTTCATCTGCTCAATAGATTGACTTTCTATTGGGCTACATCTGCATCAGCACCTGAACTGTTCCAGTCCAAGGAATACTGACATGTTTGTTCTGTGCCAGCTGACAGGACATGGCTGTATTAAGGGATTCCCAAGGATAAGGGGAAGGGAGGGACTGTGATATCTCTCTTGGCAGAGATTTCTAGTAGATAATGCTTTTCAGGATAGCAAAATGACAATGCAAAAAGAACTGGGACATTTTAGTCAGTGTAAGAAGACAAAATCACAGTGTCCTTGGGAAGTAAGTGCTGGCTGGAGAGCAAGGTACTTGTTATTAATATCCATCAGAATCTATATTCCAGAGGAGATAACCAAAGACTATAATTAGCTCTGAAGCTAAAGGATGAGCAGCATAATAACTATTAGACTAAAAAGGAATGTAATGAATAAAAGCCCAATTCACGAAGGAATACAATGTTAATATTGAATTTTGGACATGTTAAAATGGTAAGTTGGAAAAGAGGAGCATTTAATAACATTTTGTGTCTGTGCAATTTCTTCTGGATAGATAAAAAAGGAAACAATTATAATTTAAAAGAACAAGGAGTGTTTTATAGTGTTTTGTGATACAGTCTATCAAATCAATCACAGCCCTCAGTGCTGTCCCCAGTGTACTCGTACACAAGCTCTGAGCTGCACAAATACTGACACATACATAAATATATGTATATAAAATTAGGTCTGTCATTTTCCTAGAGTCATAAAAAAAGAGTAGAGAGAACAATGTTGGAACAGACAGAAAACAAACTTCACAGGAGATCTCTCTGGCTGCTCTCCAGGTCTGACCTTGAAGAACTGCTTACATGGGATTGTCAGCAAGTGCCTCCTCCCTTTCACTGACCAATTATTTACCCATTTCTATTCAGAGCTGAGGCTTCAGAAGATGGGGAAAGCTGATGCTGTGGTTTTCCCTGCCCTCTTTAACAGTTAGCTGTTGTTCTATGTCAGGGTAAAGCTGGTTAAACACAAAACTAAAAAGCTAAAAAAGACTGTGTTCTCTGTATTCATATTTACTGAGTGAGCCCAGGTTTGTCAGGAGGAGGCAAGATCAAAGTTGATGTCCCACAGCCAAAGCTACCATCCCACAGGTATTGAGATTATGTTGCAACATTTCAAGTTCAAATAGAGATTTGTGTTATTTTTTACAAGATGGGTAGTATAATCAGTTCATCCACTCTTTAACATGACAAAATTCACTTCTAAATTAAATTCCTTACAGATACATTTGCAACTAGTGTGAGAGGGAAGAGTTTTAGATAAAAAGAAGATAATTGATAAAAAACAAACACGAGCTACCAAAATTAGCCACTTTCTTCTCCTATGGTTCTACCTCTTCTTTGATTTCTGCTATTTTTTTCTACCAAATATTCTATCTCATCACACACAAATATCTCCAAAGGGTAAAATCTCAATCAGAGTTCACCTGGAATATTTTGATGGCTTTTTTCTCCTCCTCCACTGGTAAACATTGGCTCCTTGCAATCAGAATGCCTCAGGCAAATGTAGCACTTGTACTGGCAGGATTTCAGCCACCCCTCCAGAAGGCTCCTTGGAGAAACATCTGCAGCAACACTGGAGGGTTTGTACCATCCAAGGAGCTGAAGATGGTGATGCATGATGGTGACATGTCAGGTGGAGCATGGAAAAAGTGGTGCCACTGGTGTTCAGAAAGCCTGAACTCCTACAGGAACAGGTACAAAAAACTGCCACAGTGATGAACAAGGGACAGGAATCCTTTAGTAAAACAAAATTCCCCAAGTTTTGCCAATTCAGCCTTAGTGAGGAAAAACTGAGAGTAGAAGCTCCTGCCTATAAACACACTGTGAACAGCAAGGAGGAGGAAAAGGATTTGTAAGCTAAAGGAAGAGGAATAAAAAAATAACATAAATTAACCAGGAATAAATTTAATCTGAAATTAGATGAAGGTCTCTACCTGTTATTGGAGAAAAGTTTCAGAGCAGAGTCCCAAGAGAAGCAAAATTCTAATTAGTTTTAAAATGGCACTTGATGACTTTATGGAAGGTATGACACAGCTTGGATATCTCCTGCAGCAGAGAACTGAACTCATGACTCAGCAGATCCCTTTCACTCCTAGGAGTTTCCTCACATTATGCAGCTGTCCAATCAAAATCTGACCCTTTTGCAATGCTTTTCATGCTTTCAGAACATTTTAATGCCAATTCTGTGCTTTCAGGAGTTTAATATGTATTTTTAATGTTTTTTTATGTTTTTATGTTAAATTGCTTGAAAGAACCAAGCCAAATAAAATCTAACAATTTGCTGCAGCCATTGACTCTACACATACAGTTATGGCCCCTTCATCTGAACGTTATTTAATGAGTGTCCCTGAAGGGATTAGCATGTCAATGTGTGTATATTGATTTCCTAATCCAGTCCATCAAAGCTGTTATGATCTGGCGACAGCACAAGAAACAGGAGTTCAAGGTTCTTCACACAGCTCCCACAATATGTTTTCAAGCCTCTTGATGTGAGAATTAGCTCAGTCCTGAAGTCCAATTAATCTGATGAGGCTGTCAACAAAGATGTCATTTCTCATCACGTTTTTGGGGATGTGGACACCTGTCTAAAATACAGAATGAGATCACCAGCTCATTAACATTTTCCAGCAGATGGCAAAAAGCTGCATTTTATATATCCTTTTGGACTGCTCCACATTTTACAGCCAAACCTCTAAGCTACCCAGGCTGTAGGACTGCACAACAAAGATTTAGAAATCAAAATATCTGGTAGATGTGTATTTAGACACCAGCATCAAGGTGTTACAGCAAAAATAAAAAGGGCTTGCAATCCCTTCCCAGACATCAACATAAAAATACAGGAAAAATATGGGAAAAAATCAGAACCACTGGGAGAGGGAAAATGTTTAAACAAAGCTTTTTTCTGAGTCACTTAAAATTTCATCCAGTATTTCTCTTTCAGGAATATTCCAGTATTTCAGTTGCCTGTGGTGCTATGATCCTATTTGTTCCTAGGAGCTACAACCAAGACTTCTGCCTGGTCCTACACCAGACACACTTCCAGACACACAGTCCTTCAGCTATTCCCTCATGCCATAAACCCTGTGGGAGCAGGAGCCTTGACATTAAACCACGTGCCATAAAACAGAACACGAACCAGTCTAACAGTCCTCACACAGACAAGGCACGAGCTGCTTCTCCTCAGCCGCACTGCCCAGGTCTCAGTCCTAGTACTACTGAGGTCATCAGGAAAACTATTTAAGGGAACTGGAGGAAAATCCACTTCTAACAAATTCCCAGCTGAGCTGAGGACCACAAAAGAGAAAAAGGTATATGTGCATCCTAGTTATTGTTACTGCAAAATGAGGCAATAGTGGAGTTTAATCAACCAATATCTAGAAAAACTGCTGTTGAAGCAACAGAACAGTTCTGAGAGCTTTACAAGGAACCCTCTTTTGTCTTCTCAACCACTACTCATTCAAATAAACTCTTCTTGTACCATCATATCACTTCTGCTGCTCAGGCGTGTGGCAGCACAAATTGGCATGCTTCCTATTTTTGATATTGTCTAATTCCCTGGGTCATTAGTTATGTAATCATAATCATTTTTCTGCTGGGCAGATTGGTGTTATCCATCTCATCTCCTTTTCTCATCTCACCTCTTTAGTAGCGTTAGAGCATAGATGGGAACATCCAAGTCCCTCAGGGCACCATCTGGTCCTAGCCTGTACAGAGGGAGCTAAATGAATGACATACTGTGTGGTACTTCCTGCTCATTAGTTACTGGTTCCTGATGTTGCTGGGCTTTTTTTTTGCTCTCCTAAATTCATTCCATTACATATTCTTCAGTTGTTTTGTTCATCTCTTTATCTCCTTTCCTTTATACCTGAATCTAAAGAGTGGAGAAAACAGCCAATGGGTAAGGAAGTGATGCAGAGTGTCAGGAGTAATATTGTGAACTTGGGAACAAAGGGGATTGTAAGGGATCAGCTTTGAAACTACACACAGGAAACAACATCAAAAATACTCAAAAGACACCAGAAAATAACAGGGAAAGAATAACCATGTGTGTACATCCACAGCCTACGTGATCACCTGCCCCAGGGTAAGTGGTTACACTGCACAGCCCCTTAACATGAACAGATGAATCTTTTATATGGAAATTACACCAAGTCTAAAACCTCTTGTCTCCTTTCTCAAAAGGATTAACATTCGGTCTGTACTGACAGGGAGACAATTAGAAGATGCTTTCTCAAGTTTTGATTCAGGTGGGTGTCCCAGCCCCCATCTACCTGGCACTACCTGCAGGTAGAGGAGCTCAGCATGTGCATTTTTTGCCACTTTATGTTCATCTCAGTAAACCAGGTTGTTATTTTTTATTGTACTATGTAGCACCATAAACACAGATGGCCTTTTAAAGCCAAATATCGCTCTTGCTAAGTAATTGTCAATTAAATTTAGTATTAATTATTCTTAATAGCCAGTCTCATACACTGTTTTCCACGTGTCCCATTTTTTCATGGAACTGATGTTAAAGGAGATGAGTTTCAGTTTGGGGGATTATTTAAACCTCATATTAAATGAAATTGCTCTATTGTTGGGTGACTGTGTAAATCTCTGAGGTGAAACTGCATGGACTGGTTACAAAAACCCTGGCCAGCACAGAGAGGGGGAACATTCAGCTCCTGCAAGTAAACATCAAAGCATAATCCAATAAAAATGCAAAAACTTACTAATAAAAAGAGGCTATAATTATATATATTGGCAGTCAAAGCCTCCGCTTTTAAGGTCTGGTGTGAGAAGATGTTTTCCAGTTCTCATTAGGACAGAAAAAGATTCCAGGGACTCCATTTCTACCCAGCCTTCCAGCCTCTACCAGGCATTGACCTGCCTGGAAGGATAGAGAAGTAATGCAGGGTTCCCTGAAGCTGTGACCCACCAGCAGGGCAGCACCGAGGAGTCGAGGTTCCCCATGAGTGGCTGGAGCAGCAAATCTGGCAGGAGCTCTCTCTGTCATTTCATGGATGGCTAAAGGCTCCTCCCTGCTGTGCCCGCTCTGGCACAGCTCTGCTGAGGAGCAGAGGCTGCAAATCCCCTCTGAGAGCAGAGATAAATGAAGCCTCAGGTGTTTCCCTCCTTGACGTGGAATCTAGTAAAGCTTATTATTATTTCTAACTGGTTAGTTTTACTCTGGCCTCCAGCATGGATGTGCTGACATTCCTCTGCAGCTCTGCCCACACCTTCCTGACACCTCCAGAGCCTCCCAGCTCTGCCTGAGCCCTTCAGTGCCCACTGACAGCTGGGGCCTCGTGAGGCAAGAGGTAGCAAGAGTTGGAAAGGAGAAAACAAAGGCAGTAAACCCACCTCTGTTCCCAGCCCTGTCTGCAGAGAGATGGGTTTGTGCTGGGACAGGGCAGCTGCTCCTCTTGGTCTGTAGATGTACACCTGCATTTTACCAGTGTGCTTACAGGTTACACTTTGCACTTGTTACAGCCCAAAGAGACCTGCCCAGCCAGAGGGCAGGGATGCCCACCATCAATCTGTCGCCTCAGTGAAATGAAAGGAAACGTTAAGCAGTGTCACAGATCCATGAAATTCAAGGGAATAAATGCCAGCTCCCTGAAATGGGAGCTGTGTTTCCTACAGAACAGCCCTGCGTCAAATGGCGAAACAATGTAGGATAAAATTCATAACAAACACATTTTAAAAAAGAACCGCAGTTTGGGGACTGTGACAGGCATTCCGGAGATGCCTCTCTGCTATTCATTCTTCCTTATATCCATTTGAATGTTCCCCTTTGGCCTTTTGTTTTCATTTTAGCTTTCTAAGCCTCTGTGCCATTCCAGAAGCCTTTCCCCCCCTCTCTGCTGTCCTTTCCCTCCCAGTCCTGTGCCCCTGCCTCTGCAAGACCCTTTCTCCTGTGTTGATGACTCTCCCTTTTTGGCATGTGTGTTCTTTCTAAATTCTGTTTTGCTTCTTAAATCTTTTCATTTTTCCCCCTGGACAGATTCCCCTTTTTCACTAAGCCAGACCCTTTTTTTTTTTCCTTTTTTCCCCTTGACCCTTAAAAAGAGCATTTTATTCTGGCCAAACTGAGGTCCTTGCCATGTTCTCATTTACAAATGTCACTGCAGCATGGCTAAAATTCTGCTTTGGCTCAGAAAGCTGCCCTGGCACTGAACAAAAGATTGCAGTGCCTTGCACACCACTGTGTTGTTTCCTCTCGTCCCTCCTCCAGGCTTGCTTAATAGTAACAGCTTGCAATGACATCTGAGTTAGAGCCACCCTCTTTACAGCTCCTCTCCCTGCTTACAGCAGG